>NW_027273890.1:3542500-4134357 GCF_046630095.1 Trachinotus anak
GATTTAAAAGACTTTTGAAAGCTGTTAATCAACACAGACTCCATGTAGGCGTACACCTGCATTTGGAGAGAAGCCCAGTCCACAATAACCTCAAATCTTACTGCTTGATTACATAAAAGTTCACCTGCTTCACATTCCTCAAAGTATTCTGTGTGACTGTGTAAATCAGAGTAATTGCCTGCACACACACACACACACACACACACACACACACACACACACACACACACACACTGCTGCTATCAATGACAAACACACATCACATGGCTCAAATACTGGCACCAGGCGCAGGGGCAATTAGAATACCTAGACGGCTGTGGTTAACCAACCGTCAGATGATTTAATTTCTTTAAAACTCAAAGTTTCATAATATTATCGTGCCATGTTTGAAAACCAGCATCGCAGGTCGAGGGCACCGGATTAAAATATGTAAGATGAATGCCGTCATTCGCCTTTTTGCAAAGTAGTTATTTTCAAAGCTTTAATGCACATGCTGTCGTTTCAGCAACCGTTCATGGAGGTGAAGATCTCAGAGGGCCCCAAGCGAGCCAGGAGAGACACGGGCCTGGACTGTGATGAGAACTCTCCAGAGTCCCGGTGCTGCCGCTACCCGCTCACAGTTGACTTTGAAGACTTTGGCTGGGACTGGATTATTGCCCCAAAGCGCTACAAGGCCAACTATTGCTCTGGGGAGTGTGAGTACATGCACTTGCAGAAGTACCCGCACACCCACCTGGTGAACAAGGCCAACCCCAGAGGGACTGCAGGCCCCTGCTGTACCCCCACCAAGATGTCGCCCATCAACATGCTCTACTTTAACCGCAAGGAGCAGATCATCTACGGCAAGATCCCCTCCATGGTGGTGGACCGTTGTGGATGCTCTTGAGTTGGGACGGAGACCCTGGCGAGAGGGACGTGAGGACGGAGGGGCTGCGGCTCACTCCGGCCTCCAACTTCAGACTTGTTGACACAACCAATCCACCAGTTTCAATGCTTTCCTGCAGAACATGGTGCAATAGAACCAGAGTAGAGGCCACAAACAGCCCAACTTTCCCGCAGGGCAGCGCTTTCACAACCGGCATAGCTCTTTGCTTTCCTCCAGTGAAATCTTAGCCATAGAGGCTCGAAGTCAGATCAATACAGGAACACATACACACACACACACACATGCACACAAACGCTGGACTCTGGAGTGAACGTAGACAGAAATGATCAAAATTATCCAGAAAAACTTTTATTTTTTTCCATTGTCTCATTGTTCTGTGCTCTATCCATTTATACAAACATGCTGACAGATTATACTCATGCGCCATCTACTCCACTCCACTCCACTCGTAGCCAACATACAAGCTATTACACTTTTTGCTAAGCTATATGTTTGTGATAATCATTTTTTCGAGTTATGTTTTCAGAGTGAAACCAGGAATCCTCAAGGACTTTTTGAAAGGGCTTGGAAAAACACAGCTGGAGACTGGAGAGATATTTCACACTGGTAGAACATGGTTTAGTACACATAGGTTCAGAGGAGGCAAAAAGATGAGAACTGGCAAGCACAGCAAACCCTTAGTCACCGCTGCCATTTAGAAAGACTTGCTACATTAACTCATTTGGAAAATTAAGTATAGGTCATTATCTTTCCTGTATTGGATTAAACTTGTAAGTTTTAATTTTATGGGGGTTTTTTTTGAAGAGCTTTGCTAAGAGCAGTGGAATAAAATCTAAAGAGCAGTGGTGATGTGGTGGTTGACGGCTCCTCAGATCCTATGGGCACAGAAATGTTCCACCGGGGTGAAATACCACTTCAGGTCTTGACAGATCTTCATGTACTCTACCATACAAACACACAGCAACATACCCGACCAAGAAGCATCCTTGCTCAGTCATAATCACAATCCAACAAAAACAGCCAGACCTGCCCAATACACTTGAATTATTCTGATTGTAAATTCACATTACTGGACAGAAGGACTTGAACTGAAGGCACAATGAATGCAGCCTACAAATGAAAATGTGTTTAAGACAGAGGAAAAATGGATTGTTTAGATGAATGAATGTTGAGATCACGCGTAAACTCTGTCTTACAAACAACACAGTTTGCACTATGGCACACCAATAGAAAGAATTGGTTGCTACAAAAGTTGTAAAAACTGATTTTGATATGTTTGCTAATTTGTATTGTATACTTATGCCATTGTTTCCATTAGGAGTTGCCTTACTAAACCACTGTTGGTAAATGTATAAAACCACAATCTATCAAGATAAAAAAAAATGTAATACAGCAACTCTATATACTTGTTTTAACAAATAAAGTTTCTAGCTTGTTTGTTGAGTTCTGTTTGTTTGAGTAGTGTGTCTCTGCGTCACATCCAAACAGCCTTTGCACTTTACAAGGAGCAAGAATACTCATTTTCAGTAACCTGATCTTTGAGGTTGTACTGTAGTTATACCGAGTTACAGTTCAAAGTCATGTTAATTCCTGGAAATACGTCAACAACATAAGATCCTTGTGCATTCGATTTCTAAATCATACACAATATCAAATAAACATTTGCGACATAGTTTGAAGAGGTTAGTGCAGCGATATTTTTTACTAGAGTTTCTCAGAGGAATACGGCCGGACATGCCTTTGTGTCTAGAGCGAGCTTAGAGTCATTCTGCTGACTCACAGATCAAATCCAAACCTGGTGTTTCAGTATCACAACACAACCTGAACCTTAACGTCGCAGCCTCATCTCACACTTCAGCAGCTGAGAATCTTTATGTCTTCACCACATGGTGTAAACCGATAAGTTACACAGGCGATGTGTGAGTGTGTGTGCTGTGTGCACGGGGTATGAGGGGAGTAGTAATGACAACACACACACTTTGTCTACCTGACTACACTTGCACAATCCCTTCACCGTAAGCCTGGTTTATCGTGTAAGTGTAATTCAGACCAATTTCCCTGACTTTGCTTTTTTCCCGTGAAGGGATGTTGAAAGTGTTGCAGTCTAATGAGAGGATGTGAACTCTGGTGCGCTCTGACAGCATGACCTATTCGACTGACGGCCTCATTGAGGCCTGACTTCCGCCCAGTAGAGGGCGAATTGAGCACTGCCCCCGAGAGCCACTTCCTTTCATGCTGAGAGCTGGAAAGCTGCCACGAGGATCGGCCACAGAGGAGAGCAGACCCCGGACAGAGTGGATCCACAGAACCTCTTTTTCCCGGGGAAAGAGTTTTAGATTCTACACTTCTCTGTTTGCCAAAAAGATTTGTAAATGAAGGATCACTGTTAACACTCAAGACAGAACCAATTTACAGTCTGTAATCTGTATCCTCATGTGTTCCTACAGCTGTGCTGTTTCCATCTGCAGTTTGACGTGGGCATTAACTTTTTATGAGCCTAATAGTCTCCAGCAGTTTCCAACTGTTTACTTTCACATTATTACTAATGACGTATGTTTTAAATATTAGCAATTCAAGGATATAACAACATCTATGATCCATGTCTCATGTATTAATGTCAGTTAAACGTGTTTTCACAGCTCTCCAGAACCAAAGTTTCAGTTTTACAATCGTATGTTTTAGCCATGTCCCCAAATCTCCCACTGCAGATGTGCTGCAGCTTTCAGGCATTTCTGCATATTATAAATTTACATATATTCAAAGCAACTTCAGAGTAATATAATATATAATATATTATACATAATAATCATTGTTCTTTTCACTTTGTCTAAAGATATACCTGTAAACCGCCTGCACCAGAGCGAGCTGCTCTGATTCAGTAACGTTTATCATGCCTGGGTGCATCATTTCATTCACCTCTCTCCGGCCGTATCTGCTGCTGTCTGCTTGTTTCAGGCTACTCTCTGAATGGGAGCTGGGAAACATTTTGACTGAGCATCGCTACATCTGTCAAGAGTCAGACCCTGGAGGACTGTATCCGCCAGCGACATTCCACCTCTGACAGGTGAGGAAGTGAGAGTGAGAGAACGGGAAGGAGGATGTTAGGGGGTAAAGGAGTAGTCCAAGGCAGCTGGAGACCCCGTTATTGGACAGGATTCCTGGTGTGTAAAGTTAATAGAAAATGAATGGATAGAGCCTGTATACCTCTTCAGGTCCTCATTAAGAAAGGCTCATTAATCATGTGTATTATGGCAGCTTAATGATAATAATGATTTTTGAATACTGACTTGAAACAAATACATTTTAGCACCCCTAAAACTAAAAATGGATTTACCCAAATCACACAAAAAAAATCATTTTTTCACACTTTGTTTTAGTGGAATCATAGTTTTAATTTTACTTTTGCATTTTTGATTTATAACTATTACAAATATACATTTAAAAAAACTCCACAGTGAGTGGTTCCAGAATAACCAAGACCTTGATAATACACACTGCTGTTGAATTTTGGATGTTATCTATTCATGGGTTGTAAGCAAACTGTGAGCTGCAGCTGTTTAACAAGACCAAGTGTGAACTGCCACAACTGTCCCTCTGTAAGGCACTCTGTAATTCAATTTTTTTTTTTTTTTTTTTTTTATTAAAGATTTTAAAATGTGCTTTGAAACAAGACGAAGAGCTTTGAGGTGCTTTGACCTAAATGGTGACATCAACATGCTAATAGGCTCACAATGAAAATTTTAACATGTTGATGTTTAGCAGGTCCAATGTTTGCCAGTTGGGAGCATTGGCTCGCTAACATTTGCTAATTAGCACCACACACAAAGTAGAGCTGAGGAGATGATGGAAATGCCATCAGTTACTGCAGTTCGTGCTGTGGAGGCCTTTACTATCTGCACCACTTTTCATGGCAATCCATCCAATGACAAGATCACCAAAGTCATTAGGATACATTGTCTGGGAACAGTGAATGTTTACAGAATTTTGAACCAATCCATGTAGTAGACGTTGAGATAGTACAGTGAAAACCAGCCATGTCGCTAGCATGGCTAAAAAAGGTGTTAAACTAAATGCAGTGGTAATGACATTGGTGTAAATTCGATAATAGATAGAGTTCAAAAGATTGAGGTGCTGTGGTTTACTTACCACAGGGGATCACCAAAGTCAAGAATTCATCTTCTGGGATGGAAGGAACTCTGTGCCACATATCAACACAACAATCAGTTCAATAGCTGTTGAGATATGTCACTGGGAACCATAAAAGTCCACTTCATGGTGACGCTAGGGTAAAGGTCAGAGGATCGCAAAAGTAATGATAATTTATCCTCTGGGCACCATGAGCGTCTGTACAAAATAGGTAGATATTTCAGGCTGCCTGTCGGTGGTGGAACAACCAACCCCCTCACCTCCATCTTTTGTGATGTGTATTAATCTACGCACTTTGTTGTGTGAGTCAGCAGAATACAAGAGTCATGGACCCAGGTTTATTTCAGGAAAGTCTAATAGGTCTCTAGAGAAGGTTTGTGTCCACAGGTCATGACACCTGACAGATGATAGCAGATATTCAAGAGAGGCATCGCCTCTAGAGGCCTTTCAAGAAAAGTGTGTGTGAACTTGAACCTAGAAGCTGTGGTCAAATAATAAAGACCAGTTCAGAAAACTCGTCTTAGCTGGGATGAGTTTTAGTGGAGTATGGTAATATGGTTATCCATTACAGTAGACCATTCAATTATTTGTTACAAGTTATAGATGCTGTAATTTTCCATTATTAAATTGTGGCCTGTTTGATCTAAAGTATCCCTATAGTGTGCATGTAATGACTGCATCCTCTTTGTTAACTTATCAGGACGCATTGCTTCTCCACATAGAGACTCGGTACAACCAGTTTAATTCAATTCACGAAGGCTTGAAGACTGACAGCATCATAATTTACGACCGACATTTCTATTCCTCCCAATTCTACAGCAAGGCCTCAAGATATCCCCCACATCTGGACAGAGGAGGGGGATGCCCTGTCCTGGATGTGGTGCAGGGATATGGATAACGGGTGGGGAGTGAAAAGGGGGCTTGCCAGGTGCATCCAATAACATCTGGAACCCTTAACAGATGTGCAAACCATAGCATCTGGAGAAGTGTTACTGCTGACAGATCGCTCCGTAGCAAAGGTCTTCCTTGACAGCAACATGGTTCAAGAGTAATGGCAGATCAAGTTATAGAACCACAAAGAGGCTGGAGCAAACATGTCCGCAAGGTTGAATGAAATCCTGCAATAAACTTAAACAATGCTTACAGCAAAAATGCACTGAAAGTCATTTATTGCATTTCAGCGACTGACCACACAGTTTAAACACAATAAAAGTTCCACCTGCTTCAAGCTGTTTTGTGGACAACAACTATCAGGTCAGAGACTCAAAACTGTAGAGGCCACTGGTGGAATCACCATTTCCAGATATTTCTACAAGAGCCTAATTCCAGACGTCTGGATCACTACAGACATCTCAGATTTGTTCAATGATTTAAGAAGATCTAGGATTTTCCCTGGATGGAAAAACAGCTGACCCAATAAGAGCTTTCTAGGCAGGATTAAGGATGAGGATGCTATCTTCCTCCACAGGTAGCTAGCCCCCAAGCTACATTCATGAAAAAGAGCAACTAGAAAATGGACATAAAAATGATGCCGACCATGGATGATATGCAGTTGTACTCGTTGTTGCAAGGCAAATAGACAAATAACAACTCAACATCATTAAAACTGCAGCTGAGAATCTGCAAACCCTGCAGCTTCTTTGGAAACTGAAAATAATGGTGGTGAGATGAGTACATCACTTGTTATGGATTAGTTGGGACAAACTTAACCGTAATATTGATTTGGTCATGTTTTTTTCCTCTCACCCTCAAGTGATGAATTTTGCCCTCTGTTGCTATGAGGTTTAGAGGTTTTTATTTTACTTTTGTTTTTAAATATATATTTTACACCTTTCCAGTGTTTTATATGAAGTGTTGATCTCCATAAGAAGACATATTTATGGTTTTAAGAACCAAAAACCATCTCAGTGTAGTTTAACATCTCTCTCAGGCTTCTCTCTGGAGCTCTAGTAAGAACGGGTCTGAAATCCTGAAGGTTGGATGGTGGGTCCAGGTGGGCGGGGCTTCGGCATGGCTAAGAGCAGTGACTGCTTTGTTGTGACATCACAAAGTTACAGAAGTCCTGACGGCTGGTTTTAAGGCTCAGTTTCTGAATACAGGCTGTGTGCATTTCTCTGTGGACTGAGCGCTTTAATTAATATAGAACTTAGACCTACTTTATAATCAAAAAAAGACATGGAAATCTCACTTTATACAATATGGGACCTTTAAAGATAAGAATTTACATTTTATAGTTGCAATTTAAACAATAATTATTTTTAGTCATTGATCATTTTTTCTTAAACCTCCCTAATTAGATAATTGCAGAACATCATAGACTGTTCAGAAAAATATTTGATGCAGAATTACAGTTTAAGAAACAACAGTCTGGAACAACAGTAGATTTTCTCCATCTGTTCATATTTTGCCAATAATGTGACATTATTCAATACAATCACTAACTGATATTTGCGTTACAATAAGTACATGTCTTATTCCATAAACGACATTGATCGGGGTAATAGTAGATCCACATTGTAATCACTTAAACAACCAGCAGAGGATGATCACCTCAGGCCAGATTGGCAGGTTGTTTGTGAAAATCCCTCTTGGATCCACAGAAAGCAATGAAAAGCAATAAAATCAGCCAGTCTAGGACAAGATAAGGGCCAGATGGCCAGCTGCTGAATGCTACCTGTCTTCACTTCTGGAGTGATTTATCCTTCCCGTCTGCACTCCTCTTGCTTTTTCACTTAGGGATGAGGAATCACTATTCCCTACTCCAAAACTGACAGTCACCTCTGGGAAGCTATCATATGATTAATGACTTTGTAAAGCTACTGGAAGTTTGGAGAGAGGACAAATTTGGTGCTCACTCCAGATATGTTTACAAAATTCCTCAATGTCAGTGTTTGTTTGCGAGGAGGGGTTAGGTGACGAGCAAAAAATGTGGCCCTACGCCATCCAAGTTCCAAAGCAGCGAAGCATTGTCTCCCTGGGGACGGAGAGTTGACAGTGATGAAGAATAGATGTTCCTCTGAGGAGACTAAGGGAGGGCAGATTATGGAAACCTCCTGTCTCCTGATGATACGCCTATGTTCTTAACACAGACGGATGTAGAGAAGTATCAGGTATGTGTCAAGAGAGCGGGATAGATTTTGACATCTCAGAAATAACATTTATGGTACATTTTTACAGATTACTGCACACGATTAATTTTACAAGAAGCTCGGTTGAGTGACATTCATGCGGCAAGCAGGACTTTCCAGAGTTCGGCCTCGGTTGATAAATCCAGGAGACTGTCTGAACACAGGTTTGACATTTATTGATATGGAAGGAAATCCAACTTTTAAAAATGTTTCAATCAACAGTGTTTATTTCTAGGTTTGATTATCTTGAAGCCTGAAAACATCACATGACCCACAGACTTGTAGCTAAAGCAAATATTCCTTGAAAGCAGATACTCCTGTGTTTCTCTCCTCTTTTTTTAATTATCTAAAATATATACCCCCAAGTAGCATGTCTTGGATATACAGTAACTTCTAAACTTGCTGTGGGAATTGCTGACAAGTGATTAAAAATTAAAAAGAGTAGACTTGATGGCCCCATTGTGGATGCCCTTGACCCATGAAATTGAATGTGGTGTGGCTGTAAATTCTCCAACAGTTGAGAACCTGCAGCTTTTTAACACCCATCACATTAGTGTGTGCCTGAAGCCCGTAAAAAACCTAGTGGCTCTTCAGTGGTTGGCAGAAAAGTGCACGGTCACAGCAAGGCACCGCCACCAATTACCAGCTGAAAAACAAAAACTTAGATGCAGCAAAGATTTTATAGCTGGTCCCATATGGAACAGGGTATGGGTAATGGTTTTAAGACGCTTGATTAAGTCCTTCTGTGAAGTTCGGTGATCACGGTGACTGCTGGGGTTTGGCGACAGATTCAAAGATTCTTTAATGGCTTTTTTTGTTTCAGATAAAAAATGACATGCTTTAAAGATCTGTTAATTCATGTTTTTTCATTTAACACGACCCACTGAGATGAATCATGTGTAACATGTTACCAGGAGAAATTAGGATTTTGTAGCAAATGCTCTGATAAACACAGTGTATTAGGATTTCAGGTTTTCATTTGTGGCTTTTGAAATTAAGACAATCCTGGGATAAACCACTTTGTCCTGGGAAAAGCACAATTTTTATAAAATAAATAAGTTGTTGGTTTTTGTAATTTTTAAACAAAACTTTTAATTTTGTGAGTCTATTCTTTTCTCAGCATTTTTCATATAATTATTCTTCTTAAAAGTATAAAAAACAATGACAAATATAACTTTGTTTGTTTTTTGTGTTTTAAGTATATTTTATTGTTTTAATGTTTTAATAGTGTTAAGTAGGTACTATTAATGGGGTTCTGAAGAAGGCAGTTTTGTTTCAGTACCTACAACAATCTTTACAATAGTCATATGAAAACACAAGACACACAACACACATCCTCAAAAACCCAGGCTACACACCTGTACTGAGCAATAAAAACATTTGCTTCCCAGTCATAAGAAATATGCTTCAGCAAAATAAAGCTTAACAAGCTGTTTGTGTTGTAATGACCTTAATCTTAGCTCAGTGTGTTTGTGCTACGTCTGTCCACATCGCTCCGTGTCAAGACTTTACCGATATGACACCTGGACACACTGGTCAGACGGTCAGTGCATTTCACGAAGGACGCCTTAACTTCACAGTGTTTCATGGTCACGCACAGACTGGACATTAAATCTTCCCGTAGTTTGAATCTTAAATAAAAAGTGACACCCTAGTTGCTACTAATGTTTGTTTCTTTGAAACAGGTGCATAAAATTAATAATGTGAATGTTGTATTTTGCACCTAAACAGAAAGTTAGCCACCAGAACGCTGGTGAAGACTGAAACAGAGGTAAATAGGAGATTATATGGAAGTTTCCTCTTCTGCTGAACGTGGCTTGTCGGTGGGAGCCGGTGGGGGTGACTGTCGCTTGACCAAAGCTTTGGTCGTCTTTATAATAAAAGAGGTTATAATAGAAGGTTAGATAGCAGATTGGAGGCTACAGTGAGTCGCTGTCTGAAAGTGGGTTAGCGTGCTAACTTCAGTAGAAGAAACATCGTAGTTAAGACCAGTGTTGCTTTCCACTGGAGACAGCGAGTAAAGGAATGAAGTTTGACGCTGAACTGGTCACGTTTCTTCTGGAGTAGCTGGTAAACAGCTGTTAATGCTAATGCTGGCTAATGTAGCAGTGGAGAAAACTTACAAAGAGCCTGGTGTTTGGTCGTTTGAGGTGTTCTGCCCCCAAGTGGCCGAGAAAACAATGCATGGAGCCGAAAGGCTGCAGAGCTGCTCAGTGAGGCTTCAACACAGGTGTGTGTAGTTACTGTGGCTGATTGGTCCTCTCAGGGTAAAGCTGTGGTGGGTGGAGCTAACGGAGTGGAAAAGCTGCCAGTCAATCAAAGTGTAAACCCTCCCACACGAACCACGCTCTGCTGGGGCGTGTGAAAGCACCTGAGTGGGTGGACGATGGGTGTGCAGAGGTGTTTACAACTTAACTCGTGTCTGCTCAGATTATTACTGTACAAAAGCCCACGATTGTGAAGGGAAGTATGAATCATTCTGAATGCCAGTACAGCAATTCTGTCATTTAAAATAGGAAACATTTTTATAGGCAGAAGTGAAATATTTACTCATCATGTTTCTTTCCCTCAGGGTGATAACCTTGAAAATAAGAGCCTGTAAGTCTTATAAATCATCAATCAATTTTTTGAGCCTGTCTTTAGGACATTTGTCTGAATGCCTTTTTTAAAGCACATTGTAAACCCAGCTTTTAGGTATAAACACGGACGTCAGTATTGTGTTGTCTTTTGGCCGCGGCAGTGGCTTGTGGGTGCTAATATCAGTCAGTTGGTTAGTCCACCTGACTTTCCCTGTGGCTCTACCTGTAGGCTGACATGTCTGGGTTAGAGAGGAGACAGTGGACCGCCAAAAATGTGTGTGCAGACGTTCATGTCTCTCAAGCTGAACTGTAATAACTTTGGTGAGCCCCTGACTTCCCCTCCAGTGCTATCATCAAGTGAAGAGTTAAATTTGCAAAACCCAAAATATTTCTGTTGGCATGCTAACACATGAAGCTATGATAGTGACCATGTTAAACGAGCATATCCACATTGTTATTGTGAGACTGCTGTTGGTCCATTGAGTGCACGTCAGAATATTAACCCAGTACCTCTGTAATTCCAGATCAACACTTTTCATCGTCTTTAGTTAAAACCACTGAAAAAACCAACACCAATAATCAAATGTTGCAGCAGAATTCAAGCAAATTATTAAGGCAATATTAGGATTTTTAATAATGCTCTGTGGAAATTCAGTGCAGTTCATTCACAGGCATTAGAAAGAGGTAGCATTTTGGGTTAGTGCCAGGATGCCTGTAATGAATTCAGTTGTACTTAAGACTATATCTAAATACAAAAAATCTGGCCATATGAGAGAGCAGCAAGAGGTGACCGACCGCCTTTAGTCTCCCCACTGACACTGTAGGGATTATGATAAAGATGAAGTGTAAGGTTGGTGATTATTATTATTATTTTTGAGCAACACAATGTAGATATAATATTTGTAAACTGGTGATATTCCTTTCTCATTTGATTCCTACATATAAAAGTGTGACAGTTAAATTTATGTATACATGCATTCCCAAAGGGATATAAAAATGTTGTATTTCCCATCAACTAGTTTCATGTTTCAAGGGTGGCATATTTCTAGCAGGTGGTGCATGAACTGAGGTCTGGGCAAGGTACTCTATGTGACTACTTCGTGTGACAGTTCCAAAAAATGGAACAGGAAAGGGGTTAATTATAGTTCATGTAATTTTATTTTGGATTTGATGACTCTGTTAAAGTGCATGGTTACTTCTGGGTTGTGAGAGTGGTGTACAGTTGCCCTGGCGGCTGAATACGACCTGACAAGCAGTGGCTCTGCACCTTAGGGCCGTAATAGGAGAACAGATAACTATCTAGATGACGCTGTATGTGAACTGAGTATTCTTGTATCGAGGTTTTGGTATTCAACATTTTTCATGCATTCCCAAACTGTTCCGTTTTCCAGTTCCTCACGTTGGCTTGATCGTTAGCAAGCACCTCAATTTAGCTGAAGAAAATGTCAAAAACAGTGCAACAGGTGCTTTAAAAGACAGCTGGCAAAGTGAACCGTTGCTGACCTTTTAAACAGTGTGGTCACATGGTCAAAAGATGATCATCAGTTAATCCTCCCCAATTACTCTGATATGCCCCTTGGGTGCCAAAGGCAGCATGTACAGAGTAGATTCTGCTGCTGCACGCATTTATGGAAACAAGCAACTGAGGAGCACGTATCCAGCAGCGAGCAGTTTAAAACAAGAGTCCGTGCAGGAGCGAGGGGCGAAGGGTGAGAGGAGGGGCAGGGGTCCTCACTGGCATTTATCCCCTTCCCAGAGGCACTTTGCAGAGCGTTGGCCCTGCAGCAATGCTGAAGCCATCTGTGGGTTCTCTCAGCAGAGGCCACGTAAAACAAGACATGTGCTGTGGTTTGACCTTTCACGGTCTTAACTATAATATTATGATAAGATGAGAGATCAGATTGCACTTTTCCCTGTGGTGGGATTCAGTGTCCATATGAAAAGGTGATGAGTGAAAACCTTGTGGGGCTATATGTATTCCTGTTATCCAAGTGTGGTCAAACCCCAGTCAATAGTCCTGACTAAACCAAATCAAAAAGCAGAAACTTTTATTCTTAAATGCTTTTCAGTCCCCTCCTGTTTTAGCTGTTAAACACAGCCAAACTCAGTTTTCCCACAGGAAACCTCAAGCAACACTGAACACCAGAATGATGCAGTAACAGACTAATGTCTTTAGGAAGTGGCACCACTGCGAGTTAGCGCAGTGTCAAGGATTTGCTAAACTTTGTGGTTGAAATTACAGTGCAAATCTCTGAAGCATTTAATGCAGCCAGGGATAATATACAAGTATCTGTCAATACTAAAGGCCGAGCAGCTGGCACTAATTGAGGGAAAAGAATTATGGGTAGTAGCTGGCACAGTGTACATCTGTGGCTCGGAGCTTGCCAATACCCATTTCAATGGTGCCACAATGAGGCTTAGGGGTAGTAAGATACTCTGGCTTTTGGACAGAAATCAAGTTAGGGAATCAGATGTCACTGTGCATTTTGAAGACTGCTGTTATTAATCCAAGAAAATGCAAACCATGCAAGAAATCAGCCTGCAAAACCAAAACACCAAATAAATAACAAACAGCTGTAAATGGATCATCTGCTTATTAACCAGGCTATTATCACCAGTGCTGTAAAGCTTAATGATTTACATTAACATTAAATTTTAATTTCAGTTACACATCCATTACAACCTGGTATGATGCAAAAATGTGTCCACATCACTGCAACTTCGGGCTCATTTTCATGACTCAGCTGATAAAACTGAGGTTGGAACCTGGCTTTAGTTGTACCACTTGCAAGAACAAACTAAACACCTGACAAAAAGGTTTTGAAAATCTTTACCAGCCTTTATGAAACAGACCTGTGGCAGGTCTCTTATTTCTGAGCCAGGTGAGTCCAATACAATTTTTTTTTACACTTTTAAGGTATTAACAAAAATATTAAAGTTTCACAAAACACACCACATGCTTGATCAAAGCACAAAATGTGGAAAAATATATTTATTTTCGTATTCTGGTTGTAACAAAGTTGAACATTATTTGAGGAAAATAGAAAATACTCAGCTGCATTAAGATGAGATAATTGTTTCATATTGCACCGCTGTCATTTTTCATACAGGTGTCTACTTTTTTTTACAGCTCTAAAGGCCGCAGCAGATCCTTAGCCTCCTGGTCTGTGGCAGGGATGTCAGACAGGTGCTGGAGAAATGGCCGTCCATGGATGCAGGTCTGGCTTTTCTCACCAAGCTGCTGTTCCATCCGTAGGAGGGTTTCTTCCACATCCTCCCTGGATAAATTTGTAGGCAGCTGACGGGCAAGTCGCACTGCTTCTCCCTGTGAGGGTGACAATTCAAACATTTAATAAAACAAACATCACATAACATCACATAAGTGATGCCACTCTTATTCTCCATTCATAGCTTCTCTCACTTGCAGGTAGTTTGTGATTTTCAGTGGCCGGCACTCTTGCACGGTCCTGGCTTTCCTGTGGAGAACTGCAGTCAGGATCTCCCTGAGGTCCTCCACACCGAGGAAAGGCACGCAGTCTGCCATTGCTGTCACTTCCAGATGTCTCTCGGCTGACGAGGGGCCTGGCCAAAACAAGCAGAAAACAAGGATTAATATACTCCAGACGCTACTACTATCTCCAGGAAAGAATAATAAATAAATATTGTGGTTTACGGCCGAACTGATGACCAAGTCAAACAAGCGAAGGGCCAAATGGAGTGTTAAATGACTAATAGAAGCCCCAGCAGACTGGAAGGAAGTTGTCTTGTAGGGTGGAAGAATGATGGCTTCTCATTTCATGAGGAAATACTGCAAATCATGGACAATTTATATTTCTGATACATGACTTTGGATGCAAAATGAAGTCAGACAAGTAAAAATAAAAACTGGACATGCAGAGAGACAGAGAATATTTCTGTTGCCTGTGCAAGACTGTATAGTCTAGCATGTCCAGTATAGTCCATAGGTGCTATTAAATTAAATTAATTTCTTTGTTGTAATAACACCAAATATATTTTTCTAATTGGAAAACACACCAACTGCACAAACTGTACACAAATTCTGGAAAATAAAAACACATTTCCAACAGTCCGAACAAAAACCAAAGATATTCAGCAGAGATTGTGCAATGAGGCCATCTTATATACGCCGCTACCTTCAATCCCATGCACACCCACCGAGGCGGGCCGTGCCAAATGAAAATTCCTAGAATTTCTTAAAGGGCAACCATTCTCATCACCTGCACACTGGGGTACAAACCTACTGTGAGACCACGCTGTTGGGCAGAGCGCCAGTGTCAACTGAGGTGAACCAGTCCAGCAACAAAAACAAGCAAGCGAGCACAGAAGTAATGTCACAATGATAATGAAGAAACTGGAAAAATATGTTTAACTAAGGAAGTTGCTTTATTTCTTACATATTCTTTACCATTTGCATTACCTTTCCATTACACTTATTTATCACATACATATATGGTTAAACTAACCTGATGTATACAGTAGTTATTAGAATAATCTGTCAGTCCAGACCTATCAATATTAGAACCAGAGGTGTGATCGCCCTGAAAAATGCTTGATAAATATACAAGAGAGGTTTTTTTTAATCCATTATTTGCATGTATTATACTATCTTATACTATAAATGCTAAGTTCAAGGATAACTTGTCACAAAACTTTACAATGTACATACACTGAATGACTGAGTTGTCATGACTTGTCAAACTTATGAAGCTTGTCATGATTGATTATAGAAAAAAAATCCTGTAATAAAATAAATAAATAAATAGATAGATGAATAAATAATAGATTGCCTGGTCCTATATTTTAGTTCTCTCACGATTCACAAAATCTTTTGTTGAAGGAACGGGAACAGGAACGGGACTATTCTGTCTTATCCACAACTAATCCAATACACTGAAACTCTGTCAGAAATAATTGCTTGTAATCCAGTTACTGGGGACTGTACGTTTGACATTTTTAAGTGACTGGTGAACTATGACATTAATGATGGCAAATGGCTCCAACATTTGTTAAATAAAACTAAACAATCCATTAGACCTTTAAACAGCATGACTCGAAAAATAAGAAAGCCTTGTTTTCTGATTGATTGGCTGTGTTGTAGAGTTCTATGTTCTACTACGGTGCCTTTGTTTAGGGACTGTTACTATACTGTTCAATCAGTTGCACAAACACTGATCTACCTCATTCAACAGCGTTACGGTCCAAAACTTTATTTACAATGTACCTGGACTGAGTTTGATTTTAAACCCATTAGCTACGAGCCTGGGATCAGAGAAGAAGGTCTGTCCGTTCAGCTCAGGGCTGTGTTTCTCCATGTTGCACAAGGCATCAGTATATTCAGCTCCTCCTAGACTTCTAGAAAAGAAAAGAGACACAAGGACATGTTAACATACAACGGTGTATATGCTTTAATAGAAACCAAGGATTAGGATTTTTTTGTCTTAAAAATAGTATCTAACATACATATATGTAGAGAAATTTGATGAGTGTGTGGTTTTCCACAAGGAAAACAACTGTCAGGGTTGGCATTTTGCTGGTGAGAGGTGAGTGATACGTTACCCATCTGTTAACTGTATAGGGTTCTGCAGACTCTCTGCTGGAAGTATATTATTCTCTAGAAGTCTCTTAAACAGCAAGGCTTCCTCCACTCGAAATGGGTTTAACAACATGAGCCTCTGACCACATAAAATGACCCAGGCGCTCTGAGAGGCCAGGCGGTTTACAAGACGGAGGCCCCGTGGCGCTGCGCTGCTCTGGGATGAGAGGCGCTGAAGCTGCAGCCGAAGGGCAGCCACGCTGCAGGGGAGGGGCTGCGAGGGCTTAGGTGCAGGGTTCTTCATCTTCTTTTGGGGCTGAGCAGAGAAGAGCTCGTCCAGCAGCTGCTGGTTGGACAATGGGGCCTTGCGTTTCTGGCTGCGCACATGGGTTGCTGCGGTGCTCACACTTGGGTCTCTGGGGCCCTCAGCTGAGGCCAACTTGGTCCTTTGGTCATGGCGTTCCAGGTGTTTTTTTGCCTTCTCCTCGTACCTGCAGAGTTCAACCAAATCTTTTACACACAGTGAAAACCACTTCCTTATTAAATCGGTTCAAAGTTGACATTCCAGTATGCACTGATGTGGTGATTTGAAAGACAAAGATGCCCAGACGTGTAGTGGCTACTGATGTCACCATGGTTATCTTGGACTGGGCTAAAAACCTGCTTTACAAACAGGAGGTATGACGTTAGAAAGAAGTGGGAATTAGTTGCATTAAGGGAACTGGATCAAGTGTGTTTGGATATTGACCCACACCAGGAGGTAAACGTCAGGATATCTTCCCCTCTGCTGCTTCGATTTTGTCCATTTTAAGTTATTTTTTGGGGCATTTCATGCCTTTATTGGATAGGACAATATGGAGTGACAGGTAATGAAGAGACAGAGAGAGGGAATGACATGCAGGAAAGAGTCAGGCCGGTCAGGACCGGCGATTCGCCTGCTCAGAGTGTATGTACCCATAACTGCTTCTCTGCATAGGTCGGCAGAGACGTTTATGTGTACCATTGGAGAAGCATAATCTTCTGAGTAGCACAGCTGCTAAGCTACCATCTGTTGTTGTCTTCTTAGAACATATTACAACATGTTCTAAAATAAGATTTAAGATAATGAGTAACAACTGGTTCCCAATGTAAATGCAGGAAACACGTCCAGTGTTTGATATATGTCGGGTGTTTTCCTCAGCAAAATTGCCAACTCATGTTTCCATAGATCTTCATATGTTAAGCATTAGGGCTTACACTTCAGCACCCCATTATTCAAATAACCTGTTTCATGAACTTTCTAATTCCTAGAAATGGTGTCCCACTTAACAGCGGAGGTGAAAGGAGCCAAGTACTTGCCACATCTTACTTCATGTTTAAGAAGGCGGGATTCTAAACAGATGTCTTTTTCCATACACTCTTCCATACCTTATATAAGGCCCCAAACACTCATGATACACATTTTCCAACCTTGCAATTACTTGTAATTGGTATGCAGTAATCTAGCATAATGGGGATGAAGCACAGTGCAGTATAATGGTGTTATTCCACGATGCTAGCTGAGTCGCCCAGCAGACAGAGATCAGATGGGTCTTTCTTTCACTGACGTGTCCATGTTTATCTGGACCATTTTAGAAGTTTTGATACAATCAATCAAAAAGTTAAGAGTTACACATGACCTGTGTGCTGTGCTGTGCTTCCAGAACTGCTAGTAGCATCATTTTATAAATGTTCTGTCCGCTTAGATCTCAGAGTTGAGTCGGACGCAAACACACACCTTGAGCCTGTACTACCAAAAATACACACTCATCTGATCACTGTTGATATTTCTTGTTTGTTTCCGCAGATAGCTCCATTCCTGTCATACCTTCATTAATGTAAATCCTTAAACTCTGAGGGGAGCAAGGGTCAAACACAAACACTCATTACCTCCATCTGTTCTGCGCCAACTATGTGTCACTCCTGACACCACTCATGAAGTAAGTGTAGGTGAGATTTTTAAATGGACAAAGAGACTTGTGTGAACCTGGAAACAAAGTATTTAGATTAATTATTAAATTCACGTTAGAGTTTCTAATTACAAATGAGTAAATAGCAGTTCACATCAGTCAATTTCTATTAAATTAGTATAACCTGTCTCAGTGCAATTATTGATGCTGAATACATGTCAAAATCTAAATGAAAATCTGCCATGAACAAGACAAATGAGACATGGGAATAGGAGGAATACTTTGGACAGTTCATCATTAGTGATACCTGTAGTTCTGCGGAAAATGTTGTCTACCTAGCTCCCTATTAGGCACAGTTGTCTGGAAATTAGAAACACAGCTCATATCAACAAAATTTCCGTTTCAGTCCAGGCTTTTCACATGCAAATGACAGGTCAAACTTTCCCCCCTCTCTCCGCCTTGCAAATAACAAGAAATGGAAACAACTACTTGGAAAGGTGAAGGTCTGGAAACTCACTTCTTACGGTCTTCCTCCTGCAGATTTTTCCACCTCTCGTGAACAGCGACACTGATATCCTGCAGGCTGGCTGTAGGTTTCTCCCTCAGGACCTCAGCTCTGGCCTCCTTCTCGAACAGGGCGGCGGGAGACAGCGGTGCCCTCATGGCGCGGTTGCTGATCAGGTCGTAGGCCGTCAGAGCAGCCTGCTTCTCTGTTATGGCGTTGACCATCTTTTTGTTTGAGCTGCTCTGACTCTTGAACTCATCTGAATCAGAATGATTGTACTTTGAGGGTTGATGGATTTTAACAGGCTGCAGGGGTTCTTGTGTTAAGGGGTGAGTCAGAGCCGTCCCCCGGCTCCAGTCCTCAGCCGATAGCTGGTCTTTGCTTGTGTCTGCAGCTGACACCACGTTGTCAAGTCTCTCAAGAGATCTGCTTGCTGAACCTGTGTCTAATGTCTGAGTGCAGCTCTGAGCTATATCATCATCACAGAGAGAAAAGTTAGACTCAAGCCCGGCTGGGATCTGGTTCACAATCCAGTCCTCTGCTACAGAGGATGAGGAGCTGCTGTTTGAGGTCTGTCGATTCAGTGAAGCATCAGTGCTTGTTGCTGCTGTGCCACCGTGTTCAGGAGCTTCTTTAGGAAAGTTACCATTGTGGTTTGTGACACTGACGTCCATCTCTACACTTTGTAAAGCATCAGTCTTCAAAGGACTGGACGGCGAGGGAGATGTCTCATGGCCAAGCTGCTTCTCAGCTGAGGGGTCATGACCAGACCGACAGCCATAGAGAGAAACCAGCAATGTCTCTACTGCAGTGAGCACAGCCTCCTAAAGGTCAGACAGACGACAGATGGTACAGAGTTTAATTTCCAATCACATCTTCTTGGCTACAGTTGTCTTTTATATCTCCAGCCATCGCTGGGTCTGGACAAATTCTGGCCAAATACTCAACATATTCAACTGATTATGACTGAGCGTGAATTTCATAGCTACCTTGTCATGAAGAAGAACCTGGGTTTTGTCCGGTGTCAGGTTGACATCGACTGAAGATGGTGAAACGTTAATTTTAAGCACCAGCGTGGGGTAACGATTCCGGGCTGTGTCATCCGGATACTGAGCGGTGTAGTGTTGACGCAACAGCTGATGATCAAATACACAATTGTACCAGGGTGATATTTTCAGGGAAACAAAAAAGAGAAAAGAATGGTGTTAGATACAAAAAAGTATTCATTGTATGAAATTTGTTAAATTGATTTATCCAAAATTATTCTACCTTCATTATATCTTTATGGTGGACGGGCCGGTTGTTGACAAATATGAACGTTTTGTCAGGGCTAGATGAGCTTGTGGAGGAGTAATCTGCTCCAGGTTTTGGAAAAAAGCCATCTAATAAGATCTGAATAAAAATAAGAATGATTATAATATTAATAAAACAACACAAGATAAGCAGAATGTTCAGAAATGAGTTAAATGCTGAGTCCCACTACTGACCTGAATAACAACATTACATAACAAATAATGGCTGAAATAAATGACTCAATTTGGCTGCAAGTTTCTGAACCAAAAACTCCAAACACTTTCATATTTACATGCTGAGCAGCAGCTGCCACAGGTGTGTGACAAACAGTGTCACTACTAGTTTAGAAAGTTGGACATTACATAAACTATACTACATGCAGACTTCTCTATCAACATGTGCAACAGGCTGGTGTTTGACATTTTTCTATTAAAATTTACATCATGTTACATCATCAAATCCCACCAGAGGGAGTTCTCAGGAGCTAAAATTCATCACTCTGCAGAAAACTTGAAACTCCATTATAAATGTAAGCTAGTAAGAAATTATGGAAAGCTGTTAATGTTCCACAGATTGCAAGCAGAGAATAGCCATGCTTTTTTCCACATGGCCCAGGGCTCATTATTAGCAGCAACGCACGCCAATGAAGTTAATAAATGAACTGTGGTTTCAGGTCATGGCACATATGCTTCTCTCTATTTCTGCTCATTAGGGTCACTTTATGGGAGCATGAGTGGCACCTCTGGCCCCGAAGGGCCGTGGCTATGTGTAGTCATGCTGCCAAAAACGAGTGTCACATTTTGTTCTGCAGAGGAACAGCTCTTACGACTCTCCCCGAGCGAGGCCCCGGTGAAATTGTCAACCTGGTTCCCTTGATCACTAAGCTTTGGTCTTGGGGACAAAGAGGAGAAAAGTTCTCTTGCAGTGCTACAGGGAGTAAGAGGAAAAGGTGAAAGGTTGTTCTCATAACTGGGCACCAAAGTGCAGCAGCAAAATAACAACAACAAAGAGGAAAATGAGAGAGAAACAGGGTGAAAAGGGCTGCTCCATATCTGTCAGACTAGATTAGTTGGGAGCCTGGCAGCAGGTACGAGCCATATGACACCTACCGTGACCAAGCAGAAAGTTACCGCTCAACAGTAATTCAATTACGATCAGCACAGCAAAGCTTAGCTAACAAAAATAATTCACTCTTCATCAGGAAAGAACTCAAAAGAAAAGGGCAAAGAAATAGTTGGCCAGCCACCAACTGACCACATTTGCTGGCTTGAGACCAGGCGTTCCTGATGAGGTTATTAGCTCACAGTCAGTATAACGTGCATGCACTCATTTGCTCTGCAAAAATTATCCATCTTAATCAGGCATTTCATTCTCTTTTTCTAAAACAAGTAAAACAAATTAATCACTGAGACATTGTCATCATTCATTTCCAATGCAAATCAAATTATTTAGAACTTGTTGTTTTCTTATTTCTTATTAAGTTTTTTAGCACCAGTGTCACACAATGGCTTCTTGAACATTCCTGACTCGAGTTAAATTACATTATTTCAACCAAATGTCACCCAATTTTGGTGCTTTGACTGAAAACGAGGCTAAAAAACGTGCAGTGTTGGGACGGACTTGTTGCCGTAATGGCTCCATAATGAAGGGCAAAGTGGCATGGGAGCCACAGTGTGAGAGCAAAGAGTGCAAGGTGTGTGCGTGAGGTGGGAGGGGTAGCGTGCAGCTCTGTGCCAGCTCGGCCCTGCTATGTGCCTGTGACGCTCATCCATCAGAGTGCAATGCACACCATGTAGTCTCTTCACATTCACTGCATCGTTTGTTACAATGTTCAGAGGTGACTTTGTCCGGCAGAGTAATGGTCCATGTGAAACAATAAAAATAACAGTTGACCATGAAACCTGAGACTTGTAAACGTGAGCCCTACATACCACGATATGACACAACTTAGCACTCTGCCTACAGTCGGACAGGGTTTACTATTTCAAACCGACTCATATAAAATTTGAAGTGATTTTTTTTTTTTTTTTTTTACTATCGTACATATATGTATTTTTGCTAGAAAGCAGCACACAGACAAACTCGGGTATCTTCTCCTAACCTGCAAGGATTTTTGTTTGTCTTGAAGAATTGCTCCATTTTTCTCTCATCTCTGCATTTTTCCCCTTAACTAACCTCTGGTTGCTCTTGGTGATGGTGGCAAGGGAGCAGGTTGGCAGCAGCACCGGGCCCCAGTGTAGCAAGCAGGGCACTTCTGTGATCGGCCACCTTGGCCTTCTGCCAAACTACCACCTGGAACAATATGACACCAGTGAACTTCCATGAGCCCACATCAGGCAAATCACACTGCATTAAAAACCTGTCAACCAAGCCGGCGATATATCTGAAGTTCGTATCTTCTGTTTGTCATGTGATTCAGTTAGAGATGGACAAAAATATTCAAAGCTTGGTTATATCAGTCTATGTCATTATTTAGTTTTGGGAACAATAAAGACACAGAGGATCAGTTGTTTGCCAAGTAAAAATTAAATGAATGAATAAATAAACCCTAACAGGTCATTATTTCAACATGAAGCCCAAAATGCTACATGCAACAACTACAGACTACAGCTGTGAAAATAGCTGAGTCGACACAATGTTAATCAAAGCTTCAGGACTCTTTGATTTTGTTCATGCATCACAAAATATCATCAAATTATTGTATAAATCACTTAAGCCATAATTATTTTTTTATATTAAATTGTAATAGTTTTATTAAATATTACACAAGCATCAATGAAGGGAGGAAAAAAGGCATCTTCAAGAAAAAAAAAACCATTTGATTGCAAACTTATGACACAACAGTTTTGACAGAAAATAGTTTTGGTAGAAAATATGTTGACACCCACCGGTGGGTGGGTAGTTTGTGTCTACCAGTGAATATATCTCCTGGGTGTTGATTTCTAAAAGTATGCAGCCTGTTGCAGGGCATGTCTCAGCTATTAAATGCACAATCTGGCACATGTAAACGGATCACTCCTGTAAACAGTTCTTGAAGAAGCTGTGAAACACGACACAAGACAAATAGCAGAGTTGGAGATAAAGGATAGGGGCAACTGAGTGCTGATTGTGCAAAATGGATTCACTACTCTAAACTGACAACCTCAAAACTGATTTCCATGAAATTTATACGGCGGTCGGTGATCCACACCACCTACACACCTCTGTGTACAAACTCTCTGCAGCCTGAAACAGAATCTGGGGTTAAGGCTGCAGCTGTGTTCAGCAACTTACTCAGGCATCATAATCAGCCAAATCTGAGTCCAGAGGCAGCCATGTTTGTGTTTGGGGCACCTGACAGTGGCTGTGGTCGGAGAGGATGGAAATGTCAACTGCTAAATAACTTCACTGCTGATTAATCTCATCTTATATAATGGAACATAACAAAAACTTTTTTTTTTTTTTTTTTTTTTTTAAATTGTGTTCACCAAAGGTATGCAACCATGTACACTGGTGTGGAAACCTGCTTAAAACCAAAATTATTCAAATTTCTTGTACTTATTAAACAAAAACACTGATGACTGATGATAAATTATGATTTATCTTTTCAAAGTTTTGTTTAAAAAAAAAACAACAGTTTTATTGAACGTGACTCATTGCTTTGGTCTGTGTGTTGATGTATTTAGTTCAGGTTCTATTGTGAACTAACCAACAATCAAGTACTTGTTTGGCTGTTTCCATTTTCTAAAGGGCATCACTACTGCAAAAGTCACATTTTTTATTGATGGAAAGAAAACTCATGACTATTATTACTGGAGTCAAGGTGTGGCTGTAATGGTATAAGGGCATTTTAGGGATTTGGACACACACACATTTCATTGGTTTAAAACAGTATGTTGTAGACTTGCTCAGAATCGTCCTGAGTTAAGTTTCAGGTCATAGACAGAATTCACTGTTACCTCCACAGCTTCACACTCAAACGATGCTTGTTGCATCATGAGGTTTTGTTCTTAATATTTGTGTTTGTTTGGCGGGGGGAGAGGGGCGGGGGGTGGGGAAAAATATGGAGAGAGACTAAGTTTGAATGAATGAATTCAAACTGAATCTGATTTATGGAGGGAAAATGGAGATTTATGGAGGGAAAATAAACAAACAAGGGTTTGCTGATGCTATCATACTGACTTTTATTTCACTAAAATTGAACATGGATCCTTTTTTATTAGTTGCCTACCCTATCATTGTTAATGACATTGTGGGGTGGGGTGGGAGGGGTGGGTGAACTTTCTCTTGCTTCTGAAGGGGGCATGCCAGAAAAAGTTTGAGAACCACTGGCGTAAAGTACGAGACCATAAGTGTCCTTGAACAGTTCTATCGTCCACTGTTGTGGGTTTAGGTCCAAACCCCTCAACAGTGTTGAGAGTTTCGTAAAACAGAAGCTCACAGATCTGTGGCTGTTGCCCTGGACTTTTCAGTTATAGGTTGGAAGTTTTGCACCCTCTTTTAAGGATTCAATATCTAAAATTTAAAATATTAATATTCAATTTTGACGACATTTAATTTTATCTAAAAGCCACACATGAATGTCATTACATCAGTTAAATATCAATTAGCCACTTTCATTATCCTAAAAGACAACATAGTTTATCCCTAAATGTCCTTCATAAATACAAGTGCTGAAGTGATAAATTGATTAATTAACTAGTCAATTGATTTTAATAACCAATTAATAACTTAAGTCATGTACAAAGTAAATGCTAAAGACTCTGATTCCAGCTTCTCAAAAGTGCAGACTTTCTCCTTTTCTATTTTATAACGTTGTTAATTCAATATCTTTGGGTTCTGGAGCATGGATCAGACAGAACAATTTGAAGACGTCATGTTGGAGCTCCAGGAAACTGTGATTGGGATTTAGAGTAATCAATAATGAAAATAACAAACACATTTCTGTGATCAGGTCAGGTTTTATGTTTTTTAAGTATCAATATTTTAGTGTGTGGACTTTAAAAGCTACAACCAATGTTTTTATAATTAATACTGTACACAAATTATTTTCATAACTTTCTTCAGCAGTTTAATATTTTCTTTGCATCTAAAAAAAAAACTTGATCAGTAAACAGACTAATGTGGAGGTTTTGGGCTGTTCCTTCAGAAATGACAGTCTTCTGACTTATAATCACTCCTTAATCGATATAGGCACAGTCTTTTGTATGCATATGATTTTGAGACATGTTTTTTTTAAGTTAATGACTTGAACTTTTCTGAAGCAGAGCTCAGGCTCACTGACCCAGCATTTTCAGGTTTGTCAGTCTGTACTCATTTGACTCTATAAAATGTTTAGTCGACGTGTTTCTAAATTGCTTCCATGAGCCAAACGAATATTTTCCATCACATGTAACGATTTCAAAGCTCAGTGACGCACATTAGCACTGACAACAAAACAACAGGAGGCTAAACACAATTTCTATCTTCAAGACAGTGTTTGATTAAAAATTTACCCGAAAAGCTTCTGAATCTCCTTCAGTAACTTCACACATTTGACAAAGAATCTTTACAGACGCACAAACACTGAACTCTGCGCACACCTGGTAACTTTGAGCTCATGAGACAATTTACATTTTACACTTTTGCAATATTTCATGTTATACAAGTAAAATGTGAATTTGGGTGGAATTATAAAGTCTTTTTGTATTTTTTCCCACCTCCATCTGTGCTACTGTTATTACTGTTCTTAAATTTTTCATTTTTCAGTTGAATGTCAGTTGGTACAAAATATCCTTTGGATCAATAAAATTGTTAATATGATTCTTGTATTAGGTAAAATGCTTAATAAAAATATAATTGAAGGAATTAAATATTATCATTATT
The DNA here is from genome assembly GCF_046630095.1 of Trachinotus anak. Lineage (NCBI taxonomy): Eukaryota > Metazoa > Chordata > Actinopteri > Carangiformes > Carangidae > Trachinotus > Trachinotus anak. The sequence goes on from NW_027273890.1 coordinate 3,568,364, forward strand.
ATTATTATTATATTATTATATTATTACTATTATTACTATAAGTAGTAGGAGTAATAGTATCAAAATGTTGAGAACCAAACATTTAATGAAATCAAGCATCAATTATACATTTTTCCTCCCTAGGATCTAACTGAACTTCCTCTGTGGGAACTTATCTTCCATCTTACTGGAGGTATTCAGTGATTTTACACATATCATTGCTGTCAGTGATGTTGCCACAAATATGACACTATACAACTGGTACTCAGGGCATAGTAACAGAAACTGAGGTGGCAGACCAGTGATGTTAAGTCATTTGAAGACAAATGAGGACACCTAGCGGTTGCTGTGTGTGTGGGAGGAGATAATGTATAAACAGGATTTATGTCAGGATGGACTTCATTACTGCTAAACCCTCAATGTTTTAATTTGCCACTGGTTCATTTTTGTTGTAGGGAGGGTAAAATGAAAACCATGCTCCATGCAAAAATCCTTTTTGAGTGTCATGCAGTAAGCTGTAGGTTTAAATGGACAATTAAAAGTTTGCATTTTCAGCAAGTTCACTTTGCTATAAACAGCTTTAAATTTTGTCTGTTACAATGGATTTCAGAGGTGAAACCTTTCAAACACAAGAAGCACTACAACGTCCAGACATTTCTCAAACCTCTCTTGAAGGATAATCCACTCCTCCGCTGTCCACCTCTATGCTAGATAAGTTCCAGACAATCACAGCTTTGGAATGGACGTGAGTGTGACACAGAAGTGTATTCAGTCATGTTCTGATGAATTGATGAGTGACTGAAACACACAGATCATGCAGGATGACAGCAGAGAGGTGTTTTATGCTGTTGGGTTTGTCTGAGAATTACAAGGACATTTTTAAATATTTTACCAGTGTAAAAAGTCCATTGTAACAGACATGAAACCAAGCTGATCGCTGCTAGTGCTCTTTGTGACATAAAAAAAACTACAGACTTTTTACAGCCACCTTACAAGCCCACAGGAAGTCAGTGTGTGATCCTCACTAGACTGTTTTTGCATTGCATATTAATTAAAAAGAGGAGTTGTTTGACTGGGTGATAGAGCAGTTTAAAAATAAGATACTATCCTTGATAGTCAGTTTTACTTTGCATACTGTACTTTGCATTAATTCCCCAGTGAAAGTTGACACATGTTGTTTCCACACCTGGTAAAATCTGAAAGGAAGTGGTAGGTTTCTGACCTTATTGTGAACGAGTGAGAGCCTCAGGTCAGGTTTTATAATGGCATATGCCATTAGAAGGTCTTGTACTTTCTTCAGTTCTTCCTTGCACTTCTTGGTAGAAGAGTAGTACTGTCTTCTCACCGGAAGATTCTTGAAAAGCTTCAGTACACTCACTGTTGTTCCTGTAAAACACAAAAGAACAGAGGTGTGCAACAGCTTTTGACATAAAATTTACTTTTTCTAAGTTTGTGTACCCATATCATCTATATTTCAAAAACTGAAAAAGTAAAACTGCATCCAATCAGGACTTGTACATCAGCAAATGAATTTGTCTTAAAGCCCTGTGACAATGGCTTTAAAGTATTCAGACCCTTTCACTTTCTGCACTTTGTTTTGTTGTAGATTTTTGCCCACCAATCTACACCTAATAACCCATGATGACAAAGTGAACAAATATTTTTAGAAAATTAGGCACATTTATTAAAAATCAAAAACTCCATATCTCTTATTAATGAAGTCTTCAGACCCTTTGCTCCGAACACAACAGTTGAATCTGTTGTTCACTACAAAACTGATTAAATTAGTGGTGCCTTGCCTTGACCCAAGTGAGATGGCTTCTGGGAAACAATCTCCCCTGTGAAGTTAAGCGTGTACTGGGAGCTTATGTCATCCTCCGCTGTCTTTGTGGTGACAGCCACCTGAAGGGAAACAGCACGAAGACACAATACCAGTTTATAGACCATAATAATCCAGACTGTGTATTTGATTCCTAATATATACACTGATAAATGAAGGCGTTATGCTATCTGTCAAATATTATAATGTATGCATGAGTGAGATGAACTGTTTTCTTTTTCTTGAACTTTGTTATTAGTTCAGCACATGTATACAACTTTAGATAAATACGTATAACTTCTGTTAATTAAAACTACAGTTATTCAGCATTTATCACCTCGGCCACAGCACAGATGGAGCCCAGTGCTTCTCCTCTGAAGCCGTATGTTTCCAGCTGCTGCAGGTCCTCATGGCTAGAGATCTTTGATGTAAAATGTCTCATTGCCATGACAGAAGTATCTGCAGCTTTGATTCCATGGCCATTGTCGCGTACTTCTATCCGGTCCAAGCCATAGTTCTCCTGCAATGACAAAGCCGAAACAAAGCATTTTGTCAAGTACAACAACAATGTTGCTGCTAGATGGGCAAGAAAAGACTAACTGACGAAGCATTTTCCCTTTCCATAATCTGTAATTTAGGCACCAGTGTACCAGTTTAACGTCAATGCTTGAAGCCCCAGCATCCAGGGAATTTTCCATCAGTTCTTTCAAAACGTTCACCACTGACGTGATAACCTGTGAGCTTGACAGCAGCCGCACAGTATCTGGAGGCAACTGCTTCATGATTCCAGGTATCTGTTAGAGAAAAGCTCAGTTTTAGTTTGGTGCTTTGGTTGTTGAGTCATAACAACGCTATGACTTGGGGGAGCAAATTTTGAAAAAAGTGAGATCTGTGGCTTCACACATTACAAAACACTTCCATGAAGAAGAATTTTAAAATAGAAACAAAACAATAAAATGGTAGAAAAACACATTCAAACATAAACATGTGTCCCATTAAGTGGCACACACATGCACTGTGAAGAAAAAGCTGTTAAAAACCAAACATAGCTGTTATTGTTAATGTTTTTATTATGTCTCCAATTATGGGCCCAACAATGTCACTGAGCCCAATGTTCTACTGGTCTTACCCAAACACCAAAGAAATGTTTAACCCGTTTCACAAGACTCTCCTGGCATGGGCATAAATGTAAACATGTGATTTCAATCAAATGTATAATTTGACAATATATTTTGTAAGGTAAACAACTCTTATTCAGTTCCCATTTGCATTAATTAGCAAGTCTGACCCTGATAAAAACAAAGATTCAAGTCTTGATTTCTGGTTTCATGAGGATTATTTATGATAATATGAATAGGAGCTAACAGTTGACATGACCTCTCAACTGCTCAATGATACATGCGTACTTGACTTATAGAAATGTATATATGAATGATTAGAAATGATTGATTATCCATTTCCAATTACAGTTAGTACTGCTAGTATTGAATTAGTCACAATACCTTGCACACCATGGCGTGACCTGATTATTTAAGCTACTTGTTAAGGTGGCAGCTGGCTAACACTGACACTTTTACAGTAAAGTTGATTAATGGGCATTGTTTCTAAATAAATAAATGAAATTAAAGGTAGATTTTGCAGCTTTAGCGACAGACAAATGCCAGTTGGCTGCTATCTTCTCTCAGTCGAGACATAATTTAGTGAGAAACACTTTAAATGTTTGATAAACGTCATGTCACCTTAATGAAATCACCTGAAAGCCAGCCACAGTAAGTTGACTTTACACGTTAGCTAACCGGTCTGCGTCTTGTTCGGGCTGCTTTGACTCTTTAGCTCACGATTAAAATCACAATTCCGTGTTATCTTGTGAGGCGACATAACAATGTCATATTATATAGTGAATAACAACGCTAGCTGTCTTACTGGTGGACACTGGCTTGGAAGAGCTCCCTCTCGACCGCGGTCCCCGTTCAATCTTTCATCAACAAGACAGCGGCTACACGGCGGAAGCGATTAGATTCCCGCCCCCTCTTCTACACGCTGATTGGTCAGCAGTGACAGGGGGGCGGGTTTTCATGTGGGTTCCGCCCTGAGCTTTGACTTACAGGTGCAGCCGTTGGTCAGGCTCACTGAGACACCCGCCTTTCGGGGGGGGGGGGTTACCGTACCGAAAACAAACGTAACGTCGAACCAAACCTCAACTGTGAAGCTTTAACATAACCGGCTGCTTGCTGCGGTTTCTGCGGGGAGCGGGGCTGAGCCTGAGAAGTCAAAATACGGTTTTAAATCACCCAGCGACGGCTCGAAACCACGTCTACTTCCGGTCGGGTCAGACTACGACGTGCTGTCAGAGCCTGGGGTCTGCACACATCAACAAGGGGATAAACCGTTTCTCTGCGCAGCACCTGGTCTGTTGAAACACCTCTGCTGCTCGCTCCCACCTGTGAGTTTCCATCGCTGTGTGTTTTACTTGACGCTCTCAACCATTTAAGCTGACGTTTATTAATTACGCGGAGATACTGGCGAATAGTGGCGGGTCGGGTCGGGCTACGTGCTGGAAACGAAAACATCTCTCAGGGTTGTTTCATGTGTCCACGTCCGCTGAGCAAGGCATGCTGGGCATCACGGAGAGGCTAATGCCTGTTTACATAACGTCGCTAAGACGTGTTGTCCGTTTGCTCAGGTGTTCTTGTTTTATCAGCTCTGCAGTTTGCTGGAGCCACCGACACTGATCAGCAAATAGTCTGCGCCCGCGACTGCTATTTGTGTAACTTTAGTCAAATCACGTCTAAAGTTTCTGTCCAGTTGTCTCCTTCTGAACTGTACTGACTTGTACGAGTAAAAGCTCTGGTTATCAGATATGTTATCAGACCGTATATCTGTTACTTCACCTGTTTGACTCTTCTTCTGTCCATAACTTCACATTACACCTGATTAACCATTCGGCCCAGTGCTAAACTTGTGTGATTTTAGACAGAAACTAAGAGTAAAAGAGGTAAATAGTCTTTTAAATATCGTCTCCTCGGTCACAGAGGCACCTTTACATATTTTTAACAAATACCAAAATGCAGTTTGGCAGGTGAAGTGGTGCAGCTGACCGCTTGCATTGGGCCTTGTTGGGCTGGAAATGTTGAATGTAAGTCATCATTTATTTTAATGTCTGCACATTCAGCTTTGTTCCCATTCTTTAATCCAGTCTGGCAACTGAAAGTGTGCCAGAGGGCAAAGTTCAACAGGATTGCACAAGATGTTGTAATCACGTGTAGAGCTGCAGGGAGGGCAAAGTGCTGGTGCTGCTCTGGTGGTATGATGTGCTCCTTTAAATTTATCATATAGAAAACTGCAAATGGTGGCATTTTGGGTTTTTCTAAGACTATTACAGGATAGTAGCACAGAGCTTGTCGGTGCCAGATCAATGGATGTTACCACATTGATTTGACATGTTAAACCCCTGCAGTACTTGCAAAAGGCCACTAATGATTATTAAAACAGTAATTAACACCATGGAAATATTCACCGATGCATTAAGTTGAGTTTTTAAGAACATTATCATGGCAACTGATTACAGTAAATTACAAAGAGCAAGAGTATATATACTACTACAAATAACTATAAATGTTACATCAAAGGTGTTTTGTGAATCTTATTTATTTTTCTGTCCACAGACCAGAATGAATGTGGGTGTGGCACACAGTGAGGTGAACCCAAACACTCGAGTGATGAACAGTCGGGGGATCTGGCTGACCTATGCGCTTGGCGTTGGAATACTTCACATTGTGCTCTTGAGCATACCCTTCTTCAGCGTGCCAGTGGTGTGGACGCTAACTAATGTCATTCACAACTTTGTAAGTTACGTTCTCACTGTTGCTCTCAAAGCCAAACCAACAAGTTTATTATTATTATTATCAAATCACTCGCAAAACTATGAACTATTATTTTTTTTGTGTAGATAACATTTAGAATACCACAAAGTGTTATGAAGCTTCCAGCTGAATCTTGCCTGCATTCTCAGCCAAACAGCCTGGTGTGTGTTATCCTGTCCCGTGCCTGTGCTTGTTAAAATATGCTCTATTTTGGGGCGGCTGTCCTTGAGGCAGCCTGACACATGACCTATTATGAAAATCTGTCCACTCCACATAAGGTCTGTTGACAAAACTGACCTCTCATTGTTACATGGCTGACCTCAAATAAAGAAACAAAGTCAGTGTGTGTGACGTCATTGAATAGTGCGAGCTCGGAGCAGTTTACAAGGATTGTGTATCACAGCCAATATGGAAGACTATTAACAGTAACAACTAAGGTCAACTATAGCCCATTGTTTTCCTCACAATACAACAGCAGTGAGCTGATTATGCCTCAGCTGCATGTCAGCATTTTAGTTTTATTACCTTTCCCTCTGTAATGCAGGTTTTCCATTTAAAGCTGAATTCCAGTGTTTTGACACAGAAGCAGGCATGTAATTAGAATTAGTGTCATTCCCAAGATAGCAAACTTTGTTTGCAATAAAAAGACATCATCTTATTCAGCTGTTCTGGCTCATGAGGGCCTATGCACCACAAGCACCGGGCAGGAGCTGCGTTGTCTCTGTCTTTATACTCTTTCTGCCTTCTGCGGGTCAGACACTAAAACTCCTGCAGCAACCCGCCGCAAACTGGGTGGTTTTTAATTTCTAGTTTGTCAGAGAAAAGGAAAGTAACCTCAGATATATTTTTACAACAGCTGGTTGTTTTAATAATTTAAAACCTGCTGTATTTTATGACAAAGTAAATCAGCTGTGACAGAATGTTGCACATGAGCATCAGAAAACAGGTCACTCCATTTAATCAGCCTGCAGCGGGCCTGCTCTTTACACACTGTAATCACCGCCCTGTTGACCAAGTGTTTGTCTCTACAGGGAATGTACGTCTTCATGCATGCAGTGAAGGGCACACCCTTTGAGACCCCAGACCAAGGAAAAGCCAGACTTCTTACACACTGGGAACAGCTTGACTACGGCGTGCAGTTCACCTCCTCTAGAAAGTTCTTCACCATCTCTCCAATCATTCTGTATGTATCATATGTATCTACAAACTCTGATTCTGTCTTTTCACTAATGGATCATTTTAACATCAATAGAGCAGAGAAACAGTCTGCAGGTTTTATACAATCCTAGGTCTTTCACACTGACTCTCAGTTGGACTTCATCCTCAGCTCTAAAAAATGTTGATCACGACTACAGCATTGAATGTTTTGGAATAGTCGTGAAAGCTGCAATCTGTAGAAACCCTGTAAAAGCAGATGTTGTGCACTTTGTTTTTGTCTTGCTGCTCATTTCTTGTATCAGAGGGTTTTTGTGGTTAATCCCTCTCTTTTCCTCTGCAGATACTTCCTGGCAAGTTTCTACACAAAGTATGACACGACACACTTTGTGATAAACACAGCCTCACTTTTGAGCGTCCTCATTCCCAAGCTGCCACAACTACACGGAGTGAGAATTTTCGGCATCAACAAGTATTAAGACATTGTAAATGCTGTGCCTCATAGCAACTTAAGTTAATTCCTATGTAGTCTGTACCGCCGATGTGTGTACTAAGTCGTACAGTTTGTGTAAAGGTCACTGTCGTCCTTAGATTTATCAGGTTGAGGATGAAATGTTAAAAAAAACAAAAAAAACAGGAGTATGTTTGTTTGTAGATGACAGGATGCCATATGTATTACTAACTTATGTGAATATTTAATGACGTATTTTTGGCCTGCATAGACCTGGGCTGGCCCAGGTATCAGTGAGGCTTTTGGTTGAGTTTATTTTTTCTTTCTTTGCCCTCAGTTGACATGGCGTGAGTCTGTTTGTAGCCACAAAGATGTCCCAAATGTATTTTTCAAAGATGTTTACTTCCTAAGGGTAGGGGCCTGTGGCTCGTTTATTGGTACACTCTCATTTTGTAATGGGCGTCAAACTTGTTCATGCTGAGTGAAGAATGGAATCATACTCTTTATTTGCATGGTTTGTGAATCATTCCTCACTTGTAACTCAATCAAAACAGGGCAGTGTTCTTTTTTTTTTTTTTTTTTCCAATGTACATTTTCTTTTTGTGTGAATGTTGTGTCCTGTATGTAGAAATGAGACAAAGTATTGTTGTCAGGTTACGTGTTTAGTGAGGGAGGTCTACAGTGTCTTTGGGATAAAATTACACTTATGTAGCTGCTCTCTTCAGACCTTTTGCTATCATCAAGGCAGCTAGTTCTGCTTTGTTTGGCCATAGCTCACAGTTCTCATGATATCTCTTGTTCTTAATCTTATTAAAATCTTTGTGCCCTCCAAATTGTCCATCTCTCCTTGTTATGCATTGTTTCCTATGAGACTTTTATTTTCCACAAAGGAAAAGTGAAGTAATTTAGGGATTCTCTCAGATTGCGAGAGAATTTATAACTAATAGAATCCAACCTGGTTGCTGACCACGTGCACAGGGAGATGTAAGATGTATGCTATGGTGGAATATTCTGAGAAATCAAAGAGGAATAACATGAAGAAGCTTGGAAACAACAATTCAGCAACATTTATCTGAAAAATGCCTTGTATACAAAAGTTTGGCTCAAACTTTACTTGATTCACCAGGTGATGGATACTGATTCCATATATTAAAAAAAACACACAAAACACACACAATGTCACTTTTTCTTTAAGTCAGCTGCAGGAGCTCATCACCTGCCTGCATTTAAACAAATCTTAAAGTAGAATTTTATTTCTGTGTGTATTCTGTGTTCCAGGTTCTGGTTCAAATATAAATGTTAACGAGTTACAACACAGTTTAATAAGCTGCTTTGCATCTGATTAATAAAAAAACATCCCCATATGTTCGACATTTGCACCTACGTTCAGAGAGCAGCTCTTACTCCTGCAGCATTTGTTCCTATAATCCACCAAATTATCATATTATCTATTGTGCAAATGTCATATCCCAACGTAAGCTTCAGTGGCCTGTCACCTCCATCTAACGGAAAATCGGCACAATGGAGAGAAACTTGTCACTGGTTTTCAACTACACATGCTTTCAATACAACAATCACCAAACGAATTAAAACTTTATTTAAAATATCTGCTTTTGTAAAACATTGCTTTATTCCTGTTGTGGCACCTGTGGTAACTAAAACTCTGAATTTTTCAGCTCATTGATTAAATTGATCCAGTAATTAACTAAAATCCTCCTTGCTTTGCTTTTTGATGTGGTCGTCCGACCTCTTCAGATCCTCACACTGCTTGCTCAAGACTCCTTTGTAAACCTCAAAGCGATGGTTCAAGTCTTTCTGTGAGTGGATTTTGAACTTTGTCCCTAATGCCCCGTCAGCAGAGGCGGTCCCATAGAACACACGGCCAATCCGAGAGTGGACCAGTGCCATGGCGCACATAACACAAGGCTCCCGGGTCACGTAAAGGTCATACCCAGTGCATATGTACGGCTGAGAGCTCCCCTCTGCATCAGGCACATTTTCCAAAGTGTCTGAGGGTGACGAAGTAAATCGGCAAGCAGGGTATCTGTCAAACGAATAAAATCCACCACCCTGGCTCTGAGCCACAAGATCAATGCAGACCATGACTGCATGATGAAGGGGATGGTCACCCCGACAGTCGTGACCCACTGCAATGATTGTCTGCGTTGCTGGGTTGACCACTACAGCGCCAACTGCCTCCATCCCCATCTCCTTTGCCGCTTTGGCAGCAGTGACAGCAGACATCATGTATGTGTGCATCGTAGCTTTCTGAGGTGGACTGAAGAGCTCTCCCCTCAGGGCGACTGTCACCTGTTTGTCCTCATGAAAGGAGGTGGGCCAGTGTTTGCTCGCCAGCTCAAACTGAGGTCGAGTCAAGGGGGGACGTGCAGGGACCTTAACCACAAAAGGCTCACCTAATCCATCCTGTCTAACTCCACCTGAGGGCAGCAGAGCGTCGATGCTGACCACCTTCATGTCTGGCGCCTCACTGACCAGGCACAGGAGGACTTCCAGAGGGTGAGGGCTGCCCTTCTCCTTACACGCCCGCACCCTCTTGAGGTGTTGAAGGCCATTCAACGGGTAGAGGCTGTTCAGCTCCCTGACAAGTCGAGAGGTCTCTTTCTTGTTGACAATGGGTGCAGCAAACGCCTCCATCAGCTCGACATCTTGTGACTGCTCATCTGACAGGACAGGATAAGCGACCCAGGAGTCCGTGTCGAACTCCGACCCTTTCCAGCGTTTCGTCTGTGGCTCCATTGTTTTGGTGTCCTCCTGCGAAATATGATTTCACACCAAAGTCAAACAAAGTGAGTGCAGTTGCAGGGCAGAGCACATGATGACAAGCCTCCCCATTATGTGCGACACAAACTGAGCCTTATCTATCAAACACAACAGCTTCAGTCCAAGACCTTTGAACTGCGGCTCTGCATATTTCGGGGATTTAACAGAGACCTGCCGACAGGTTGGTTGACTTTGTGGTCTCATCACTCACAGCATGAACAGGCCAGCCTCTTCAGAGGTAACAATGACCTTATAATAATAGTAATAAATAATCTTTCTGTTTAATAAGTGATAAAGTTAATGTGCTACTGCTATCTGATGCACTTTCTGCAAGGCTTTGAATGAAACATGTTTTTAATCTGTACCATAAAAATTCTTTCAAATGAACCAACTGTATTACATTTGATTTTCATTACATGGATACAAGAAAACACAAAGGGACACAGACATTTACTTTGCAAAGTATTTATTTATAGTAGAGCCCTACTGAGAGTTCGAGGCAGATATTGATATTACATGTGAGAGTTTAAAAAAAATATGATTACAGTATATTTGCCAATATTTAAGATAAACAGTTTTGATGAGGATGAGTAACCCTTAAAGGATTAAGTGCTTTCATAAAGCTGATGGATTCTTAAGAGACAGATTTGAAAGGAATGGTCTACACTGATGCAGCAGTGAGTCAAGCTCCAAAAACACTGGATCCTACATCTCCCATTGAGCAACCTGTGTTACTAACTTTCTCAGACCTGACAGAGCTCTGTCCTGAGCCAGTGAAGACATTACACCACTGTTTTTATAGACTAAGTGATACTTGGTGGAATGCTCCTTTAAATTTGGTCATTAAGGGGTTGTGGTGAAGATATGTACTTAGTAAGATTTACAGTGTAAAAAAAACTCTCTGGTGGACAAGCTGTGAATGACAATGTTTCTAAATGAACCTCATTCATATCTTTGGCCTTTGTGTGCAGCAGTTTCTTGTTATTTATCAACACATATGCTGATAATAATAAATCTGTGCAAAGCTAACATCAGCTGATGATAATGGTAATGCTGATGGACTGGATTGTGAAGTGAATCCATAAAGTAAACAATGCACACACCAACCACAATCAATATTATAATGTTATATCTATTTTATGTATTTTATGCTGTGTGTGTCCTGCTGTATCTCATTAATAGACAAAACCTGATTCTGGTTCTGATAATCAGCTGATTACAATCATTTATCAACTGAAAACTAAGAAAGAAACAAAAGCTACTACATCTCCAGAGGTGCAGTGAGATCACTTGAGGCAGCTCCGACATTTAGCAAAAATAGAAGATAGAAGTTATCCATTGTAGTCATGTGCAATATAATTCATAAAGCAACCTCCATTAATATTATTATGCTTGATGGTGTAAATGGCAAACATGTTGTACTATTACAACTATCAGGCCAACATACAGTCTTTCTTCATTTCCTTCCCAGTAGGAGCTTTGTCTTTATGACTTTGGGCACATGCCGTATTGTCAGTGACACCCTGGTGTCTCGAGTCAGCGTCTCTCCAGGCAGGGCCCCGGCAGTCGACAGGTTCACCACCTTGTCTGTCAGCGTGTCCTGGGCGCAAGCCTGGATGCCATGAAGGAGGCGCTGGTACATGTCATCCTGCAGGATCAGAAGACTGCGCGGCTTCACCAGCAGGGAGAACAGGTATCGGTTCTCCTCCGTCTGCGGGGCCTCGCCCTCCTGGCTGCTGACAGGTGTGTAGAAGTCGAGGAGGGTGTGAGAGCCCAGACTGATGGTGGTGACAGTCGGGTGGTACAGAGGGCCGTCTTCATGAGGCATGATCCCTTCTCCTTGTTTATACTCATTCACCAACACATGGTTGGCTGTTTTCCCACTGAATGCACCAAGAGAGGAAATCTTCTCGCAGTACCTCTGGAGCCAGTCAGGAATCTTCTCTGCCAGCATGCCTTTGGGATGTGGCAACCCTCCCCAGTTCTGAAGCCTTCTGCCCGACAGCTGAGTCCACTTAGTTTTTGGAGACTTGTAGACCTGCTGTAGAAGGTAGGACTCCTCATCCTCTGATATGAAATCTGGGATGTAATACACTGTTGGTGGAGCGTTGTGTACGACAAAATGCTTCGTTTCCTCCAAAATACAAGTCGGGTGTTCCATGTCTCCTTTAGAAAAGTCAACATAATATTCTTGTTAAAACCTAAGTTAAAAAAGCTAATGCCGGCTAAGCTCCCTGGTGGTGGCTAACAGAGAATATTGTTAGTTACTTATCTGTTAACTACTACAAGAAAAACTGAAAATCTTTCTAAAATGTTTAAGATATGTACAAAAACGTTATCTAGTTATCTAATAAACGAGCTAATGATAAAATCTGTGCTAGCATCAGGACGTCTCTCACATTACCACGGGATCAAAAGCCTTTCCGTGTTAGCATTAGCAGCTTTTAGCTTCCTCAAAAACTCCACATTCACTCCAAGTCTACGATACAAGAAGTGCAGCACACGCCGAACTGATCTTAAGATCAATTATAATTTCACTGGAAACCAAAAAATAAGTACTAGTTTGTTTTTCTGCGGTTAAAAATCCCTCACGGTAAAATCACAGACAAATTAACGTGATGCTTTCAATGTTATGGTTTTACACTCATTATAATAAAGTGCATTTGGTTGGAAATAATTTACAAAGGAAGCTTTAAAAGGCTGTTTTTAGTGGTGATTTTTGTTTCTGTTAATCTCTCAAGTCACCGATGCCCGATGGTGCCGTGACAGAAAAGAGCAATGTCAGTTCCAGAGTCATTTTGCTGTTTTTTTCTTCCAAAAGTGTGAGATTTCTGTCGCCCGTGAAGGCAGCAAAGCCCACTAAAAGAGACACGTTTCAGATTCTGAAACACAGCCACGTTTGTAACATCCAACACGCCGCAAAATACAGAGACGTAAAAACGGATATACTGAATCACGAAGTTAGACTTTACCTCTTGTTTAGATTAATACTGTGGAGGAAAAGCCGCTTGGTGACATGGACCACCTATCCTCTGCACTCCATGCTCATTCTCATGTGCACCCAACTAAACTGTCCCCCACAAGAAAACATCCGATATTTTGGACCCATGCGTTATTTTCTAGATGATTTTTTTTTAAATTATTGGATTTTTTAGAAATGATATGTTCCACAGATATACTGTTAAGTCGTTGTATCGTCTTTTTGTATGTGAATTTTTTTGCTGCTCTCTAATCTGAGGTCACAAATTTACCGGTACACGGAATTATTTACATGTGACACCGTCAAACGTCGCTGGAGAAAGAAAGGGCACCAAGCAAACCTGTGCTTCTTGTGTTTTTACAGCTGCTTTGTTGCTCTGAATCCCAGGGGCATGATGTTGGAATACTCTTCTTTATTTTTTTTAATTTGATTTTATTCTATTAGTTTAAAATCCAGTGGGAACGGAGGTGAGGTCACCCTGAGTTATTCGATTATTTTAAACCGAGGTGATTAACACAAGGTTCATAACCATGTTCCCCTCAAAAGTTAAAATTCTGCAGAGGCTGCTGCAGCGGAGACACACGTCTTGCTGCTCTCCTTCGTTTGGAAAAGCTGCCTGCTCCAGACTGGTGCTGGGCATTGAGACTAGCTGTGATGACACTGGAGCTGCTGTGTTGGATGAGAAAGGTGCAATACTGGGAGAGTCTCTACATTCCCAGAAAGAAGTACATCTGAGGTGGGTGTCAGAGCCGCATTCACTTATCAAGGTCACTATTATTAGATTCGTTTTTATATATATGTGCTTTGCCTCTGAAATACTGTAGGACTGGTGGCATCATCCCCACAGTGGCACAACAGCTCCACAGAGAAAACATAGAGCGTGTGGTCCAAGAGGCTTTGGGGAGAAGTGGCGTGGAACCAAGCCTGCTCTCGGCTGTGGCCACCACGGTGAAGCCGGGCTTGGCCCTGAGTTTGGGCATCGGTCTTGAGTTCAGTCAGCGGTTTGTGAGGCAGCACAACAAGCCGTTCATCCCCATCCACCATATGGAAGCCCACGCCCTGACCGTCAGGATGCTGCATCCCGTCGCCTTCCCCTTCCTGGTCCTGCTTGTTTCCGGTGGGCACTCACTTCTCGCTGTGGCTCGAGGAGTGGACGACTTCCTGCTTCTGGGTCACTCTCTGGATGAAGCTCCAGGGGACACACTGGATAAAGTAACACCCTCACACTAACATTCGGCTGATGTTGCTGGTCGGGGTGCTCAGTTTGTGATCATGAACAGAACAAATATTCTTTTTGTTTGGATTCACAGGTGGCAAGACGTCTGTCCCTCAGAAAACACCCTCAGTGCGCCACACTAAGCGGAGGACAGGCTATAGAGCTTCTGGCAAAGAGTGGTGACAGGATGAGGTTCCCTTTCAGGACACCAATGGGACAAACTCAAGACTGCTGCTTTTCTTTCGCTGGATTACGGAATCAAGTTACAATGATGATAATAAAAAAAGAGGCAGAGGAAGGTAAGAAGTCTCCTGAATGTCCACCCCAATCCATGTGAGCAGTGAATTACAACCAGCAGTAACTCTTTGGATGTATTTTGTTTCTACAGTGTACAGTTTATTTTTTCCCTTATTTAAATTAACTGTGTGATTTTTCCAGGAAATAATAAAGGACTTATGGATAGTATAATATTTTTCACAGTAGCTATTTTGACTTGTCAGACACGGGTGTAATTAATAATATTAAGTGCTGCATTGCTGAAATTGTTCATGTTATTAGTAACACCTGTGCTTTCTCTACCATGACAAGTCAAAACATCTGCTGTGGAAAAAGGTTTATGAATCTGAGAAATAAGAAAAGCTACAAAGATGAACAAAACACAAAATGAAGCGGTTTGAAGGGTTCATGAGAGTAAAAACTGTCAGACTGGCCAAAGTCTAATTTTTCATTTGCGCAGCAGAAACACAGCAGAAAAACATGCACTTGAACATGTTTTTTCAGTAAAATTGTACTTTGCTCCTTTAGTTTCGAGTTTCCCCAGTATTGTCAGCAGTTGACAGAAAAAAAGGTTAAATGAGATTCCACTGTAAAACTCTTGTAACCTTTCTCTCCATCGTCTGTAGGTATAGAACAGGGGACACTACTGTCATGTGTGAATGACATTGCGGCTGCCACACAGCACACTGTTGCCACTCATCTTGCAAAGCGCACACATCGAGCCATCTTGTTCTGCAAGGCCAACGGCCTGCTGCCATCAAGCAGTCCCACCTTGGTGAGTGCGTTAGTTCATTTTAAACTTCAGTTCATTAATGAAAATGAGTTCGTTGCAGTGCTTATATTGACTTCTCAGAGCAGTACAACTGTACTGACCGCCAGCATCATAATCATTGGGTACTTGGTCCTGAAAAATGTAATATTGATTTAATTTTAACTACCTGTAAACGTCCTTAATTAGAGGGTTGATGAAGAAATGTGTGCTCTGTTTCTGGTCTTAGATCTTGTTTTACTTCTTTTCTTTTCATCCTGTGTTTACAAAGACTGAAAGACTCTAGTTTGCCTATACTTTAATGTTTGTGTATAAAAGCTTCAACAGTACACCTCATGTAGATCTAA
This sequence comes from Trachinotus anak, assembly GCF_046630095.1. NCBI lineage: Eukaryota > Metazoa > Chordata > Actinopteri > Carangiformes > Carangidae > Trachinotus > Trachinotus anak. The sequence goes on from NW_027273890.1 coordinate 3,584,000, forward strand.
ACAACAACCTATTAAACAATAAGGCTGGTGATTATTCTGTGATTCTCTTATTGTCAACAATAATGTTATAAATACTCCGTCAAATGTTAATTAACTTGCAGCTGAAAGTAGTCTTCAACAAATATTTATTGTCTGCTCCTGTTGAATAACATTTGCTTAAAGCTGAAATTATAGAGCCTTTTTTACAAAAAATAAAATTAGTATTTGAGATGTATTCAAAGGATTTATGTGTTCAGAAAGAACACAAGAACACAGTGTTTTGTTTTTGTTTGTTTTGCAAGAAAATGATAGAACGAGACCAGCTTAATCCCTCAAACCAAAGAACATTGTGCATAAACACTGAGGTTTGAAGCTTCCATCACTAACTCTTTCTTTCTAGGTGCTGTCTGGAGGAGTTGCGAGCAATGAGTACATCCGAAAGGCTTTGACTGTTATCACCGAGATGACAGGACTACACCTCCTCTGTCCTCCGGCCAAATTCTGCACTGACAACGGAGTGATGATTGCATGGTGTGTGTACTGTCACAATCATTAGCGAAAGCTTTAATAGTGAATCAGATTTTATGATCTGGCTCATTTCTTTTGTAAACCAGGAACGGCGTTGAACGCCTGCGAGAAGGAAAAGGGATTCTGCCTCCAGATGTAGACGTCTTCTACGAGCCAAAGTAAGTCGTTGAACACTGAAAAGGACTTCATATTACATGTCAGCGAAAACTCAGTTTTGACACCTAACCAAACTATTCTGGTCTGATTTATCTGCACTGCTGATTAAATCAACACTTGCTGACATAATGTTGTGTTCCAGGGCACAGCTGGGTGTGGACATGACAGCGGAGGTGAAGGCAGCAGCGATCAGGTTGCCGTCAGTCAGGTTCAAGATCCCCAACTGACAGACTGTTGTTATTTGGCCTTTGCAAAAAATGATTTGTCACTCCTGGATTTTCCCAGTTCAAAGTATATACTGTGTATATAAAGCACATTACACAGGTATGTATTAATAAATGTATTTTTATACATCGCAGTTGTTGGCTTCCTATGATTGGTTATGTGCTGTTGTTTGTTGTTTTTTACATACACAATTTTCTTTAAAGAAATTTTCATGTCACTGTTTTTACTGTAGATCTGTGACAACTTGGTTTTGAGTTAATCAGATTTTAACTATTGAATGTATTTCTATAAAGCCTATAGTATTGTATATAAAACAATTTAAATGTTTACTTTGACCGCAGTGTAGTATATTGACATTAGCTTGCTATATTTCTGCATCACTGGCACTTATCTCTTGTTTACCTAATTGTTACAGGCCAGTAACACAATGTTTTGATTCAACCCATTCATTAACATAATTCATGCGTTAATGGTTTGCTCAACTGCCACCTATCGACCATGAGGAGGCACGGCACTCACGAACCTTGGAAAGAGGCATCTCCTCCCCACCTTTGTTTAAATGCTTTGCTTTGCTCAATTCCTGGATGCCTATTGGGTCATAATAATGTTATATAATCCCATAGACACTCAACAATTGTGCCAAGACACCCTAATACTGCTGTTTGACATAACTTGAGACTAAACCAAATACTTAAAAAATGTCTGTCCTGATCCTTTTATTAGTTTCTGACTGTGAGAAAAAGTAGGCAAAACAGTAAAAAACAGTAAAATTCCCCAAAACTACTGTATCTCTGAACTATCTCTTTAACAAAATCACACACATTAAGGCTATATGTGTGATCTGTGCTCTCATTTTTTCCATGTGGTGACAATGACAACATGAATGATAGATGTAGAGACCAGTATTCAATTGATTTCTACATTTGTACTGTAACTGTAAATCTTTGGTTGGAACTTGAAGTCCTTCCCCAAAAAATGCAAGTTCAGGTCTGTGGATCATTTCCCCACCGTCCACCTCAGGCTCATGTATGATTGTTAGGTTAACAGTCTTTATGTCAAAAGGTGTAGCACAGCCTACTGGACTGCAGATGTCACCAAAGGTCCAGCGATGGGATGCATCTGACTGTTATCACTGTCATTCACATTTTACAGACTGTTGCAAAAAGTTCAGTCAATCAGAATGAATGACAACATCTCAGTTATCACAGTGGAAGTCTTTGTATAATTTAGTGTGTGGTTAAATGTAGAATATGGGTTTACAGGACATTTGTCATAGATAAATAACAAATATATTTATCCGTATGACTGATCAAATGAGACTTAAATAAGGTAGAAGTGCTAATAAACAGTATATTACCACAGATTTCACTTCTATTGATGTGCAGAGCAGCCATCTTGAAATTTGAGGCCGGGGTTGGTGAGGTTCCTCTGACCCATAGACTTACCTCAAGTCGGAAATCCGGCTTCCAGTTGAAATGTCGTACGTCCTGTGAGCTAACGTTAGGCCTAATTGTTGCATTAACTCTTCATACTTTGTATATTAGTGTTGAGCTGCCCTTTAAACGAGGCGTAGAATAAAAGGTGAACTGACCACACAGAAAGCTTTTTGTTTAGCTCCACCGGGAACAGGGGTGCTGTTTTTGTTTAAGATCAGAAGAGAGTAGTCAGGTTTTATTTTAATTTTTCCCTTCCTTTAGACAGTTGAAGCTCTTGTTTGTCTAGAGTCCTCATTTGGTTGTATTATTTCTTTGTTTTTTACAGCATCCGTTTGCTTTTTTTCACCTTTTAATATTTATTTTTCCCCCAAAAAGCTGAGTTGTAACTGAGTTAAAAGGTAAATTTATATGATATTTAAAACACTATAACACCGAGTTTTAGTCTGACATTTCAGCTTTGTCAGTAGCTTGAGAAGAGCACTTTTGTTTCTCAAGAGCACAATAGAGAAGTGGGTGTAAAGCCCTCCGTCAGCGGTTGGTGTTCCAGCTCCCAGCTCTTGTCTGAATGAAAAGCTGGCAGGCGGTCGAGGCCGGGGGATGTTCTCCTAAAATCCAGCCCACAGTGAAAGTGAGAGCAAGTGTCTTAGCATGCCAGAGGACCCAGAGGGTTGGGCTGCATCTGAGCAGTTTCACCACTTTGAGTCAAAGGGAAGAACAGTTCACCCTGTAGGCTTAAGACCATGATAATTAGCTATTAGCTCTGCAGTAGCTCCCACTTAGGTTTACAGTGAGTGGATCACCAATCAGTGTGGCAAAGAGAGAGATAACCTAAAAAGCCAAATAAAGCTCTGATCTATTTTTAGGCTTTATGCCCTTTATTATCACCAGAGGAGGAGACCCATCTGACTGAAAGAGGAGAAGGCTCCAAACTCCTTAACCCTGCCTGTACAGAGGGAGCTGTTGCAACAGCTGCAGCACCAACCGAGCTTTTCTTTTCCACCACAGACATGCCAAAGCAGGAGGAGCACAGGTGTAACTGATAACGCAAAGCATTCTTACTGATTGTTAATGGAAGTTGTTACACCTGTGCTTTCCCTGCTATGACAAGTCACCGTGTCTGCGAACAGACACTCAGCAGTGACGTGTGTGCAGTGTGTGGATATTTGTCTGTGCATGTGAGACAAAATAAACACTGTCATTGTGTGAGAGAATATCTGAAGTGTGGACCAGGACACAGAATAGACAATTATTTATGTGCACAACAGAAACAGTGTATAACACAAATGTCAGAGAGAGACATAGAGAAAAGTGCTAAAAGCAGAATTAATTTTTTTTATTCCTACTTACTAACATTCACAATGACTTTGCTCTATTCATGTGTCTCAGTAAGCCATGACAGTGGGCCGGCATGGACAACACCAGGATCCTGAAACTGAAGCTGCTAAATGGAGTTTATCCATCATTCATAATGTTGTTTAGACTTGTGCTTCTCTGACTGCGACGTGTCAAAGTGTCTGTGTTGTCTATTCTGTTCTAAAGAGCAGAAATTACAGATGCAATGACTCAAAATTCATCTTTGGTTGGATAATCTGCTCTGGGATATAAATCATAAAAAGGTTAGCCTATTAAAAAAAGATAAGTGAAGATAAACCCATGTTTCCTGAGCTTTAGTTGCAGTTGGACTGCACTGTGAATTTCTTTATACTTGACCTTCATGACACAAACTTTGTAGCCTGTTTTATCTACTTTGTGCTTTTTAAATCCTAAACAGGAGTTTCAGTGACACGCAGTGATTGGTTGACCAGGAACACAAACAGTGATACTAAGGTAAGGAATGGTAGCAATTGCAGTGGACAAATACAAAATTTCTTGAGTGACCTTTGGATTAAATGTGATTTCATTTTCAACATACTCTTAAAGACAAACAAATATTTAAAAAAAAATTGTGATTGATTGAACCTAAAATGGTTCAGACATACCATCTTTACAGAAAAATACATTCCATGGTTTCAGTGAATGCAATTTTTAGAATAATGAATAATCGTATTTCAGTACAGTGTCCTTTTTCAGTTTGCGTCACCATGGGTTTTGCAAGTTGAGCAGGTCACTGTGTTTTATTTTATCTGCGCTTCACTGAAACTTGTTTGAAACTACTTTGCAAAATACTTTCAAACAACTGGCTCTAGTTTTTTCATACTTGTAGGTACAAAAATAATGTTTGTAACAGAAGTTTGAAACCTCGGGAAATCTCCAAGTGAACTTACTGAAGTTGACTGAAAAAGAGCACTTAATATATATTAAAATGAATTAAAGCTTCAGAAATGTGTAGGAGAAACTGTACACACACCAGAAAAAACTGGAAAAATAAAAATGATTTGAATGAATGTAGCCCGGTGACGACATACATACAAGTTTCCATGTTTTACTCTTGAAAATATAATGTGTACTAATAAGCTTTTTATTATATCTTTTTTGATTCAATGCTTAACTGTCTTGCTCTGACAAACAATAACAAATGCAACAGGCTCTTAAAGTTTTACAGGAACATATTCGACGAAACCCCCTGAACTCATTTGCTCTTTTGTAAAGTGTGTCCTCATTTATTCATTTTCTTAAGATTTTTATTTACTTTTTGTGTTAATATTATTATTATATTAAATTTTCAACCTACTTACAATATGTATTTGTCCCTCCTTGCATTGATGTATTGTTTTACATCCCTTATGGTTCACACACACAGCACAGGCTCTGATATAGGATGGATTTCTTCTTCGCTCCTCCGACCTCCGCTTCCTGTGAGGACGTGCCCCCAAATCTGATTGGACGCGGCGTTGCCGACGCCTTCTGGGCAGCAGCCAATCGTGCGGCAGGGACGAGCCGGTTCCGGTACAGCCTCACTTCATCAGAGGGTCTGTGCGCCCGTCGTCCTACCCCTCACGCCGGGTCGTAGCTGGGATTCAAAGGAGGAGAAAAAACACAACAACAACCCACGCTTGTCGGGCAGCCAGCGGCCGGTCGTGTTTAACGTCTCGTCTTCAGTGTTTTAACCGCCGCTAGCAAAGGGAAACCCGCAGAGATGGATCCGCTGGTCGCTGCGATCGACCAGGGCACAAGCTCGACGAGGTTTCTGGTGAGTGACGAGGCGGAGTCGGCTACACGTTAACGTACAGATCCCACAGCCTGAGAGGTTTTTGTTCACATAACGTCTGAGTTTTACTTTCTTTTGACGTGGAGAGATAAGTAAAGCTTTCGAAAAAAAAAAGAAAAAAAAAAGTCACGAGTGAAAACGAAAATTTGAAATAACGGTCGGCTAGTTAGCTAACTCAAGCTAACTCGATTTGTGCTGTATTGTCGTTTTATTTTAGTTCTTAGCTTTTGTATCTATTATTTTAAAACTACAAATAAATGACATTTCCTGAGGAATTAAGCTGTAAACCCGCTTCCATGTGTGCGCCCCTGTTGGTAAAGGAGCGCACTGCAGGAGAGCAGCTTGTTTTACAGTTTATTGTGTTTGCTTTTAGTGTGTTTTCAGTTTCAGTGACATATTCTCACCACAATGTGTATATTCATGATGAAATCTTTCTCATCATTACCTGGGGAAATAAAATGGCCTTTATCAATTCAATTGACTGTTGGTCACATGGGTAATGTTTACAAACACTGAAGGGATTATTGAAGTCAGCTCTTTTGTGCTATACAGAAAGAAATATTGGATCAAAGTCGGGTATTTGTTGAGAAAAGATGGCAAAGCCTCATTACACCCTTTAAAGCAAATTAACTTTGTGAAATTCTGCCATTGTTTTGTTGAAGTCACACTGAACACCAGCAAAGAGCCTTATTTCTATAAAATCATCCCACTCCTTGTCTGGTCTTACCCGTGTCCACAAACATTACTTTGACGGTTATCTTTGTGCCGTGAGGTGACACATCAGATGTTTTGTTTGTTATTTTCTTTTCGCTGTTGAGCAAAAAGAATCCTGTTCAGTGGTCCGTTGTGAATAAAGTTGGCCTTCCTCAAGTAGGTCAGCTGGAAGAGTCTTTGCACAACAGAGAGGATTGTGGATACCTCAGTAGATCTGGGGAAGGTTTTTGTGAAATATATCAACTGTTTATATCCCAGATTTCTTTACATCAGTGATGTTTGTGAACTTATGCTTAGCAGAAAGAACAGCCTTACATTTTGAACCGTGATCGGCTGAGAAGTACACAAATGTGTATTTCCATCTGAACCCCCATCTTTTTCATTACGCTTAAAATATTTTTAACGCACGTGGTCAGAAATTATGAATGTACGCAGCAACTAGGTTCCATTCGTTTTCTCTGGATGTTTAGTGACCTGTTCTGTGTGTTTGACCATTTGTGAGGCCCCTAGCTGAAGAGTCATCTGCTGACACGTAGGTCAAGCACAGATAAGGCATCTCTGACCAGGAGTTAAACTTTAACCTAAAAGGCTGTTTTTGAGTTTTTTTGCAACTTTGCCCTAATGATGAAAAACGAACCTGTCTCTTGTCATAGATGATGATGATGATGATGATGATGATGATAAAACAGTGACACGACCAACTGTGAGTCAACCTATGACGAGAAATGACCATGAGCTTCAAACAGGTCATATTTGTTTCAGGATAATTGTTTTAGTCCTTATTTCATTTCACTATACATGTGTAGTTTATTGTGTCCACTTCCTGTAAATGCCCACACACATACACATACCTGCTGTCAGTCATGTCTGCATACTGTTATTGCTGATGACAGCACAATGTAACTGTAATGTGATGTCAGTAAACTGCGTGGTCCTTGGTTTTTGATTTGTCACTTCACATGAGTGGAGAGTTATGTGTGTCTCACCTGAGACAGTTGGAGGAAATCAAAATCTTTTTTTTTCACCAATCTTCTACAAATTCTGTCTATTCAGATAGTTTTCCAGTGATTTACTGGCAGAGATAATCTTTGCCAAAACAGACGAACGGTTTTACTGTGACACTGTTAGAATGAGGTCTGTGGATGATCCACAAGCAACAGGCTGCTCCTGTTGGAAATAGTGACAAAACTTGACAGACAGGGTGAATTATTACTAGACTTTAAATGTTTGTGGTGCAGATTTGAACTAAGGTGTTGTCAGTGGTTTTCCTTTAACTGGCCTGGTCTTATGGTCCTTATGATGGTGTGGGGATGTTCCTGTGTGTTGTGCAACTCTGTGTTACTCTCTTCCGTCGGTGTCAGTGGGGTCAGTGTGGCTTTTTGAAGAGCATCATAAAGAGTTGAAGGTTGCAGTGTGGTTGAAAACTGCTTGCAGGTCACATGTCCTTCAAGGTTAATGCTTCCCAGTTTTTCCTAGTGCAATAAATACTGTGTTGAAATGATTGTATCTGAATTGAGGGCCTGCCCTGTACTAGGAAGTATCACAGAGAGGTTCATCCTATTACTTAATCAGAAGAAATGCTGACTTCTGTCTGACTGAAGGTTAAAACTAATATGCTCCTGCATGTTAATTCCTTCCTGCTCTGTAATAGGCCGCCACTGTTTATATCTGCTGTCCCTGGCAGCACCCCAGGGTGACGTTCCTGCTGGGTGCAGAATGAAATCCAGCCAGTGATGATCACCATCTTTCCACTCTCTGCCTGTGTCACAAGATATCACTGGAAAAATAAAATGTCCCGTCACCACTTCGCTCCACCAACCAAATCCTGTCTTGTGTCACAAAGATAACTCCTTGTTCTGCCACCTTCCTCGCTGTGCATCCTTTCTTATGTCTAATCATGGCCTCTCATGAACTCTGTTTCTCACCAGGTGTTCAATGCAAAAACAGCCAAACTGATCAGTCACCATCAAGTAGAAATCAACCAGAGTTTCCCCAAGGAGGGGTGAGTTCATTATTATACAATATTTTTAGATGCTGTGCTGCCAAGAAACCAAATTCTCCTTGTATAAATGACTCTACAGAAAGTATATGTTGTAGAGATGTTTACTTTGTTTACTTGCTCATTTTCAGATTCAGTATTTTTGCACATACTTGCTTGAAAGGGCAGAAAATAAGCAGTGTGAATATTAAAAGATAAACGTTGAGATTCATACCGTATTATTCTAAACAGAAAATTAGTTGCAGATTGCAGTTGCTTCCTTATGTTAACTGGGTTAATCTCTGACATAATTTGACACAAGTAACATAACTGAGTCTAAGGTTCAGCTTTATTTTATTGTTCGCACGAAAGATGGATTTATTGGTACATATCCAGATGATACTGTGAACTGCATTTAAAATGTGGTTGATGAACACCCTGTACAAAGTACCAGAGGCCAAATACTGTGCAGTACTTTGTAGTTCAGGCCAGAAACGCTCTGTAAATTACACATATTGCTTGTAAATGAAGCAACTTAGAATTTAGCAAATCCAAGGATCAGTGTTAATTTTATTGTCTCCCACAGGAGCATATACACACCTTATTCAAATAAATAACAAGCAAACACATGTTGTATGTTTACAAACCAACACATTAGATAATGTTTTATGTTCCTGTTTTTTCATAGAAACCATAGCCAGGTGTAAATCTTGAATATTTTTGCAGCAGTGCAGCATGTATGTAGATGGTTTTGTTTACATCTTCTGGACCAGGTGGTAACTGACCTGTGTTTGTGTCTGCACAAACATGGGGGTTTTGTGTGTTTACATGCCTGTATGTGTGTGTTTCCATCAGCTGGGTGGAGGAGGACCCCAAGGAGATAATGCAGTCCGTGTACGAGTGCATGGAGAGGACCTGTGAGAAACTGTGTCAACTCAACATTGACGTCTCCAACATAAAAGGTTTGGACGCCGCTCGTACACACACTGATACCCGGGACTGAACGCTCCAACTGTGGGTGGATGTGTGTTGACCACACCTACGCCTGCAGCTGGATGAGAGAATCAAAACCAACTGTTTATCACGCCTAACAAACAGGACTGGGTGGGAGTGGGGGTTTTATTGACATTTATGATGTTGTTTTCTCAGCGGTGGGAGTGACCAATCAGAGAGAGACGACCCTGGTGTGGGACAAAGAGACCGGAGAGCCACTCTACAATGCCATTGGTGCGTCCATTAGACATGTGAATGACTAAACATCACTGCCAAATATTTTACATTTTAATTTATATGATTTATTTTTTAATAATGACAATTAAAAGCCTTCAGAGTCAAACTAATATAACAAATGGGGGAAGCTGTGCAAAAGAAAAATGAATTAATATAACTGTATTTGTGTAAGTGTAACGATTCCCTCCAACTTCTTCATGTACAACTTATTCAGTGTCAGACACACCACATTTCTTCCTCACATCTTTAACTGAGCAAGTACGATGATGTCATCTGGGAAACAGCACAGTGCATGACCGGGTTGCGTCAGATTGTAGTGTCCTGTGTCAAGTCTGTCCTTGCTCCACCACCCCATGTGGCAGTGACTCAGTGTGGGAGCTGAGCACTTACTGGCACCGCCCACTCATGCCTTGTGTGCTAATATTACCAGCAGAGACAGGCTTTCATTCATACCCCCCAGGCCCTTAGCTTCAGCTTGATAGGCTAGTTTGTCTGCAGGCAGTTCAGACCACTGGAATGTGGCTAATGTGTTGGGGGTGGATTGTAAGCCTGTTGGTGTGGACAGCAACTCTTTTCTAAATTAAAGCCACCAATGTGACTATGAGAGTCGAACACCCACTGAAAATGTGTTTGACTTGGTGCCGAGTTCACCCTCACTACACGTCTGGGTTTCCTGGGTCTGACTGGCAGCCCTCCACACCATCTGATCCAACTCAGCACGAGGGTGTGATCAGCTGACAGCTCTACCCAGTGTCTCAGACATGTGGCCACAGATCTGTTGATACAACCACAAAGTCGATCATCGGTCTTTGGCTTTAGTTGTTCTGGTACCAGGTACACTCAAAAACCACTTCATGCCTGAACATGGTGTTTGCTATGGTCAATCCATGACTACAGCAGAACTCCAGTCACAAAATAGAGCTCAGGTTCAGATCAGGTAAGCAGGCTGAACAGGTTTCCCCATCATTGCACATGTGAGCATTGAAGTACCCAAGTAAGACTATAGAGTCCTCAGGCAGAAACCTTTCCAGGAGTCCACCCAGAGACTCCAAGAGGGCTGGGTACTCTGAGCTGCTGTTTCTGCATAAGCACCCACAACAGCCAAAGCCTTCCCCTCAGCGGCTTGCAGTCACATAGAGGTGTCTCTATCATCCTCTGAGGAGAACTACAACAAAGTGGTGCTTAGCTGGGGGCTCGTGAGTATCCCCACACCCGCCCGGGGCTTATCTTCCTGGCCAATTCCAGAAAAACAAGAGAGTACAGCCCCTCTCTGGGAATTTGGTTGGAGAACCTGGGCTATATGTAGAGGTGAGCCAGCTGTATCTTCCTCCCATAGCAGCTCAGGTTCCTTCCCAGCCCAGGTTCCTGCCTTTGCCTGCCACCCAGCTTGCAATGCACTGGATCCTACACCTATCCCTGTGGGTTGTGGGAGCTTGAAGTTACTGTTCCGGGATGAACTCATCCGGGCGTTGTGGGTCAAGTTCTGGCCACCAGACCCTCTTTAGCAAGCTCCCCTCCCAGGTCTGGCTCTAGGAAGGGGCCCTGGTTTCCCTTTTCCAGACTAGGTGCTACTGCTGTGTTTATTCTCAGAGGGGGACAGACCAGCTAGCGTGGCTAATAAAAAGACAACAGAATAATTAGTATGTTTTTGTTGTTGCTGCTAACAGACATGTTGCCCTTTCATCCTGACCCTGGTGTAGTCTCAGCATCACTGGCTCTACGTTTGGGTGCCTGTCTGATTCTCTGTGGAACCGGTGCTACTGGTTCTTTATAGCTTTATAGCGTCAGGCTACAGTTTCCATTTGGTATTGAGATGTAAGGTAATTGTTTGCTTCAGGTCTCAAAGAATTGCGGTAAATAAAATAGCTTCATGAAATTGTCTGATACAAATCTGCTGAAATGTTTTAGGGGTGCATTCAGACATCAGGTGAAAATGTTGAATGTCAGTTGTCCTCCTTTTGTTTTCGGAGTAGTACAGAAATTTCTATGTGTGAGTCTTTGTTCTCTGCTCTGTCTGTAGTTTGGTTGGACCTGCGCACACAGTCAACAGTGGAGCGGCTCATCAACAAAGCTCCAGGCCGAAACAAGAACCACCTCAAGGTGAGCGATGATGGACAAGAAATCCCTCCATGTTTTTATTTTTAATTCACTCAAGTTTTTTCATTCAGGCTGTAGTAGTTAGAAAAGAAATGCATACAGGTTCAAGCAGGTATAGATAATCTATGTCAGTGATTGGAATCCTTAGTTTCTAAATTGCTATGGAAATATTGAGGTAACTTTAGAGATCTGGGAGATCAGTTTCACTAAGGTCGTCATGTTTTCCCCAGTTTTTTTCTTAGTTAGTCCATCAGAACAATTCTCCTTTTTATACCAAACAAACCCTCTGATCTGTGTCTCTGCTGTCCTCATCCTTCCAGCACAAGACAGGCCTTCCCATCAGCACCTACTTCAGTGCGGTGAAGCTGCGCTGGCTTCTGGACAATGTGGATGAGGTGCGACAGGCAGTGCTGAGCGGGCGAGCCATGTTCGGCACAGTGGACTCCTGGATCATCTGGGTAAGAAGTGTTTAAAACCTGCAGTGTGCAGTGCAGCCCTTTTATTTTTCAGTGTGTGAAACACATCTAGACCATTGTTATTTTCCCTCAGTGCCTGACTGGGGGCAGGAACGGAGGGGTCCACTGCACAGACGTGTCCAACGCCAGTCGCACCATGCTCTTCAACATCCACACCATGGACTGGGATCCTGAACTGTGCAGGTAAACAAACAGTTTTAAACATACATAATGAACTATTTTAAGAGCACGTGAACAGCTGTATTTAACACATCTGTTCGGCCTTGAGGATACACACTGTGAGTTGAAGGGGAGAAATACTGAATGTAAACATAACGGTGTTTGTTCACAAGAAAACCTCACAATTCAACTTGTCCTTCACCTCATTTCCAAATTAAACCTTATTCAAATCACTGTCCAAACACTGACTGTACTGTGTGTGACTTCAGTTAAAACACTCACTTTTCCAATCTGTTAATGTCCTGATGCTGATAATTGTTGCATGTATGTATGTGTTAGAACCACTTGTGTTGTACGTTTTTAAAATCTGCATCATGTCTGATCGATGTCCTGCTTCTAGGTACTTTGATGTCCCCATGGAAATCCTCCCTAAAGTCAGAAGCTCCTCTGAGATATACGGCTGGATGGTAAGACTCAATGACCAGAGTTTTCTCTTTGTGTGGGTCCGGTCTGTGTTCCTGTGATGCTGTTTGTGTCTTGAGGAGGAGGTGACCTACATGTCTCTTTCAGCTCATTCAAGAGCCATAAATCTAAATTTATAGACCAACTATAGTCATAATATGTTGTAGTGTATGATATCCATGGAATATCATAATCACTGTAATGACCATATAACCTGATAAGATACAGTATGTAATTCATTGGAATAGCAGATAATAACTGATAACCGATAGCAACAGATTTCCAGTGAAAACATCATCATCCCTTTGAACAGGGCAGAAGAAGTTTGTTTAAGCTGGAAGACAGTTTCTTTAGGAGGATTTAAAAAACAAAAAATTCTGAACTATGAAGAATGAGATAAGGAATTCTATCAGAGGAGTAAACATATATAAAATGCGATGGTCTGCTTTACAAAGAAAAAGATCAATACTGTATTTTCTGGGTTTATGCACAAGCTTGAAACACTAGTTTTGCATAATACAAAATATTTGTTGTTTACTGTTATTCCACATGCTGCAAAGATGTGTTTAAATTGTGTGTTTGCATTGTTGTATAATTCTGGATTTCTGAATTATTATAGCTGCTTTCACACACGCACTGCAGCCCTGAACTTTTCCAGACATTAGGAGCTGTGTGTGTAAACTCTGCCAGCTCCTGACTATAAAGTCTGTAATGTGCAGTTGAGCCCATGGGAACAGAGTCGGTCATTCACAGTGAAGGAGTGGGCATGTTGAGGACTCTGTCAGTTCTCCTGCAGAGGAAGTGCAGTGTTTCCAGTAGTTGTTCATCTGCAGCTGTGTGGTGCACGAGTGAAAAGGCATCTCAGGACAGTGTCTGGAGAATCAGGTCCAGATTCATCGGCTCACAGTTAGGATGATGTAAAACTCCCTCCTGTGGTCTCACCCTGATGCGTGACCTGTTGTTGTGTCAGCCGGCAGATGGTGTGATAAGAGAGCAGATACAGACGCTGTACTGATAGATGAGACCATATTCCAGCTAGTTAAATTATGAAACATCATCTGGTTCTGTTATCATGTGTCTTTGTTTGTCTGTGCTCGTATCTTATCTGTTGGTATTTGGTGTCAAACCTTTTTGATGCACTTTGCCCTGCAGTCCAGAGGTCAGCGACATGGCAGCTTTCTCTGTTTTTATTTTCCCTCAGAATATATAAGTTTCAACTCACATCCTCCAATATCTACTGTACCTTTTAATGGCAGCTTCTCCATTTGGAACAAATCATTTCTCACGAACTGCAACAACCTTTGTGATAATTTACAATAAACGGATAGATAAAAATGGAGGAAATGCCTTCACAGGAAAAGATAGAAGTTATCTGGCTGCTCCTGCTGTTGCTTTACTGTCCATGAATGATGTAATTATTAACACAATCAGTTTCCCAATCAGTTTCCCATGAGGTAATAAAAACTTCTGCCTCGCTTTAATGACTCATCCATCATGTGGATTTATTACATGAAGGTTGACGTTTGTATTGATAATAGATCGACTCATCAGTTGTGTTTAGCGGTGAACATTTGTTTAACATCATTAATGAGTTAGAGAAATAAATTCACTGTGATAAATTATTACTTGATTATTAAACACGTCTCTACAAACAGGTATTTGTCTGTAATGCAACAGCATCATGTCTGTTGAGGCCTCTCATCACCAAACCACTTGATTCAAATGTTTTGAAGGTGTGAACACACGAAAGTGTTTACTGTATTTGTGTGTTTGTTGAGTTGAGTGAGTGTTAACCTGCAGTGTCTGTTTCTGTCTTCTAACCAGAAATCCAGCTCTCTGGCAGGAGTCCCAATCTCTGGGGTAAGGGCTTGAGCACGTTATGTAACTCTGTTGGAATAGAGACATCTGTCTTTGCTAAGTGCTGAGTTGATGTTGATAATGAATATGTGGCCCCACCAGTACTTCAGCCTGGCTGGCATTATTGTGTCATTCAGAAAACTGGGAGCTCACTATACTTGTCTGGGTTTGGGTTAGACTTAGACCAGGGATCAGGGTTAGTGTCAGTGTGATTATGTCAATGATGGGTCCCTGTGAATATAGTAAAACCAGGATGTGTGTGTACATGGACAGTGAAAATGTCCCGCCCTCTGACAGCGACCTGGTGTCTTTCAGTGTCTCGGTGACCAGTCGGCTGCTCTGGTTGGTCAGATGTGCTTCACACAGGGTCAGGCCAAAAACACGTAAGTCTGCCGTCTTCTTCACTCTGCTTCCTGCTGCAGTAATCAGGCTGCAGGCGTGTTGTGCACCTGGTCAGAGCTGCTGAGGAGCAAACATCACAACATTAAAGACGTCATCCTGCAGGAAGAGACGTGACGTGTCGTTAGATTACATCATGTACTATCTGTACATACATCGAAACTCAAACTTTTAAACATCTACATGAACTTTTCAGTTTAAATTAGCTTGACTTTATCTTTTTAACTGACTCTAACTAGCTCCATCATCTCATCAATGAGCATCTAAATCTACCTCTGATGTCAAGATGATCTGATTTTTGTTTAAAAAATAAAACTTTTATAGTCGAGTTAAATCATTTTAGAACAAAAACAAAGACGACAGAGTGTCTGGGGATAAACTGATTGGTTCATTCATGTCTCCGTGTGGCTGCTGATTGGAGGCCTGAACGTGCTGCTGCTCTCCTGTCTGCAGCCACATCAGAGCACGTCCACTGGGAAATATTAAAGTCGTCCAGATCAGTGAGGAACATGATTAAATCCTCAACATGCAGACAGTAAGAGCAGGTTTGCAGGATAGACAGAAGCTGTTAGCGTTGTGAAAAATGGAAAAAAAAAAAAAGGAGATAAATATTTTGCTTTATAAACTTTAATCAACCTCAAAAGCATATTAGACATAAATGACTGGAGAAATGAGATCACCACCATCATACTGACATAAATATGATATAGTTTCCTTGAAGAATGTCATTAATTTCTGTCACTCTTCTTTCCTGTCATGTGAAGCTATGGCACTGGCTGCTTCCTGCTCAGGAACACAGGGACCAAGGTGAGGCTTCATAAGACAAACATTTAAACATACATTCACGTCCTCTGTTGTGTTGTTGTTGTTCACATTGTGTGTGATGCTCTCTCTTCCTGTGTTAGCCTGTGATGTCGGACCACGGCCTGCTCACCACAGTCGCATACAAACTAGGAAAAGACGAACCTGCCTGCTACGCTCTGGAGGTGTGTGAGAGCTTCCATCGTCCTTCTCATTCAGAACCACACTTCTGTTCCTAAAAGATTCCTACCTGCCCTGCCTGGTTCCTCTGATGTGATCTGAGTCCGCTGTTTCTCTTTCGTCCTCTCAGGGCTCGGTGGCCATCGCAGGGGCAGTGGTCCGGTGGCTGAAGGACAACATGGGCATCGTACAGTCCTCCTCAGAGATCGGTATTTACACTGCAGCATCTCACCTGTCCTCATGTGAAATTCACTTTGTTAGTTTGTGATATTTATAATGTGGAGAAAACGCAACTGAAAAAAAACTCTTCCTGTGTCCTTTCAGAGAAACTTGCAGCTGCAGCGGGGACGTCGTACGGCTGTTACTTTGTGCCGGCTTTCTCTGGACTTTATGCCCCCTACTGGGAGCCTAGTGCACGAGGGTGAGAGCGTCAGCTGTTAAAACACATCCAAACTATTATTTGACCCTGAAACAAGGAGAGAGGGAAAGTCAGTTGATTCTAGGACTTTTCTTTTCTTGGGTAGATTCTCAGTTTCTTCCTCAAAGATGCGTCAGTGAAGTGAAGGAAGTGAAGAGTGATTTAATTTCCTTTCTCTGTGTTTCCAGCATCATCTGCGGCCTCACTCAGTTCACTAACAGGAACCACTTGGCTTTCGCTGCTCTGGAAGCTGTTTGTTTTCAGACCAGAGAGGTGAGCTCCGTCTCCTCTCCTCCACATATCACCTCCTCCTTCCTCTTGCTTTGACTGTGAAGGAGCTGACTGACTAAAAACACAACAACAACAATAACAACACTTTCACAAAAGAGCAGAAGAAAGACATATTTCATAGTAATATTCACTGTTGTCACCATGTGAGGCAGTGGAGTCCAGATTCGTTGTGTTGAGCTGCATTTAGAGCATGTTGCTTGAGTTTTTGTGCGAAAGCTATTGGCTGTGGTCAGTTTGTGTTAAAGTGACTGGTGCGTTGTGTTGTTCAGATCCTCGATGCAATGAACCAGGACAGCGGCGTCCCTCTGACGCAGCTGCAGGTGGACGGAGGCATGACATCCAACAGGTTACTGATGCAGCTGCAGGCCGACATCCTCTGCATCCCCGTAGGTAAGAGGACTCTGAGAAGACGTGTCCCCACTCACTGAGACAGACCTACAACAAATACTCGTGTCTGTCTGTGATTTCTATGTTCCGCCGTTTATTCCAAGATGCAGGATTGAAACACAGATACAATAAAAGGCAAAAACAAACTGTGTATTCAGGTATAATTTGTATTTTTTTTTTTTTTTTTTTTTTTTTTTCTGTATCAAGGTCACAGGTAAAGCAAACAGCTTCTCAAATGTTGTTTCTCGTAGCTCAAACATGAAGTTTTGAAATCTGTTTTGTTGACATGCAGCGTGGACTTTGTACCTTTTTTCTTCCATGACTTTTGTCCCATTTAACACACACACACACACAGGGTAAGAGCACAAGATCCACATTTATCCATATTTGCAGACACCAGCTCCACCTCCAGTCACAGATGATTTTTACAGTGTGTAAGTGGAAGATGGATCCAGGACAGTTAAACCTGGAACAGTTTCCCTCCCTGTGTCTGTGGCATAAATTTTCTTACATTATTTAGTTTGACATTTTTAATTTCAAGGACAGAGACTCGCTTGTTAAGAGGTTTTGTGTTTAATTTTAATTGTTTCACGTGTGTCTGCCCGTGTGTTGGTGCAGTACGACCCACCATGTCAGAGACCACAGCTCTGGGAGCAGCCATGGCAGCGGGGGCAGCAGAGGGGGTGGCGGTGTGGAGCTTGAGCCCGGGTCACCTCCATCACTTTGCCTCGGAGAAGTATGAGCCTCAGATCAACTCTGACGGTGAGAAAACACTCAGAGACGTGTTGCTGCCCTCCAGTGGCCGGTACCGTCACGACACTGTCTCACCTCAGCTTGTGTCTGTCCTCATCAGAGAGCGAGTTCCGCTTTGCCCGTTGGAAGAAGGCCGTCCAGAAAGCCATGAACTGGGAGACGTCGGAGCCCTGCTGCAGCTCCAACGGTGGGTTTCTGATCTGAGGCACGCTACTGCAGCTGTTTCTTCATCGGTGACACACCCGTGACTCGTTTGTGATCCATCTTGGATACTCTCTCTCTCATTTACCAACAGGTTTAGGGAAGAAGATTAACGGTGCTCCCTGGGGGGTCCCTCCCACCCCTCCCCCCACCAGAGTGGACCCCTAAGGTCCGACATTTACTGCTGCATGCCTCGTGTGAACCTTTGTCGTGCTGCGACACTAACCCCTCTGCGTTGTGACGAGTTGACTGTGGCATGATCACATTTCTAGGCATCACTAACACAGTGTTGACGGGCTGGACTCACAGTTTCCTGAACTGATGGAGAAGTTTCTGAGAACAGCTCCAGTCATCAGTGCACTGATGAGTGATGGTGAGGAGGAGTGATCCGACTTACCTGTTGAAAGGGTAAAAATTATGTCTTTCAATTAACTAAATAATTTAAAACTCTAACTTAACAATTGAGTAAATGAAAAAAAAAAATCTATAAATTCTTAGCTGTGGTTAAAGCCAAACCTCCATCAGATCAGTGACATTATTGTCAAATGAATCCTGTGTCCATCCAGCCCTGGTGTTTATGTTGTACTGGTTTGCATGTTACTTTTTCCCACTTTCTTCCTGCTGACTGAAGAGACCGCTGCTCTGTCGTTAGTTTAGCTGCAGTTTAAGTCGGGTTTAAACCTGGATTAATCATGTAAACACCTCCAGAGGTGATTGTTTCTGAGGCTGAGGTTCACAGGACGGTCTGTGTTACTCCGATCTTCGGTGTGTCAGAATATGGTGCTGTACAAGCAGCAACAAGTCAGAGACAAGTGTGAAATACATCCATGATGTAGATAAACCTTAAATTAATCCAAACCAACCAATTATGACATAAAAGCTGCTGAATGTGAACTTTGAACCAAAATGGTGAGCTGCAATAATCAAGATGAGAGAAGACGAAGGCACGAAGTCCTGCAACAGGATGTCTCAACTAAAATACTGAAGCCTTTCTACTAGAATAGGAGACGGGGTTTTCTGTTATTTTTACTGATATATTTTTCATTTTTACATAAATCAAAGCCAGAAGTCATTTTAATGTACATCTGGTTAACTGCAGTTCATCTCACTCTGTGCTGTTTATACAAGGTCACCAGGTTCAGTTCAGCTGCAGTTTAAACTCCTGCAGGTTAAACAGCAGTTCAGTGACAGAGCAACAGTCCCAGTGGGTTTATGTTTGGTTACAAGCTGTTTCAAACCAGTTCTTGGATCTAACTACTTCTAGACTCTGTTTCAACCAGAACAAAACTCTGCTGGGCTGTCAGTCACTCTGTATTATGTGTCTCAAGAATGATCTTTTGTTTTCCACACAGATGAGCAGCAGTAGCAAACCTGTGGTGCAAGATCTTCATGGGAACATGGAAGGTGACTATGGAGCAAGACTGGAAGAGGAAATGTGCTCACAGTGAATACAGGACTTGTCTGCTGCATGATGGGAAGTGCAGTCATCTTGAGTGATGTATAGCCTTGTAGCAGTAGTTTCTCAGGCTGTGATAAGACTCAACGGTTGAATCATCAACCTCAAGTGCCGACTGGACTCAAGTGACCTGTGGAGCTTTTTCAAGCAACAGGAGAACCATGTTTTTTCTTCTTCCTTTTCTGAAAAAAAAAAAAAAAAAAAGTCCAAGTGTTCTTAAACCATCCTGTGGAGACAGAATTTGCCTTCAACCTGTTTGGGGAAAACCAGGTGTTGATGGTGTGAAGTTGCACAATTGTACATCAGTACTGTAACAACAGGGGACACTGTACTGTTTTTTCTCTACGGTGTTGATTTGTTTGTTCTTTTTCTTCTCAACTTTAGAATGTACGAGATCCAGACAATACTGAACAGATGTTACACGTGGTGTAGAAGTGATGTCAGTGCTCAGCTTATGTCCTTTTTAAAGCGAGGTTTGTTCTTAGAGGAACTGAAGGATGAAAAAAGTCAAATATAATCATGTGTTCTGGATCTTTACAGTGAGCCTCAACTTTTTATTTTTGATTGAGGGGAAAATGTTTCGCCTAAATGAATTTGACCATCAGGCTGAAACTGTGCAGACTCCCAACAGCACTTTATAATTTATCCTGTGTATGGAGGGTATGATTATGGGAGCCGAGCAGTTTTCTCTTTAAAGGGGAAAAGTGGTTTTAACCTAAATTTTTTTTTTTTTTAAATGAAGGGATTTAAAAAAAAAAAAAAAAAAAAAAAATTTAATGCTGAGGTCAGTGCTGAGACTGCAGAGAATCCTCCATCACAACTGTCCACACAAAGATATGTCCAGGCAACACAATGTGATTCTATTTGTACACGTTTTATAGAAATTTTTAAGCACAACTTTTTTAGATCTGAGCCATCGCACACATCTGACGCTCACTTTAATTCAGAAAGTCAAACATTTGTATCATCAGTTAAAGGGAACATTTGGTTACTGGATTCACTAGTGATCAGATTTGATTTACTTAAAAATTATGCATTTACTTTGTATTATGTACATAATTTTCCCGGCTCCTGTTTTTAAGCCTGCTGCTTTTGTTTGTTATCTGTTTTAGAAAATGCAAAACAGGAGTTTTTCAGCTCTACGTGAAAGTACAGATACTGGAAATGTGATGAATACCTGACTTGCATAATAAAAATTAGTACATCAGCACCTCACATGGTCTATATCAAGTGATTTCATTCGAATTAACATTTACAAAGTCCTAACACGTGAATGACTGAAGCATATTTAATATATGTAATATTCCTGGCAGATGCACTGAAGAAATGCCAGAAGAGTCTCTTGTTGATCAGGACATCCACAGTGGGAGACACAGAATTCAGAACTGAAGTTTGTTTACATTTACAAAACACTCTTTTACACTGTTGGAAGAAATCTGGGTTTATAAAAGACGTCTGAGGGAAACATGTTCTGTTAAAGCAGGAAGTCTGTAGTAAAAGAGCAGTTCTTTGACAGTAGAGGAGTCAGTCCAGGAAGAGATTCTTCAGTTGACGTTTCAGCGGGAGAACTGTCTCCTGTCGCTCTTTCCTTTGTTGACGTGCTTAAAGATTCTGGATTTCTGCACGTTCTTGGACTTCTGGTATCCAAACCCTCCTCCGCCGCCTCGCTTCTGTAACTTCACACCTTTACTGCTGTGGACGTCTGTGGAGGAAGAGCTGGGTTAAGGAAAACAACACTGTTGTTTCACGTTGTCCTGAGGAGAGCTGCAGACAGATGCACCACATGATGACAACAGCAACATTCAGGTTTATGTACATCACAAAAACAAATATTTAAAAACGTCCAATCAACACAACCAACCATCAGTGTGCAGTGTGTGATGTGACTGTGTGTAGAACCACAACAAAGGATACTCAGATCAACATATGGAGGAACTTTGAAGCCGAACGAGAGCGCCACCATCGGGAGGTTGAGGGTACTGACGCTGTAGATCTGTTTGAGCGAGTGCGAGTCATACGCCCGCACGTACGACTTGTAGGCCTCCTGAGCCGACTTGTGGAGGTAGTAGTTCTTCTCAATCAGCTTCTCCAGCTGAGGAACAGCACAGTTTCATGTGAGACTACAGCCATCGGCCTGTCTTTGCATTTCATCTTTCAACTACACGCGTCTCGTGTTCACACGGATGCTGAAGGCGCTGAGACATTTTCATAGAACAACATCACTGAGCGATGAAGGTTCCTCACCTGGGACTGGATGTCAGAGATTTTACTCCAGGAAAATTCAAACTCGCTCAATGGAACCTGAACACAACACACAAGTGAATGAAACCAAATCTCACTGCAGGACAGGGAACATATGTGGCTTGATAATGGATGATATCTGTATAACATGTTACCTTGGCCTGTTTGAGGAAGCGCAGGAAGCCGAGCTCCTCTGGCCGAAGGATGAGGAGGGCGTGGCCACTTCCGTTGATGCCTCGGGCTGTTCTGCCCACTCTGTGGATGTACTCCTGTGGACACAGAGTAAAGTTTAAAGTGAACTTCTCAAGTTATCAACTGACACCAAAGATCAAGTCTTTAAGAGCCAAATAATCAAGATGTGTGTTTTACAACACAAATGGAAAACTGATCCTGAGGATCAGTTAAAAAATAAACATAATATACATTAAAAAAAAAAACAATGAGCTCTAAGTGTCTTGTAGTCTTGATACCTTGGGGTCATCTGGAGGGTCGTACTGGACGATCCAGTCCACCTCAGGGATGTCCAGTCCTCGAGCTGCCACATCTGTGCACAGCAGGATGCCTGAATCGGCGTTGCAGAACTGGAAGAAGGTGGTGGTGCGTTTGGTCTGCTTCTGCTTTCCCTGGGACACAAGAAAAATGTGTTACATCAGCTGGCTCTGTGGACGAGCCTTTAACATCTGAACACCAGGTGCAACCTTCGGCTGCTGGGAGGTGAGACTTACATGGATGGCCATGACAGGAAGGTCAATGTAGTTGAGGAGCTCATAGTGGAACTTCACAGACATACAAGAGGAGAAGAAGACCATCAGCTTCTTCTTACGGTTCTTCTTCAGGAAGGTGAAGAGCAGCAGGAATCTCTTCTCTGATGGACACACCACATAACCCTGAAACACCGGAGACGTCACTTCATATTAGTTTAGGGAACCAAGGACCTCTGAGGCCAACACTGATAAAACAGGTAAACAGTTCAAAGTACCTGCTCCAGGCCATCGACAGTAGCGCTGTCTTTGTTGTCATCCACCCCGACATAGAGCGGCTCTTTCTTCAGGGATATACGAGCCAAGTCCTCCACCTTCCGGGTCTGAGTGGCTGAAAACAGCATGGTCTGTCTCTTCTCTGGAGGAAACACAGGCAGAAACATTAACCAGTGAGACAGAGGCAGAACCATGGCTCAGAGGTTTGAGTGCTTATCTGTGTTAAACAGACTATTTAATACAGATTTCCTTCCATTTAATAATGTTTAACACAGTTTAATAGTGATGGGAAATAAAACACAGCCTGTACCGGCAGAGAAAAGAAACCTGATTGGGTTTGGAGACTTCAGATGTTTAACAGAAAGTCTTTATTATAAACTGGAGATGTGAACATTGAAGGGATGATCTGATGAAAGCCTCTACCAGGCTGCTTTCTGGGAAGGATCTGGTGTTTTTGGATGCATTATTGATTAATGGTCAACAACTCTGCTTTACTGTTTCCACTGTGACCATATTTAAAAACCAAAATACGTCTCTCTTACTTTACTGAGGTCTTGCACTGAATGGCTGGAGTACAAAACTACACAAAACAATCCAGTCACAGGGGAAAGTGCCTGACGACAACAACAACAACGACGACGACGACAACAACAACACGTACTCGGCAGCAGTTTGATGATCTGCTTCAGTTCCTCCTCGAAGCCCACCTCTAAGATGCGGTCGGCCTCGTCAATAATCAGACACTGAAGGTTCTTGAACATGAACCCAGGAGTGTTCTGAAGATACAACAAAGTCATTTTAATAATATTAGTTATTATCATCTAAGCTTTCAAAACAAACACAAAAGTAATTACAGTAGGGACACATCAGTAATAGTGATTAATGGATCAATTCTATAAAGACAAATATATGTGATTAATAAAACAGTTTGATTTACTACTTGTGTGTAAACTCATATTTCAGTCTACTTGATGAAGTACTCTGTGCATGTACTGATTCTGAAACACTGGCAGTGATGTAGCTGAGTCCTAAGCCCCCTCAGGACGCCCCCCAGCTCACCTGTAGGTGGTCCAGCAGACGGCCAGGTGTGGCCACCAGGATGTTGACACCATTGGCCAGTTTCTGAGCCTCAGCTGAGCGGTTGCTGCCCCCCATGATCAAACCATAGGTGTGCACATGGTGCGTCATCAGGTCCTTCAGCACGCCGTACGTCTGCATTGCCAACTCGCGTGTGGGCGAAAGGATCACGACACCAGTGCCTGGAGGAAAAAAACAACAACACGAGGAGGAAGCAATGAGGTAGGAACTCAGGGAAGATTTACAAAGCTCAAATTGCATAATGTAGTTTGATACATTAGGAGAAGAAATGCAGTCCCTGTCTCAGCAACAACAAATTAAATTACCATTCCTGGGCATGAACTTGAGTTTGTAGATGAGCTCTATAGACGGGATGAGGAAGGCCAGGGTTTTACCACTGCCTGTCTTGGCTGCTGCCAGCACGTCCCTACAGGTCAGCACAGAAACACAGAAACACAGTTCAAGCATCTACAAAAATCACAAAATGATTCTGGTCTCGAAAACACTGCTTTTTCTTTTCACCTCAAAATTTGTGATTGAATTAGCAATGCAAAAACACTTTTTTAAAATTATAATACATCAGTTAGTTGACAAACGATCTTCCCTACGTACCTTCCTTCCAGCAGGGGACGAATACTTTTGTGCTGGATCTCAGTCATGTGTTCAAAGCCCATCTCCTTCACTCCATTCAGAGTGTTCTCACTCACCAACCCAGCCAGGGAGGCGAACGACGTGTCCTCAAACGCTCCTGAAGACACATTTAAAGATGTTTAAGTAAAAGATGACGTGTGAAAACAGCATGAATGTACTTTTTTATTTTAATTCTCCTGGAGGAGGAAATATAAGCAAACAAGTGAATCATGTCCTTGCAGCTTCTTCTGTCAGAGGAAACACAGGCGACTCCTCCTGAAGACGACCACAAGAGTCTCTGTATGCCTTAGCTGACACCCCGTTCATGATGGAAACAGTGAGAGGGCAACACATAAAGGCAACACATCTGAATTCAGTTAAGTTTCCAGTGAATGTGTGTGTACGTAGATTAAACTGTTGTAATGTTAGATGTTGAGGTTGAGATGAGAGGTTGGGGGGTACTACAGTAACCTAGTTGCTTTCACTGATTTCTTAAATGTCATGCGAGCAAGAAACTTCTTACCTCTGAACCTTTTACAGTGAACTTGATGGCGAACTCGCTAAAGAGCCTGTCCATCCACGACCCCGTCTGCCTAAAAGCTTTTTATCATCCTCTGTATTCAGTTAATGGAGGCGAGATCCTCATAGTAACACACCTGCTAAAGATCCAGATCTACAGGGAGCAGACATCTATTATACCTGTTAAACCAGATGGTAATTCAGGCTGATCCTCATCTTCAGTATCTCCACTTCCAGTTTCGTCCTCCTCCTCCTCCTCCTCATCATCATCATCATCATCTGCAGCTTCATGTGGTTTGTCAGCAGCGTCTTCTCCATCCTCATCTGCTGCTGCTGTTTCCTCCTCCTCCTCCTCCTCCTCTTCAGCTTCTTTCACTGTTTTGCTCTTCTTCTCAGCTGCGATGAACATTGAGACATTCATGCTGATTATCCATCACAACTAAAACACCGAGGTCTGTCCATGTCAAGTCGGCAGCCTCTGTGAGCCCTTACCTGGTGATTCAGCCGTGTCAGTCAGCTTCCGTTTCTTCTTCTTCTTCTTCTGAGCAGTTTTCTGTGTGGTGGTCGCTTCCACCGCTACCCCATCCTGCTTCTTCTGTTTCTTCTTGGGCTCCCTGTCTGCCTCACAAGCAGCTGCTGGTTTCCCGCAGCAGTCCTCTTCCAGCCCGTTTGAGTTCACTGGCACAAGCACCACAACACGTTTACCACATCTGTTATGCACTGAAAACGGCTGTACGTCGTGATTACGCTTCCAAAAAATATATATTGTGTAAGTTTATATAACGTTAGCATTAAGGGATTTTCTGTTGCTAAGTAAAACCTTAAAGCAAATTTGGATGAGTTCCCATGCTGCCCTGCTAAGTGTTTACGAAGTCGGCCTAGAGTTGACAGAAATGTGGCACAACGATGACATGAACATTTATCAGCTATGAATTAATATCTGTGCGTGAAATCCCAAATTTAAAACGTTAACGTTGAACCGCTGTGACATTAGAAATCACGCCGTGAGGAGCTAACTCAGCTAGCTTAGCAGATGAAGTTCGTAACCGCTTCAGAAAAAGAAAAAAAACAAAAAAAAACAACCATTTTTTATTTAATTTACAGCACGTACCGGTCTCCTCCTCTTCTGCTTGCTTCCTCAGTAGTTTCCGCTCCTTGTTCTTTTCATTTCTCTTCTGAATTTTCTTGCGGAGAAGCTTCATCTGCAGGTCCGCCATGGCAACGGAGAGGTCCGCACATGTGAGTGTGTGTGACGCTCAGGACCCTTAAGGGCCCGCTCCGCATTGCCTGAACGAAAACCCAAAGGCCCCCGGACCTAGCCCATAGACTACACGGCTCAGGCCAACAAAATGCCTTCACAAAAACTCTTTACCATGAGAGGAAATTAAGATAAAAAAAAAAACACGTAGTAGATCATATTTTTGCAGTTTTACTGTAAAAAAAAAATGAAGACGGAGATGTTACATCGTTTCTTTGAATGCCAATCTCTGAATGGCAAAGTGCTTGTAAACCAATAATACACAACACTTATTTCATAGTTTCTTTAAAGTTATGGCCTGTTACTAACTAGTTTAATAACTGCTAATGACGATATGTGAATTAATTCCATTTAAGGACTGAGGAGGTTGTTGCAAATTATATATATATGTAACCTCTATTTTATATAGCCTGTAAAATATGTGTTGAATTTTAACAGAAGGCCAAGTTTTCTTCTTTTTTTTAAAGTTTTTTTAAAAAAATTATTATTATTAAATAGATATTACCTTTTTCTATTTTCATTTGGGTATATAGGTGGCTTCCTGCTTCATGGCTTCTCTTCTAACGATTAGTGAGTAATAAGTAATAGTGATACAGATAGCAAAATAAAACTTCTGACATAGACTTAAACAGACATGGACAGTATATACCAGGTTATATACTCCATCTCCAGCTCTGAGGGAGATGGGGAAATGATAACAAGACATACATAACAGTATTTTCAACAAACATTAAATGCTTTGTCCTATGAATAAGCGTGCTGTTTCTAGAAATATCACTCTGGGGTCTAGGTCAGACTCCAAACCCCCACTGACATCTGCTGGTCGATGGTGGGAACTGCCAATCTTTTCTTTCCCAGTGCTGTCGATTTTATTACTCAGGAATATGTCACACTTAGTAAAGGTTATAGGTGCCATTAGAAGAGGACCTGTCCACATAGACAGAGGCAGACAAGTCTGAAAACAACTTTTTCTCTTTAATAAAAGCAGAACATGAAAACATCCAATAAGACTAATCTTACTGAGGTGGGTCAGACACTGCCCACTGCCTTGTGTTTAAAGTTTTCTGGCGAACAGACATTCAAAAGTTACCCCCATGTTTAATAACACTCTAATGGTAAATGTAGACCAGGCATTAATTAGTCTGAATTGGTTTTGAGAGGCAGAGATTCATTAGAAACTTGACATATGTGTGAAAAGTAATAACAAGTCAGTTAGAGGTAATTCTTGGTATTGTAATTTATACCCTTTTATCCTGGTAATGGCCCAATATCATTTAACAATATCAATATGGTTTATATCTGAATCCCTCTTCAAAGTGCAGTTTAGTTTATTTAGTTTTCTACTGTTATAATTTATTGCTGACTAATTAATTCGAGTGTTCCAGGTCTGAAGTATCTAACTAACCTACACCTACTGACTGTGTCACCTGTATCACGGAGAGAGATTTCGAGCCAATGGAAGTGTTTCAGGTTCAGTCTTAACTATGTCTGGCTCTGTCTCTCTCTTGATGTCAGAAGTCTGAAAAATAACCTGAGAACCCTTTTCAATCATCCCCTCCAGTGCTTGGCCGTGCTGGACCTGCTGCAGTAACTGACCCGTCGACACTCTCCTCGTGTGCTCTATCTCCTCCCACCTCTGCATCCTCGCTGCAAGCTCAGACCCTTTGTTCACTCCCTTCAGAAACCTCTGCCTCCAAGAGAGGTCAGTCTGTGAACACGACTGTTGAGGCCTGGAGCAGCTCTGTGTGCTCTCCCCCAGCATGGGCATGGATGGCACTCGAGCGCATCGTCTCTGCAAGTCCTCTTCTACCGCCTTGAACACCAGGTCGGTGATATCTCGGCGAAGTCTCATGAGCACCATTGGGTCTTGAATCTGCTGCATATCAGCTAACATAACCTCTGCAAACTGGTTTAGTAGGTTGTGTTTGGATGTGTTCGGTGCCGCTCTGTGGTTAGGCTGATCATCAGAACTCTCGTCGTTGTGATGGTGTGGACAGCTCAAAGAGATGACCTCTGTGACTTGAGGCTGTGGGTTTGTACAGTGCAGGAGAGCAGGATTTGGGGTGGAGGTAACAGACTGGTGTTCATCACTCAGATCTTGCTCAGTCACATCAGCATCCAGTGGGCTACCAAATGAGCTTCCCATCTCCTGGTCAAAACTTCCTTCAGTCTCCAGCTCCTCGTCGTCCTCGTCCCGCTCATCAAACTTTTCTTCCTACAAAAAGAGAGCACGGAAACATAAAAACCCACAGTCAAGCTCTGCAGAGAGGCATCCGCAGGCTTTTTTGCATTTGTTTCCACTTACCAAATACGAATCACCTCCCCTGTGAACTATGTGAGGTCTCAAGAAATCAAGTTTCTCCCGAAGCATTTTTTGCTGGGCAGTGCTGACCCTCTCTGGATGCTTCAGCTGAGTCCGGAGCGGTCTTGATCTCCTCTTAACATCAGATTCTTCATGGAAAAGGTGAAAAGGATAAACCACAAACATAAAAACCCTTGATTGTACTTCTTGTCCAGGGCTGACTCTAAATGTACAAGATTTAATATTATGCCAGCCAATTCCTATGTACAGTATTCCATGAATAAAAAACAAAGGATTAAGTTCACCTGGGTTCAGACCCTCCAACACACCCCCTATATTTGCATTTTGTTTAAGGAGTTGATGCAGTAGTATCATATCATAGAGGGGGTGAAAACTGGGCCTTTTGTAACCCAGTTACCAAAGTATAGGCAGATGTCTGAAAGGCAAGTAAAGTTGACTTTTGGACCCCACTATACACATATAATTATATACATACCACAGGTTGTTGTATTGGACAAGCTCAGAGCATCTCTCCTGGCCTTGCTTCTTTCTTGTGCCTCCCTCCACTTTTTCCGTTGAATACATTGTTCTCTCTTAGTTTTATGTCCTATCAACTTCTTTTTTCCAGTCTGGATGTCTCTCCTCCACTTCTCTCTCTCCTTCCTCAAGTACGCCGCTCTCCTTTCAGGGTCGGCATCTTGTCGGGCACGATAAAGCCTCTGCTTTTCAGCAACTGACAATTTCTGAAGTTCAGACTGCAAATATAGTTTTTTCTCTGTTATGTAGGACATATAGAAATTACTACTGCCACAACACATCTTTAAATACATGCTGAAATGCATTCATATAGACACTTTCACTGACAAACTGAATGGTACACAACCCTGTTATTGCACTCAACAGGGTTGCAGACTTAGCCTTCAATCAACTCTTACTCATGAGGGGTCAGCTACCTTGATAGCACATGGTGCATGCTAAACACATTTTTCTGTGTACTGCAGATAAATAACATAATATTTAATATTTGTAACAGTACTGGTAACCATTAAGGTTTGCAACAGCAGGAATCACCGAAAGCTTTGTGAAACAAAAATAATTGAAGAGAGGGTACTTACTTCTGTCCTGCTCATGTTGCAGTGAGGATGTGACACTGCTACTTCCTGAAACTGATTTATGGAATGTTCCATTTGTGAAATGGGGGAACACTGGTTGGATAGGGTTTCATGTAAAGTGTGCAAAGACATAGGTTAACGCTACTTTTTGATAAATAAAATAAACTTTTCAAAACAATTACAATGTGTGAATAACAGATTACATTTAAGGGGACATAAATGTGCAACAGGTAATTCATTACTTAAATATTTTATTGGGAATATTTCATGCTGACTTTCAAAGTTAGTCAGGTGGGACACACCAAAATAGCTTTCTCATTAGAGGATACAGACAATGTGTACACTGTTTGTTAACTTAAAAAATACGAACTCAGTCCTTCAAATCTTTGTCGTAGTAAACTGAGGAATTAAAAAGGCATCCATGTTTGCGCCCAGTGTGGCCTTCGTTATTTACCATAATATAACTGACCTGCACCTCTCGCTTCTTCTTTAGTTCTACTGAATCCCGGATGGATCAAAATTCAAAGGACGATTACTGCCACCACCACAGTGAGGACTGGCGTTTTAGAGCTGATATTATGATTTAGTTTTACCCATTAATTTATTTATTTTGTACAGAAATTAGAATAAAGTCTGTCCTACATTATCTATCCACATTTATATTAACATAAATACAATTTATGCTGCTTTTGTTATACAAAGTCAGCGTAGATCATTTTTATATATGTAATTATTATATATAATAATTACAAATTATGTTATTATAATAATTAACTTTGACATTTGAGAAATATTTCATATAATTGCAAGATGTAATATTTATTTTATTATAGGTAATATTTCTCAAAGCTGGAATAATAATAGTGATAATTATAATAATATTATAGATATAATATTGAATTTCTTTATTTAGGTAAATATACATACAAGAAATGTCATAGATCATCATCATTATTTTTATTGAATATTTATTGAAACTTCATTTACAAAAAAATTACGGTTTATTTTCCATGTTCCAAACATAGACTGTATATAAAAACATGATCGATAATAAAATAAATCAGAATAATATGAATCAGATATAATACACAGGTGAGGTTGCACAAACAAACATTACAATAGCGCATCTTCGCCGAGGTCACGGCTGAGGTCATGTCAGCTGATGCCCCGCCTCCCCCGGTGATTGACAGCGGCACAGCCCCGCCTGAGTCGCTCGCTACCCGGCCTCCGCCATCTTGCCTCTCCCTGGTGGAAGCCGAGTGCGGAAGTGGAGACGGCGCTGTGCGGGCTCAGGGTTCCGCCTGTGAACGGCTTGCTAGATCCTCCCGCCGACACAGGGCTGCTATCCATCACACTCAAACCGCTTCCAAACAGCAGAGACCCCGGGGAGAGATGGCTGGACGGTTACCGGCGTGTGTTGTCGACTGCGGCACAGGGTAGGTTGCTCGAACCGGACCGCGGCACAGGGGGCCCGGGTGTCACGGAGAGGCTGAGCCCGGGTAGGGGCTGTCAGTGTCGGCGGCGGCGGCTGGGTGTGTGTCTGTGTATGCGGACAGCTAGCATACAAGCTAACGAGCAGCTAACACTGTCACATCAGTGCTGTCTCTCCTGTTGCATTTAACCCAGGCGGGTAAAGTGAGTTTCTCTCATTTTCCCCCGTTTTTGCGCTGCTCTGCTGGTTTATTTCATCACAAGCGGGGCTGTTTTCTTCCTGTCGGGGAGATTTCCCTGTGAGGAGCCAGCCGGGCTGAGGAAGGGTCCCCCCACATCTGGCTCCATTCATTTGGAGTTTCCAGCCTGTTATCGCCAACACAGAGTAAAAACCCAGGTTATATTTGCTAAATCTCCCTCATCCACATGTGCGGTGTAAAGATATCCGCCACTTTATCCAGTGAATTCATATTTTTTTCCTCTGTTCATGAGTCTGGATTTGAGCAGGCGCAGTACTACTTCCTATACAGACCCGCACTTCCTCATTCACGCTTTTTAGTCCATATATGGTCGTTTCTCGGCATCCGAGCATGTTTTTTTGATTAACTTCTCTAATTTCTTCTCTTTACCTCGCCACCGATCCTGTTCCTAAGCAATTTGTCTCAGTTGTATTAAAGTAATAATATATTTCTTTGACAACAATTGACGTTTTCAAAATACTACAGGGCTAGATGTTATCTGTTCCCCCTGCAGCCCTGTTTGTATTGATCCGTGTGCATACCTCCTTTCCTGCTTTGTTTTCAGGTAGATTTTCACATCATGTTCCTTTTTTTTTATTTTGAAATGAAGGTTTGAATCATAATTAATTTGCTTATATGTTCTGCTGTTGTTTTCTTTCTTTGGACCCACACAGTCGTTGTCTCTGCCTTTCCACAGGAACGATTCTGTCTTTGAGGAAGAGAAATTTACACCGATGCGGTTAAAACCAATGATTTGCACAAATACTGTCATGCTCCGTTAGTTTTGAGGGCTAAAAATGGTTTGCATTGCTTGCATGTAGAGGCTTGAACTCCTCACTCAACGACTACATTGCATACCTCCACACTCATGCCCCCCTCCTCCCCTCAGGCTGTAAACCAGTCTGCTGCTTCTGATCTGCACTGGGA
Organism: Trachinotus anak; assembly: GCF_046630095.1. Lineage (NCBI taxonomy): Eukaryota > Metazoa > Chordata > Actinopteri > Carangiformes > Carangidae > Trachinotus > Trachinotus anak. The sequence goes on from NW_027273890.1 coordinate 3,616,044, forward strand.
CAAGCAAAAGGAAGTGCAGCTGAGAAATGGGTTAGCCTGTGCTAGTTTCTACTCATCAAGCAGATGGCTTCTACTTTTCTGGCCAAGCCCTTAAAGTCATAACACATATGTTCAAGTATCAGCATCTACAAGATTTACTTTTTTTCATCTGCAGAGATAACACTTGTTCATAAAGTCACAGTTTCGACACAGCTCGAGATCCGAGTTACGATGACGTCTTTTTAAGTGAAAACTTCCACATGCTATGGTTTTGCAGCTCAGCCAGAGAGAAGCGGCTATTGGCAGATGTTGTGATCTGCTGAGGGAGTTAAACAGCTGTCTCTGAGTCATGCTCATGATGTCCAAACGGTGACAACTACATTTCCTTTTCATCATCCTTCCTAGTGGTCTGGCTGCTATTATTAGAATAGACTACTTGACCATGCAATGAATGAATGAACCGCAGTCATATCCAGATTTGGGTGTAGTGAAGTGGTCTTTTGTGCAAAACTGGGATTGCACTGTCAAATCACAGCGTCCTTAGCAGAAAAAAAAAATCTCGGCTGTTCCAGATCAGGGCATTTGAAGGGCTGGGGTTGTCTTTCTTCATCTATCTAAAAGCAAACAGTTGAAATTTCGTAACACAAGGCTGCAGTCATTAATGAGCCTCAGTTGAAAGTAGACCTATGCAATAGACGACAGGTTTGCATTTGCCGTTATGTACAGACAGGTGACAAATAAAAAGAAAAACGTGAATAAATGAGTGAGAAACATCATGAATGCACATGCTTCACCACAGATGCACTGCATGGTACAAGTAAGCAATCAACATCAGTCCTGCTGATGTTGAAATGCTGAGCAGGTCCTGTAGATCCTGATTGTGCAAGAGGAAAAGATCAGAATGACTCTGAAAGATGGCTCATTGGAGCCCATTAACACCTTACTAAGACACTTGACGTTGCTTTTTCCTTTAGTTTGCCGCCTGTCTGTAAATGCTCCATTGAGTTAAAAATAACAAGGTGTAAGATTCCAGAAAAGACACCAGCAAAAGTGGTTTGCTCCTCGAGTTGAGCTTATTGCGCTCAGCTCCAGCCGTCCTGTGCAATGATGTCCACTGTCTTGTTGAGGCAGGTTGAGGTAGACAAGCTGGGACTGTTCTGTGGTATGATGGTGTTCAGAGCACTGCTGCCTGTTTTCATCAGCCTGTGCTGTTGTTATCTCTGAATGCTTCTTTGGATTTGAGTGACAAAAACGGTTGATATCATGTTCACAGCCATAAAAATCTGGAAATATGGCCACTGGACACTTCATTCATAACTGGTAATAATGATTGCTATGGTTTAGTATATTATAGTAAAAAGAGTAAAAACGTATTGATGTATCAAAGGCCTGGGCGATAAAATGATGGTGATATGTACATATAGACACTCCATCAATAGCAATAAGAAAATTGTTCAATAGAAAGTCTGATAGTTTCATGGCTGCATGAACGCCAAGCTTGGCTCCATGGCTGTCTCATAAACGGCCAGTCATATCCATGATAATGGAGCGTGCGACAAGTGACAAACAGCCAATCATTTAGCAGCTGTGTTGTTCGGTTGCTACAACAACAGCAGAAGCGTGGAGTGAGAAAATGAGCGGTGCAGACGGCGAGGAAATTGTTAACAAAAAGTACTTTATCAGAAAACGTTGTGACTGTAAACTGTGCAGGAAAACTGTCTCAACCAAGAGCGGGAGATGGGGCTGAACTGTATCCAAAATTATAATGCAATTATTCAATTTCATGATTTCAGTTGGAATGGTAATTTTTGCATTTCATTTCCAGTAATTGACCGTATCACCCAGCCATAAGTCGAAACAAAAAGTTGCACAAGGTTTTTCATAAACCACCAGGATGGAAGTATTGGGTTCATTCATTCTTTAATTCATTTGGAGTCATGTTTCTTTAGAGTTCACACTCATTTTTGATCTTTTTCTCACCTCCACCCCCTGAGAAACTGTTTGGCCTTTTAGCTGATGCTCCACTATGTTCACTAGCTCTTCGCTAAAGCCACCTTTTAGTGTCAGCCAAGTGAAGTACAGCAAGTTTATCTGAGATTTTCCACTGAGAACAGCTGAGTGCTGCTGCTAGAAACTATACCGATGAGAACAATGAGACCAAATGAAAACAAAGCTGTGGCCATAAAATGTAAAACCTTGAGCTGAAAGAGCTCAAAAGATGCTGAGCTGAGGAGCTACAGTCAGGTGATACTTCTCTGTGGGTTTGTCACTATAACTCACTGCTTTCACATTGAACATAGTGATTAATTAAAATGTTAATATAAAAATCTTGATCAGTGCAACCTTTACTGTGTTTTGTACATGTAATTCTGGAAAAGCCACTTTCATATTGTCGCTATTTATTCTATAGCTGTTTTCAGTTTGGGCCTTTATCTGACCTTCTTGTCTGAAGTGAGGTGGCATGTTCAGTCTCAGCTGCTACCTTCAGTAAGCGTAGTATTGGTGCAGTATTATCTGACAAAATGTCAGCAAAAGTCAATATATCATTCTTATTTCTGTCAGCATATGTATTGAGTGTTATTGTGCTAAATCTATTAAAACACACATGACGCATTGCATACTGTATTTAAAGGCGGGAATAACGTCATTTCTTTTTGTGGTGATGCCGTTCAGAGTTTGGTCCAAACAGTTAGTTAAAGTCTCAGTTCATAAGCAGAAGCAGAAAGTCACTAGTGGGAGGTTTAGTGAGAGAACTGCCCACAGTTTACTATTAGATCTGGCACAGTGACAAGTGTAAACTATAATACAAAGCAGTTTAAACTTAGAGCTTAAAAACTGACGAGTTATTTGTAGTAATCCTGCACACAGTGGAGCTGCCAGTTCTCAGCTGTATGAGAACATGATCTTCTGTACTGTGGGTTGTGTATTCCCGCAGTGCTCTTCCTCCTGGATCTAACTTTAAAAATCAACAGTGGCAGCTCTGTTGCTTTACAGATAGGTGAGGTTGCCAGATTAGATTATATAACTTTATTCACACCACACAGTGTTTTCAGTTCCTGACAAACCAAAAGCAACAGAGAGCAGAGAAAACAGGTGGTGGTGGTCCTGTCAGTGTCTCTTTGTGTCACAGGAGATGGATTTTATTTGAACCCTAAAAGCTGGACATACATCTAATGACTATCTATTTTTCCATCTACAGACATATATGTCCTAAAGAAATGTTTGAAAAGTTACTATGTTTTTAATTTTGCATTCCTCTCATGTCCACAGGGGTTATGTTCAGCAGGGATTCAGCCTGTATTTCTATGTGGAAGTGTGATATTGATTGTGAGTCTTGAATCTTTGTAGAAAGTGATATCTGCCCAGTGTGTGGTCATAAAAGGAGCCAGCAGCTGATAAGAAGTTGTAGCTTTGATTTTGCACTTATGTGGTGGTGGTTGACTATTACAGAGTGCTGTTTGCTAATCCTGTGTTTCTGTTTCCTGTCTGCTGTTGCCTATATAAAACATGTACCATTTCCTGTGCATAAGAACAGGCTATCCAGGAAAAAGAAACCTGATTGGTGCTCAGGACAGGAAATGTAAAGGCTTTCGTAAGCTGTTGAATCTATCAAGTTGTAGACGTTGGCTTTTGCAGGTGAAGAAACCACAGACACAGTTATTCAGGACGTTTGTTAAGAGATTGAAATGTAGTGAATGTAACTCACTGTCACAGCAGCCAGTTCATTCCTTTATAAGACCGCTGATGTGGCTCCTTCCAGCTTCTTTTTTCATAAAGTTCAATTCAAAGGAGCCACTATTATGACCAGGATGTGGCCTGTTATGCCCACAGTGCTTTGGCAGTTGTCAGCAGTGTCCTCTATCAGTCCCTCGGGCCCTGTGTGCAGGAAGTATGGTAGTCCTGTCTGGGCCGATCCCAGCCATGACTACATCTGGTCAGCATGTGCCCCGCAAAATACCATTCACACAGAAGCAGAGAGTGGGCTGTCAACTCTTTCTAAAGTCTTTGATGCTAAAGCTTAAAGGACAACTCTGAGATGATTGAACTGGGTCTTATTTTCTGTATAAAAAAAACTCACTGCAGTCGGTTCACTGTTGACCAGGATCCATATACCTGACAACAGCTGCTGCAATGTATTTGATCAGCGTTTTCCTCTGACAAGTTCAGATTGTTATTTTGAATGTCTGACAACATTATGAAAATGACTCCTACAGAGACAAACCTTTTTTATTTAAGAGTAAGTTCCTTTTTATTCAAAGCCACCAGACTCCATTGACAGAAACCATAATTTTACCTCACAGAACACAGGAGTTGTTGGTCAAAAGCTGCGTCGATCCATAAGTTTGTTTGTGTTATTGTGTGACTTTCAGTGTTGGAAGAAATATTCAGATCCTTTACAGGAGTAAAAGTACCACACAATAACACACATAGCAAAGTTTTTTTTATCCCTATCAATCATTTACATGAAAATATAAGGCTCAGGATCAAAAACGCCAGAGTTATCCTTTAAGCTGTGCCTCCAGTGTCTAAGCTGGAAGTGAAAATGCTGCAGTCATAATGACTTTTAGAAACGTACATCACTTTTTTATTCAAACGGCTTCACTCTGAGGTGAAGGCTTCGCTCGTAGAGAAGAAGGAAGGAGGATTTAGCAGTTGCTGCTGAGGTCACAGCCAGTTTATATTGAGGAAGGTCAGTTTATACAGAAGTGATCTTTTTCTCCTACACAAATATGAATAGTCCTCAGTTCCCAGTGTGACATGAATGGCTCTTTTAATGGCGTCCTATTAGCAAACTCCAGAGCTGCCGCTGCTTTTGGCTCCCACCCAACCCCCCAAGGGACAGTGATTCCATTGATCAAAACAATAGGAGATAGCAGCCAAAAATAATCTTTACTGAGGTAAACTTCACACATTTTAATGCAGTGCCAGCAGTGTAGCTGGTGCTCGGTGTTGTCCCGACCATGCAGCCTGCTTCTCGATAGTGAAATGCAATTCTTTGTTTTTGTTGCAGTTACACCAAACTGGGGTATGCAGGGAACACAGAGCCACAGTTCATCGTTCCATCATGTGAGTATTTCACTGTGCATTGAGTTTCCCAAACACCAGCCAAGCAGAACAGGGACATTAACAGTGACCAGGATACATCATTGATAAGAGGAAACGGTTCAAGACCTGTTCCAACACTGACAACACCCACAGTGGTTTAAATTAGCCTTCATGTTATCACCTGAGATTGTCCCTGTAACACGTAACATGGTGCAAGTTTTGTGGGTTTTTCCTAACAAATTTTATTCTGTTATATGTAAAAGACTCAAATATAAAATAATTTAAAATACTGACATAAAGGTAATTACCTAAAATGTTTACTACACAACTTTGTAAGAGAGTTTTTTTTTCCTCTGTGTCGCTCTCCCTCCTCTCGTCAGGTATCGCCATCAAAGAGTCGGCCAAGGTCGGAGACCAGGCCCAGCGGAGGATGATGAAGGGGGTGGACGACTTGGATTTCTACATTGGAGATGAAGCAGTAGACAAGCCCACATATTCCACTAAGGTACACGACCACACAGAAGCAGTCGGCACAGCTACCGCCACATTAAACTGTCTCTCTCTCTTTAGATAACTGATATATATAAAACCTGTGATGGAAACAAGCAGCAGGCTGCAGCAGAGACTTTCCTCCTGCAGCGCTGGGAGAATGGTTTCTTTTCTGTCACTCAAACATGGAGGAGAGAGACTTCACACAGTCTGGGAATCAGCTCTATAAAATCATTCAGTCTTTCATTAGATACATAATGTGATTTCATTACATATCTGTAGACCAGGTTAAAGGATGTTGATCAGGGTTCATATTTATCTTTTAACCTGTAGGAAAGATTAGATGAAGATCATAGTCTCTATATGAGATGATTCTGAATTCACTTTTTGTTCTGTGACTTAATGAGTTGCTGTTATTTCCGGCTATCTGGGACTTTACTTATGTTAACAAATAAAAAGCAGAAACTTGCACACAGTTATTTAAACCTCCTCTTTGGTACAGGCATTGGACCTCCCACAGTGTTAATAATATCAGTAATGAAGTCTTTGCTCCATATCGATGTCCCAGTAAGCCAGTTAACCAGCATGAACATGACTGGAGCTGAGCCCTGAATCTACTTTCTAATTCTAAGCAGGTTTTTATTTTATTTTTATACAGTTGTTCCCACTAGAAGTGAACAGTCCAAATACCAAAAAGAACTTGATTTTTAAGTGTGATGTTAAAGGAGACTATTTTCCCACAATGCAGTGCACAAAGTGGATGCAGGAGCAGCATGGTACCTGCAGAGGAAACTGACCTATTGAGCTGAACCTGTGATCAGACTCCATTATGAGTCGTCTCTGTTTAACTGCACTCAGATCACGTAAACAGGAACTTGATCTAAAAGGCAGGTCGAAGGCTAAATAACAAGTGTCCCTGCAGTTTTCTTTTACAATAACGCATCACTTTTGCTGCGTCTTATATTTAGGTCTGTCTCCGACCGTCCCGCTGCCTCACTAACATTATCCTAATCACCTGAACCCTTGTGTCAACAGTGGCCGATCCGTCATGGGATCGTGGAGGACTGGGACCTGATGGAGCGCTTCATGGAGCAGATCATCTTCAAGTACCTGAGGGCTGAGCCTGAGGACCACTACTTCCTCCTGGTAAGGGTCTCAAAAAATGTCGCCAGTGTAGAAAACACAAAGTTTAGCTTCAAAGAATTCTTCTTTAAAAGTCTTCGTCTTCTTTTAAATATGTTGTGTGTTTTTATTTTGATGATTTAACTGAAGATACAGATACATAACAGGACAGGAGCACTAATTCTTCCTTAATATTTCAGCAGTACACAACTTAACATCCAATCATTCTTTGAAACTTTATACACATCCACAGTTTGTTCTAATGGTGAATGAAAATGTTTTGTTTGCAGACAGAGCCTCCTCTGAACACACCAGAAAACCGAGAGTACACAGCTGAGATCATGTTCGAGTCCTTCAATGTACCCGGGCTCTACATCGCTGTGCAGGTGAGGAATGCTGGGACTCGTAGATTGTTTATGACAAAGGAAACTGACAATCTTGTTATCTTGATATGCACAAAAACAATATATCAGTTTCAATTCCATTTTAGCCATGAGTTCTGCTTCCTAATCTGACCTATTTGCATGTGAACGAACATTATCAGTATGACATTTTCCCTCTGTTACGTGTTTGTGTGTGTGTGTGTGTGTGTGTGTGTGTGTGTGTGTGTGTGTGTGTGTGTGTGTGTGTGCACGCTAGGCTGTGCTCGCTCTGGCAGCCTCTTGGACGTCCAGACAGGTGGGAGAGAGGACGCTGACGGGCACCGTCATTGACAGCGGAGACGGCGTCACCCACGTCATCCCGGTGGTGAGTTCACTGACCATCGTTTACAGCAGCCTCAGTTTCTCACACACACAAGTTTTTGAAGAGTTGACATTTATATATAAATACTGAAGATTTTGCATAGTTGAAATCAGAGTTATATTTCATCTGTCATCTTTCAACGCATTCGTGCCAATACATTTTGACGGCAGCTTGTTATTTATACTGTAAATATGTCAAATTCAAAGTAATCAACAGTAAGTGAGTATTGTGTTCATCATGATCATTTTTGACTGCTACTAAACACAGATGTCTTTAATCAAGATTAAAGGCAGCAGTGTTTAAGAAGGGTTACACTGAGGTTTTGTTGTCTGTGGCCCAGGATGAAGGATTTTCTGCCTTTTCAGAGAAGAATATTTCCACCTGTCTTCTTGCTTAGTAACCGGATAATGTTGATGTTTTAAAACCAGGCCACAGTATTTCAGAGGTTGGAAGGAATTACTCAATTTTAGGAAATGTGCTTGCAGAATAAATTTAGTGGGTGTGTGACTGAATCAGCAGGTCTGTAGCCACTGCTGAACATGCTCAGAAAACCAGCCAAACACAACACTGCTGGGATGTGGAGACGGGGAGGAACACAGATCTAATGGAAAAATGTGGAGCTACGACATCTGCAGACTCCGTCTCTCTTGTAGCTCTGTTATGTTGCACATTATATAACATCATCTCTCTCTCTCTGTGTCTCAGGCTGAGGGATACGTCATTGGCAGCTGTATAAAGCACATTCCCATCGCAGGACGAGACATCACCTACTTCACTCAGCAGCTCCTGAGGGAGAGGGAGGTGGGCATCCCCCCAGAGCAGTCGCTGGAGACAGCCAAGGCAGTAAAGGTAATTCCCATCATCCACTTGGTGCTGCTAAAGAGGCAGTAATCACCCTCACTGGTGCTGACTGGAGTCACGGAGGTTTTTCCATCTGTCATCAGTGGGATTGACAGTGTGTGTGCGTGTGTGTGCGTGTGTGTGCGTGCGTGTGTGCGTGTGTGTGTGTGTGTGTGTGTGCGCGCATGTGTGTGTGCGCGTGCGTGTGTTGGGAAAAGGAATCTCCCCTCCTATAATATCATACTGATATTGATTACACATCACAATGTCTCTGTCCAGTGAAATCCCCGTATCTCCAGATATAAAGGAAGGATTAAATCCTCCTGGAAGATTTCTCCTGTTTCTTATATTATCATCATCAACCTTTTACAACATCTGGACAGTCTGAAAAATACATTGTCAGAAAGCTGAAAACAGCTGTTTTCAGTAGCTCATGAAAAGTTGAATTTTGGAGATACGTCATTTTAACAGGACAGTGAGAAATTAATTCAGGAATTTATTTATAAAACGTTTTATTGTTATTAGATGTCCATATATTTTCACTACATGGAGATACATGGAATATTATACTGAAATCTGAAATCAAATATATTTGACAGAATGAAAAACACATTTCATGTTGTTATTTCAATGTTCACTAATTTGGAAGCTGCTTTAAAAAAACACTAATAAAACAGCACAGGGGACACATTTTATTCACTGGGCTCCATTTACCACAGTGACAGTGATGGATTCCTCATTTTAAAAACTGTAATTTCATTGTGTGTCTTCATGAGGACACCAGGTGTCGCTGTTGGCCTGTGTGTGGACGTAGCTTGAAAAAAACACTTTTAGTTTCTGAGAATCAACACTGTTCCTCAAATCAGAGAGATTACAAACTACACCAAAATAAACACAGACTTAAAGAATATTAACAATATATGAGATTTTTTTGATTTAGTGTCCCACTTTCCAGATACGACTTTATTCACCTTCTCTTATTGTCACCACATTTTATTGATTCACATTAATCCTCCACAATCGCTCCATGTTTACTAAACAGCTTGTTGTCCAAGACAATTTTCAGTATTTCTTGTGTGCGCACACACAAGAAATACTGCGGATTTAAAGAAAGAGAATGTGTGTCATGCATATTAGCAGTCATGTGTTTAAATGCTCATCCCACTGCTGTTTGTCTGGCAGTGTGGCCCAGAAATTAAACTAATGACACCTCTGAACAGAACCAGTGTAAACAGGCTCACTCTCTTTATCACTCCTGCATTAGAACCCACTGACGACAAAACACTGACGCATATAAAAAAAGATATTGTGTGTTAGTTTGGCAGGTTAATTCAAACTGATGATGTGATGGAAATGAGGATTAGAGTACAACATCACAAACAAACAGTCATTCAGCTCCACATGGAGGGAATGACCAGCACCACCGTGAGCAGTGCTGAAGCTGAACGTACAACTGTGCTCGTTCTCTCCCGTCAGGAGCGGTTCAGCTATGTGTGTCCAGATCTAGTCAAAGAGTTCAACAAGTACGACACGGACGGCTCCAAGTGGATCAAGCAGTACACCGGCATCAACGCCATCAGCAAAAAGGAGTTCACCATCGACGTCGGCTACGAGCGCTTCCTGGGACCTGAGATCTTCTTCCACCCAGAGGTTGGTCAGTGCAGCGTGAATCAGAGCAGGGATCACGGTTTAAGATTTAGTGAAACCTACAGAGACCACAGGTTAAAACTCACCACACTGTTCACTCAGCTCTGATCCAGCTTCTGTTCAAAATAATCTCAATGATAAAAAGACAGTAACATCAGTTACAACCCTTCAACACTTCACACAGTTTGATCTCACCTGCTCCAGTCTGGAACCGTCGCAGTCTAGTTTGGTCCAAGTCAGTTGTGATGAACAAAAATATAAACGCAACACTTTTGTCTTTACTCCCATTTTTCATGATTTTTTTCTGATCCTGCGCATTTTAAAGTTTCTTTTTATTGTGAGCAGCTCAGGTAACACCTGTGCAACAAGGATGCTGTGTAATCAGCATCTTGACATGTCACACCTGTCGTCTTTAGCAAAGGAGAAACACTCACTAACACAGATTTAAACACATCTGTGAACAACAGTGAAGAGGAACGCGTGTTTGTGTGGTTAGAAAAATCTTAGATCTTTAATTTCAACTCATAAAAAATGGAAGTAAAAGTGTTGTGATATTTTTGTTGAGTGTATAATCAATAAGGTCTACCACTCACTGTTATACACACAGTCTGACACAGGTGAGAGGTCCTGGGTATCTAACGACTGTGTTACCTTTGGCTCAGACACAGCACAGACACAGACTGACACATCTTTGTTTTCACAGTTTGCCAACCCGGACTTCACCCAGCCCATCTCCGAGGTCGTGGACGAGGTCATCCAGAACTGCCCTATTGATGTCAGGCGTCCTCTCTATAAGGTGAGCTGACTCAGCGTCTTTTGGCAGAGCTGTTTCTCCTTCTTAGAGGCTCCATACAGAATAGTAAAGATGTTTGTTGTGTCTGGGATTAACTGGTGTGATGTCTTGTTCTGTGTGTTTGACCCTGTGTCAGATTGAGGTTTTGTTCAGGACACTAGAGACCTGCTTTGACCAGGCCTTAAGTTTTTAAATGGTCTGTTAATTTCTGCTGTAAACGATGCAGTGTGTGTTTTGCAGACAGCTTTAGTGAATTAATTTCTAAGCAGATGAGCTTGGTTACAGACAACGGTCCTGCTGTTTTGTTTTCAGAGGAAGATATTTTTGTTTTTAGCTTGCATTAAAAATGAATTTATGCCAAGCGTTAAGTTGTTTTGTCTTCGGTAATCGGCAGAGTCAGGGCTGTTTGTCAGAGCACTGAATCATGCATCATACATTTCCCTTCAGAATCCTGCACATCACACTTGCACAGATCACAGTGGTGGAGTGCGTCTTATTCTGCAGCGCTGTAATCCCTGTCACCTTCTCTTCCACAGAACATTGTTCTGTCAGGAGGCTCCACCATGTTCAGGGACTTCGGGCGCCGTCTGCAGAGAGACTTAAAGAGGACGGTTGATGCCCGACTGAAGATGAGTGAGGAGCTGAGCGGAGGCAAGCTCAAGGTGAGAATACACATTAATTTGTACGCAGCACAGATCGATACTGCTCAACAAAACGCAATTACTGCGTGAGGAGTGAAACTGAGGGAAAAAATGTCTTTTAAAGTTTTTATGTGTTCTCACTTGGCACAGATGTGTACTGAATGTAAATCGGTTCACTGAAACAGCAAAGTTGTGTAGCATCAACCTCTTAAAATCCTCATTTGAGATTGGAGACAGGAAGAAGTTTATAATTAATCTCTCCTGACTCCTCCTCAGCTGGTTGAAGACAATACCTGTGATTCATCTTGATGAGATGTTAAATGTCATCCAGCCTGAGGCGGAGCTGACTGGCATTTGTAAAACCACCTCAGGCATGGAAGAAGCAGATGGTGAATGTAGCTAATCCAATAATAAACAGAAAACAAGCTGAATTTTACATGTATTTGAACAGGTTTCTATCCCAAAGGGTCCAGGGTCTATCAATCTTCATTCAGCGACCCTCAGTAATAATACAGTCAATAATAATGACAAATTGAAAACAAAGTAAAAATTACAAGTTTTTATCTTTAAAAATATATTCAAACTGTGTTCAGGTGCTTCCTGTTTATTTTAAAGATCCCATATTGTCTAAAGGTAGATGTCCACGTGTTTTTTGATTATAAAGCAGGTCTAGGTTCTATATTAATACTGTGAAAGTATCAAAGCCTCAGTCCACAGAGAAATGCACACAGCCTGTATTCAGACACTGAGCCTTAAAACCAGCCGTCAGGACTTCTGGAACTTTGTGATGTCACAACAAAGCAGGCACTGCTCTCAGCCCAGCCCCAAGCCCCGCCCACCTGGACCCACCATCCAACATTGCAGGATTTGTTTTCTCTGAGTGTTTACTTGAAATCTGCAATAGTTTTATTGCATCACTCAGAAAACCGTCCTCCGAACTGGTTGGATGTAACTGATCCCAGTTTTTCTCTCCTCAGCCAAAACCAATCGATGTCCAGGTCATCACTCATCATATGCAGAGATATGCAGTGTGGTTTGGTGGATCAATGTTAGCGTCAACTGTAAGTATTTCAAACACACACCTGCACTTTATCAACATGTAGTAGTGAAACATTATGACCAGAGGAGAGGATCTACTGTGTGACACTGATAATGTTCAATCCTTATTTTTTTTTTAACCCTGCTTAGTGGAGGTGAACATTGTGGGTTGTTGTCACGTTTCATTATTCTTTCCCCTGTCGATGAGTCAGTTGTGTGAACGAAGCAGATAATTTTATCAGCAGTATTGATGCTAACAGTTTCCTTTTTTATGCCTCAGGACCTGAGGCTCTGTATTTATAACTTCCTACATTTTCTTTTTTTTTCAGTATAAAGATCTGAAGTAATCATTCATTCATTAATACAAATGAGCTAACAATATGCATCACCAGTTGTTAAAACTTAGTGGTTATTTAAAGTACAGCTGGATTTAGTGCAATTAGTCATCTCTTTATAGATGAATGTTTTTTTATAAAATGGATTAAAAAGTCTTAAGAGACGCATCAAAAGAAGCTTGTTAACCTTCAAACCTCTGCGTCTCCAGGCTTGTCTGCGTGTTTGACAGCTGTGTGAACAGGCATCAAAACACTGTTTAAACAAACAGCTCACATCAAACCCACACAGTGTAGTTGAAGAATAGAGACGACACTATTTAGCTTCTAATAGCTGAGCAGCTATCTAGCCTACAAACTGACATTAGCAGTGAATTTGTTCTTTACAGTGAGACACAGGACATAACATGAGTTATCGTTCACAGCCTGTTTCTGTTTGTGTTGTCTGGCTGTTACTGGGTGTTTGAACCTAAAACAGCTGCTGTGACTCAAATCGATACCTCAGTCAGTCGATCACATTGTCCACTCACAGGAAGTGACGGCTGCTTTGCTCGCTTCGCTTCAAAATGAACATTTTTCTTTCTGTGACATGGAAATTAAGCCGCCATGTGCGCCAGTAATGTGTCCACCTCCTTCTGTCGCTGTTTTCACAAGTTTGAAAATACACTGATGGCCCCTCCCCTTACGCTACGTAGCCAAGATGGCCCCTGTTGAGGGTGAGAAGTGTCCATCGTTTTATACATGGACCAGCAGTACGCTGCATGTTGCAGCTCTTGTCAATGTGAACGCACTCGTGCCCTCGAAATAGCAAGTGTGAGTATGGAAGTACACAAATTGAGACACAACAATAGCAGAGTTAAAAAACAAAGGTGAGGTGATGATATATGATCATGAAGTCCAGTTCGAGGAACTCGACTGTGAGTTTGAAGGCTTCACGGACATCAAAACACTGCACAGCAGGTTTTTTTTTAAGCTACAAGACTGGATTTTACAACTTTGAATAGTTATCACAGGGTCAATCCTTTAATCCTCGTTCTCTGTGACCGTGAGACAAACAACACAATGACCAAAGTATTTGGTCGGGTCTCAGTCTCAGTCTATGCAGACAGAGACACAACTGCATTTTGTCTGGTTAATGTGTAGACATGGAGGCGGCCATCATGAAAGCAAAACACAGAAAACATACATTTCTTCCTTTTGAGAACAAGATTGTATGAAATTCCCAGAGCAGACCTGTATACTGTAGCAAAATCAGAATCAATAGTTGGACTTTAAAGCTTTTACATTGACTGCACAAACATGGGAAGGTCTGTGGTGCAGTGACTGTGCTGCTTTTTCCTGCAGCAGTTAAAAGAAATAAAATGAATAAAACAACCATCATGCCTGATGACAGTAAAGAACACCACCTGCAGAAAATCAATATGCAAATACATGCAGCTTTCCTCATGGCTGGTCTGTGTTCGCGCTCACCTTCGTCCTGCTTTCTCTCCACAGCCTGAGTTCTACCAGGTTTGCCACACCAAAAAAGACTACGAGGAGATCGGGCCCAGCATCTGTCGCCACAACCCTGTGTTCGGAGTCATGTCTTAACTTTGGACCACCAAAGTCTAACAGCAGCGGGAGGGGAGGGGTGGGGCTGAGGTGGGAGTGGGGGCGTGGAGAGTGATGAAGTGAGGCGGTGTAAAGGTCAGGCTCAGGAGGTGGGGGACGGTGGTGCTTCTGTGCTTTTTGATTATTCGTTCAGCTATGGATGTGTGGGACGTGACGGAGATCCAGAACATGAAAAAAAAAAAAAGAAAAAGAAAAGAGACCAGACCAAACACAGATCGGCTGGAAAATTTATTGTGAATGTTCCTTTTTTTTCTTTCTGTCTTTCTGTATTTTCTTTTCAAGATAAGGGAAAAAGATTTGTACGCCAAAACAGTTTTAAGAACATTTCTGGATCTGTTGAGCAACTTGAAGTGAGTGATTATGATGATGATGATAAAGATTATGATGATGAATATAAAGATGGTGTTGGTGGAGGCCGAAGATGAGGACAGTAACATTGATAGTAATTTCCTGACACCAGAACATATTATTTATGTTTATAGAAGATGAGTCCAGGCGAGACCCCATGACTCCTGAGATCATTGACAAGTTTAGAACATATTATTGTCTGCTTTTATTTTCTGCAAATGATTTCAGCTTCAAATGCACATGTCTGTGTATCACGGTAAGAGCTTGTTTATATTTCATACTAAAGTTTTTATATGTAAAACTTGGGAAATTGGGGTAAAAAAAAAAAAAGGATTCCAATATGAACAAGAGACTGTTTTAAACCACGACGCAGCTTTGATACGCAGTATTTTCTCTGAGTACTATAGTTCCCCACATGTATCATCGCTGTCTGCCCTTTAATTCTTCATACATTAACTCACATCTGCTTTCACTTGGGACAGTGTCAGGTTTCCACCTCTGTGATGCAGTGAAAGAAAAGAGAGAGAGGAGGTTATAAAAATGAAACTGAATAAGAACGACTGTCAGACCAGTATTGTTAGACTAGAATTTTTTTTTTTTTATTATTAAATACCAAATTATTAAAATAATGGGATTTGTGTATTTAATGCCTTGCAACATTCCAATAAAGGCTCAAATTTGTTTCTAAGTCCTGGAGTGTTCGTCCTTGTGTTTTGCTGCTTTCACAGTTCATTTCCATTATAAATTAATCTAATGCACAGATTTATAAAATGTCAACAATAATGATAAATATCCATCTTATGGTACAAAGTAAAGAGAGGAGTGTAATCACCAAGTGTTTTGTAAACTGAACAAAAACATAAATGTAACACTTCAGTTGAAATAAAAGATCTCAGATGTTTTTATTTCTCTTAAATTCTTCACCTGTTGTGAGAAAATTAGTGAGCACTACTTTGTCAAGACCATCCATCCACCTGACAGGTGTGGCACATCCAGATGTTGATTACGCAGCATGATTATGGACGCAATAAAAGGCTGCTTTAAATTGTGTAGTTTTATTTGAAGAAAGACATTTATTAGCTACTCAACTGTGTGACCTGGGCTACAGATGTGTATTTTTTTTTAGGGGCAGGGTCGTGAATCAGGAAACAGGTCGGTGCGTATCTGCTGTGACCACCATCTGCCGCGTGCAGAGTTGGTCTGGCTGTTGATTGCTGGACCGCTCCTCTTCAGTGGCTCTGTGAAGCTGCTGGATATTGGCAGGAAGTGGCAAAATGTGCAACATCTGTGAAATTATGTTGTGTGATAAAGCTGCACATTTTAAAGTGGCCTTTCATTGTGACCAGCTCAGGACACCTGTGCAATGATCAGGAGAAGTGCTCACTAACACAGATTTTAACTCACTTGTGAAGGAAACAAACACTGTGTGTAGCCAAAAGTGTTGTGTTCATATTTTGTGTTAAGTATTTTTTTTCTTGATAAGTTGGTCAAAAGATTGAATAAGTCAGATTTAAGTGCAGTCTGCCAAAAATGTTTGACAAACCACCGCTGGGGAGTGTTTCTGTGGTTCATTCATCCAATAATTCATATACTTAAAACACAGTTATAAAGGTCACATATTATAAATGTGGAATTATTTCTTTGTTGTTGTTTGTACGAGGAATTACAACTTATGAACAGTAACTGGTACAAGTCGCAAGTGTCAGAAAGAAGTGTTGGTGTTTAAAAGAGAAAATGACTGAGATGGAAACCAGTGCAGTGCTGTGCAAATGTTCCAATGAATATAAATGTAAACAGTAGCTGTTTGCTGACATATTGGGCACCATATAACAGGCTTTATTTAACGTGGCTTTGGTGCTCAGTTTTTGATGGAGTTCTGGTCCCGAAAAGCCAAAACAACTTGTTAGTACTTTATATTATTACTTTGTTAAACAGAAACTAGTACAATACAACAGTAGAATGAAAGTTTCCTTTTTCTTTTAAGTACCATTGTTATTCCAAAGGTGCAACAGAGCAGAAAACTGATCATCCTGACATTTGACATTTGTAACATAGAACAAAAAAAATCACACTGTTGGAAAAAAGTCTCATCAAACTCTGTGTGAACTTCTGCCCTTTAGAATAATCTCTGAGTGAAAAGTTGACTTCGATCTGGAGCGGCTGTGTGAAAGTACCATATTTCAGTTGATGAAACATGATCGTTGCAGCTGACGGTTAGAAGTGTTGCCTCACTCTGCCACACTGCTGAGGTTTCTTTGTGTGTTGCCTCCACGTGCTCTGTTTACCCCCACAGTTCAAAAACATGTGGTGCAGTTCAGTGGAGGGTCTGTGTGTGTGAGCGCTGTTATAGACCGGTAACCTGCCCAGGTACCTGCCTCCACCCCTGTCAGTGTTCAGAAAGGCTTAGTGTAAACCGGCACTGAATTTGCAAATTACTGGATTGCATGCAGACTTTAAGTTTGAGTTAAGTTTTACCTGAGGACGTTTCACCTCTCATCTTCTAGTTCTGACTGACTGGTGAGGAGACCCCTGCTATTTCGCTTCTGTGGGCTCGTTATCAAGGCCACTGATGTCACTTCGTTTGTTCGTGCTCCTGGTTGTTGTGATAACAGTTGTTACTCAGGGCCAAGCTCTCCTGGATTTAACTGCTGCCTTATGTGGTTCGTTTTCTGTGGATAATTAAAAGCATGGCACAGCGCATTTGTGATGAATATGACAGTTAAGTGTGAAGACAAGAAAACTCCCCATTTCAAAACTGAGAGACATTTTGTAGTTTTACTGTTTTATTTGTGACAGCATGTGTGTTGTCATAAAAAGGTCACCAGAGGATGTTCTCAGCTAAAGATATAGATAAATATCTCGATATACAATATTATTGTGGGGTTTTTTTTGTTTGTTCGTTTGAGAATAAAGAGTTGTAAACTACATTAATTGTTATATATGTAATGTGTTTTTTTTTGCATTTGTGTTATGTTAGACTTGTGATGGCTGCTGGCTTTAGCTTGATGAGCTAACAGCTCAGAGATTATCAGGCCAGAGCTCAGGACCTGCACTCAACATGAGTTTCACCTTCACTTAATTTCATTCTGCTAATTTCACATGCTGCTGTGATGAGTATGAGAAAATGTTATTTGTAATAGTACATTTTATTGTAGTTGGAGAAAACATGAAGAGGATGAATTCAGTGCAGCATGAAGACAGTTGTTTGTAAGACTCTTGTTGCACATAGAAATTCAAATGTGACATTGTCCCTGTAAGGATGGCTGTGGATGCAGACAGACCAACACAGCTCCGACAAAAACATACACACTGACGACAACAGGGGGGGAAGTATATTGCACAGTATTGCAAGACTCAACAGCAACAACTGTCAGGCTGATACACAGTAAAACTACTGTGTGGTTTGAAACAGAGAGTTTCATAATGATGAAAACTCTGCAGTCACAGAATAATGAGGGAAGCCTTTCAGGAAAAGAGGAGGCTGTTGTAGCATCTGATTAATGGTTGAGGATTTAGAGTGAAATATTCATCAATCACACAACAGTGTATTGTTCAGGTGTCGGTATACTCGGGGTGATGTAGTGCAACTGTGCATTTGTCCTCTTCAGATTATAGAAAAATGTGACAACTGTCTCTATGACACCACCAAACAGCTTGGTGGGTTTTTTTGGGTTGTCAGGTTGGTCCTTGGAGACCTGTTATTAAACTCTTGTTTTGTTCTCTTTTGTGTGACTGACAAATGAACTTGAAGGCGATAGCCTCATCTAAATGAAAGGGGAGTGTTGCCCCCCCATGCAGGTAATCCCTTCTTACTGAAAGTCAAACAATACAGCACAACACTGGGTGGAAATCTGCATTTAAATAGTGTTATCCTCCTGACAGGAAGTCAATTTGGAAAAAAACATGGCACATGGGCAATTTGTTCTGTGTGGCATTGTTTTCAGCAGGCAAGGACGACTCAAGCGTCTGACGTCTACATTTAACTTGACAGAGTTTTTGTTTATGACGCGTGTCTTGTAAGTGGTAGGAAATGAGTCCCTGTGTGTGGGGAAATATACTTTAGTGTGTTACGAATTGGGAAAAAACTTTTAAAATAGTGCCAGATTACAGATGTTTCAATGCATTTCTCTGATTTATGTTGTCATATCATACTTTATATAGTATATAGCTCCTGTTTTGTACCTGTCAGTTTCTCCAGTGTTTATTTCCAAGAATGCTTCATGCATAAAGTTCTTGCTTTGTCCAACAGATGTCACTCTCTCTGCATCTCTGGACTTTTCCCTCTGAACATTAAAGACTTTTTTTTATTTTATTTTACATGAATATACAGCATAATGGAAAAACAGTTCATTTCATAAGCAACATGAGGATTTGCCCACACACACACACACACACAGTGACAGTAAAGACATCCAGGGAATGTCTTCATATGTTTTCATAAGCTCCTCTTTTTTGCAGCAGTGTAGGTGAAAGGTCTAAGGAGTAGGAGGAATTATTGTCCACACCAGCACTGTGCACAAAATGATATGCAGGCACCATCCACAGACACGGCAGGAAGGTTAAACACTGATATGTCATAGCAGGCAGATCGATTTGACAGGGTATTTCCTCTTGGAGCCCACCTCTCCACAGCCTAAATTGCCACTTCTTTCACTCCATTCAGCCAATGTCCTGATTCATTTGATGGCTAACGACACATGCACTGCAGAGATTGCTGGTCCTTTTGCTTCATGGAAGAAAGTAATATCTTTTTATCTACAATAACAGCCCAGAAATCAGATGTTGACTCACTTGAGTGAGTGCCAATCACAGAATGAAGGCTGACAGCACTTTGTGGATGGTGTGCTGCTGTAATATCAAGCAGGAAACAGCTGCTGCTCACAGCTTTCTGCTGATGCAGACAACAGAAATACAGACATTGTGTCGTTTACCTGGCAGCTGATGTGTCTGATATTCATTACTTTCTTTATTAAATAAAGGATCCTGTCCTTTAATGTAATATAAGAATAAAATAGAGGCTTTTCATGACATATTAAACAAAATCCAACAGTATACTACAAAGCTACATAATCTGTCTCATTGTCCTGGTTGTTTGGTGTAACACAAAGCAGCCAAAGTGTGAGTGTAAGTGATGCATTGAAAATTATTAAAAACAAAATGTATGAGGACAAGGTACTTGCAAAGCTTCGGTATCTAGCATGTTTACCAGTTCCTAAATATGTGGAGCTAATCTATGCTACCCGCTTTTTTGCTATTTATACTCTTCTGTGTGCTCTTTACACAGAGATGCAAATAACAGGATGCTGATGTTTGTGTGAAAACACATTTGAGGGAAATTCACAAACTTGCTGTCAGCAGGTAACAGAATGACAAGCCCATACAAAACAAACAGGAAAAACCTGCAACAGTAGGCAGCCAAGCAGAATCATTGCTGCTACTACTATTTAAAGATCCCATGTTTTATTTGAAGTGTCCATCAGAAGATATGGTTTTATGGGATCTGAGCCTATGACTCAGTTACATGTTTGAGCCTCAGTCAGACTCAGATGAGGAGTCTGTTGAGACCAGAATCACAGACAAGCAGATATATCAGAACTTTCTAGCTTGTAACTGGCAGTGGCTGACACAGTGTTAGTGTTGTTCGAATGTTAACTTTTTTTACTCTCTGATTTTCATGTTCTTGATTGCCTGACGGCTTGAGTTTCTGCCCAGTTTTAGCTACTTTGCTCTGTAATAAACTCACTGAGTACAATATTATCATAACTGATAGAGGTAATGGCCAAACTGTTAAAATGAGACCCAGCTTGTAATGCCTGAGCTATTCTTCCATATAATCTGATAGTATTGTCCAAACCCTGTTAAAACACCAGTTCAGGCTCCTTGGTGTCAAACTTGAATACATCCTCATTAAGGCTCAAAGCAGATGTTGTTGTTGAACCACATTAGTGGTGTGTCACTCAAGTGCCCTGACTTTAATTTGGAAGCAACAATGCTAAAATAAATTTTGGGTTACAATGCTCTAAAGGTGGGAAATATTTTATCTCATTATTAGTGGTGGATGTCAAAATCATATTTACACATTAAACTTACATTAGCTACCGGGAGCAGAGCTTCCTTTGGTAGATTTAAAGGGCTTTACAACAGGAATGGTAGCCGTCAAAATTACAGTTGATAAAACACAAAGGCCCCGCTTTTGTCTGATCTCACTCTGTCGATTTTCCATCAGTAAACTACAAAGAGCATGGTCAAGCTGAAGGGTAGAAGGAGGACATCAAGGTTGTTGGATTTTTTTTTTTATCAATTGGAGGCTAAACTTGGAGGAGAGGAAAGATAGAGTCAGGGGAAAGAAGTTGAGATAAAAGCAGCTGAAGTCTGAGGGTTGTATAGAAGTGGATAAGATAGAGTCCAGGAGGACGTATCAAGGAGACAGGCAGAGATGTAGAGGGTGATAGGAGTTTGAAGGAGGCATGGAGCCACTCCTCTCGCGGCTGAGAGCAATCAGGAGATGGGAAAAGAAGAGACGTCTCGGAGCATATCTGTCATATTCTCCTCATCATTGCCTCTTTTATCATTGTCATGATTATCTTCTTTTAAAAAGTCATAGATAATGCAAGATGAGCACAGCTTCAACACAGCATATAAATCATAATGTGACCACCAATGTAACTGCTGCTTACCCAAATACAATAGCATTGAAAAGAGAGTAAATACAAACCTGGTGCATGCAGATTTAATGATACTGTAGCTTAGTGTTTTGCAGAATGTTTAATTATTCTCCACAAGCTGCACTGAACTGCCAAGGTAGTATCCTTGGAGGAGAGGAAGTATTTGCATAAAGATGTTAATGTCTCAGGCAAGAGATTGTAGATAGAGGCTGAGGCCGTTTTTGAATATCTCCAGGAGGCAGAGTGTCAGCTGTGCTTATCTGGCAAATTCAGGGCATGGAGGAGCAGATGGTCAAGCTGACCTTAGTGAACGATTCCAAAGGCTAAAGCTGCCTTTTCCAAACAAAGGGCAGTATGGGATGTCATATGTCAACTGTGCTGCTGCCAAACAGGGTTATTTGTCACAGAAATAATCATCATCTGACATTAATATAATGAAGCCAGAAACATCAGGACAGAGCTGGTGTTATTCTGTTTTGTGTTATTGTCAACAAATTTTAAAAAGACCAAAACCAGCAACACATCTGAGCATTTCCAAGCCTCAAGCCTCCTCCAACATTCCTACATTATATTAAAGCTCCATCCAGTCTAAAGGTAGATGTCCATGTGTTTTTTGATTATACAGCAGGTCTAGGTTCTATATTAATACTGTGAAAGTATCAAAGCCTCAGTCCACAGAGAAATGCACACAGCCTGTATTCAGAAACTGACCCTTAAAACCAGCCTTCAGGACTTCTGGAACTTCGTGATGTCACAATGAACAGTTGGTTTACCTGAAATCTGCTATTTTTTTTTTTTTAGATGAAAGAACAGTCAGCCAATCAGGGACCAAAACTCAGATGAGGAGTCTGTTGAGACCAGAATCAGAGACTAGCAGACATATCGTAACAGTTAGCATAGTTAGCATCTTTTATTTGTTTATGTTGTTTGTTAGCTTGTAACTGGCAGAGGCTGACACAGTGTTAGTGGTTGTGCTAATGCTAATGCTGGCTCTCTGTACTGACAAGGTTTCAGGCGTATTTAGCCCCGCCTCCCGTCGCAACAAGCTGACAGGATTGGTTCCATAGGTTATCTGACGTATGAATCCCTGGCTGTCTGAATCTGTTTTTAAGAGACTGTCATTGGTTCACTGCAGGTCAAGGTGGAAACACTCGGTCACGGTGTTAACAATGTTAAACACCCAATTTTCATCAGAGGAGGTTTGTTTTGTAATACTTGGGAAACTTACATTTGTAGAAATTATTTAGATGGATATGATTTTGAATTACACTGGCAGCTTTACAGAGGCCTCATCACAAGTGTTTTTGTTTCACTCTTGTCACTTCATGCAAACAGGCTGCACAGTGTCAATACCATCTCCTTCACTGATTTTACATTGTGCTGTTAAGTGCTTTCTTTAAGGTCGACACAGTGAAGCAGCTGCATCATAGCAAAGCACTTAAGATTCTGAAGCAACACAAAGCTCCATCAGTGAGTCACAACAGGGTGAACGTGAATTAACAAAGATGTCTGGAAATCAACATTTTTTTATTCAGCGCTTTAAAGTAACATCTGACAGCGAACGTCGCTCCTGTCAGATCTAATCATGGGCCAGAAACCTTGAGTTTTTCTGTGTGTGTGTATGTGTTTGTTTGGATGCATATTTGTATACATGTGTATTTTTACATTTTTGTAATTTGTTATTTACCTCTTAAAGTTTGGATGGTTTTGGAAAGTATTTGTGTGTTTATCGCTTGAAAAGTACTTTATGAATCTTCCTCTTCTTCTTCCTCTTCTCGTTATTATTATTGTCATTATTATTATCATCAATATTATGAAGAGTTTTATATGGACTGCACTTATATAGTTTTATCAACCGCTCATACCACATTCACCCTTTCACATGAGGACATTGATATATACATTTTATATAGGGTTTTTTTCCTCTTTGCTAAATGACATATGACATAATATGATTCGACTTTGTTTTGTTTGCTTTTGTCTGCAAACAAAACAGCTAACAACAAACTATGTGTTTGTACCTCCTGAGCAGTCTTATGAAACATGGCCATGCTCGAGCATGTTGCGGTGCCATTGTTGCATCCTGCAGATCAAAGTTGCTGCAGTGACAACAGAAGCCTTTGAGCCAGGTGACAGGTGTGGTAAATAACCCTGTCAGTGACCCCGGAGATTCCTTTGAGCATCCTGCTTACAGTTAATAAGGTGTGAGGCAGGCTGTGGCGTTGCTGTCAGGGCAGCAGGAAGAGTAATGTCAGGTTTGGTATTTGGAGGTGGATTTTAAAGCGCATGTCTCACAGACTGGTCCAGGGCTCTGATGCTCGTGTCAGTGGTTCAAAGGCTCGTATTGTGACCACAGAGACAAGGGCAAGGCTGTAAGCCTGATGAGCAATCTTCTCTGGGGGGCTTTCTGAGGGGACTCTGAGTGGTTGATATGTGCTTGTAAAAATAACAGCGAGGAAGAAAAACTGCAGCTCGACCTGTGAAAAAAACACGAGCTATGTCTTCTGGTAAAAGGATTGTTTGCTTATTTGTTTGGGTCATCGAGAGAAAATGTATCAGCGATCTTTCATTACATCTAAAAACTGCCAATTGTTTATTGGTCCCAGTTTTTAATTTGTGTTGATTCATTGCTGCACATTATTTTGTACCAGTGTAAAGTTAATTGCTTTGGTTGTTTGGCCGATGTTTTAACAGTTATTTTATATTTTATAAACCAAAATATATTGATTATCAGAAAAAATAATCAATAGTGATGTGATCCACAAATCAATAATCAATCATAACTAAAATTAACTAATGATTTGAATAAATTTCTGTAGTTAACATGTATGACAGTTGCAGCACTTCACAGGTTAATTAGTTGTGCATGCTCACATGTTGAGTAGGGAACAGTTTTGTTCAATCAATGGGATGAAAACGTCAAAAAGTGCAACAACAACGTCTCACTAGTGCTGCACAGTGACACACTCGTCCTGAGCGAGGCTCAAGTAGTTAAAGCAAAGACCCAACATGTGAGAAAAGTGTCCAACATGTTTGGTACAGAGTCTGTCTGCCACTAAATGTTAACCACTAGTCAACTATAGTGACTCTTTTTAGATCTCAGTAGTTCATTAGTAAGAGAACGTGTGTGTAACTCGTTCACTGATGTAACCACAGACTGCAAATAAAGATGGACGTATCCTTCGTGATGTCATCCACTGGTTTCAGAGTGAGCTGCTCCACCATTTCCATCATGGCAGTGCTTGACTCCGCCTACCTCCCAGCTAGTCTAAAAACAGACAAAGAGATTGGCTGTGTGTGGAGCCGATATAACTTTAAGGCTTAATTTTAATTTAAGGCTTAATTTTAACATGGGAGTCTATGGGGACTGACTCTAGTGGTCTTTAGAGGAACTGCAGTTTTTGGGATTTCCAATTTCCTTCCTTCCTTACTTCCTTATTTGCAACAGCAAAATAATATATTTTGTGCAAATAAGAGGGAATTGCATGCTAACTAGCACCATAGTATGCAAAACAGCATTCTGAACAAACTCGCCAGCAGCTTCCTTCATGTCCTTTGCATGAGACACATCCAAACAGGGTTGAAATTACATTATGTATGTAATTCCATAGTTTTATACTCTATGTGTAGTGAGTTATTTGAATAATGCCCATTTGAACAAATGTGTGAAGACCTGTTTGTCAGATATAGAAGTAATGACCTTGGTAAAGCATTAGTCTGAGTAAAAGGATCTCACTTTGCAAAATGATTAACATTTGTTTTATTGACCAAAGATACACCAGAGAACAAACTGTGCATTTTTAATAGGTATTTGACTCAAAGCTTACTGATGCAAGGTCTGTATTGGGATTATACTGAAAATGCTCAGAGTGAAACAGAAAATACATTTCATAAATGCATGAAAAAGGCAAAGCTGATTGTGTCTTCCAATAAAAGTAAGAGGAGAAATGATTTCCCTGCAGCTGCAGTTTTATAGTATTGACTCTTAGTGCCCTCAGTAATCTTTTTAAAGCTGCTGGTCATTTTGTAGTTTTACCATTTAAAAGAGGAGAGTCTTCATCTCACTCTCAGTTTTCTCATGGTCAGATGATTTGTCACCTAAATGTGAATGAAGTGTTATGGACTGAGGGGATGGATTGAATACCGTCACAAGGGGCAGAGCGGCAAGGCACTGCAGTTTGAGAAAGTGGGGCCAATCAATCGTGGCCTCTTGCCAGAGATATGGGCTGTTTATTCAGAGAGAGGGGAAATAAGATGGGTCTGGAGATAGGCTGCAGGAGACACAAAAACACACTGAGGTAATCAGATTTCCCCCACATTTCCATACACAGGACCTTTTTCAGAGAAAGCCTTTAAGCCACTGGCTGCGTCCTGACTCTGCAATGTGATTTTCTCATGCTGAATATTGAATTAAACAAAAGGCTTCAAATTGTTTCACGCTAACGCATCAATCTGTCAGGGATAATATCCAATGAAGTGCACAGTCTTTGACTGTAATGGATAAGAGTTCCTTGATTTGATACTCACTCAAATATCCAATCTTTGGAAATTAAATTTTTAGATTTAGCTATTATTACTATTTTTTAAAATTGGTTACATAACTAACCCAGTTTCTAACTCACTGATGCTTTCATTTAGATCAAACACCTGCAGAAAGAGTCTGGTTCACCACAATAAAACAAAAACAAACATATGCAAATGATATGTATATGTACATATACTAAATTTTCATACATGAAATACTGTATATCTACATATAAAATGAATACATATATGAAAATTATACATGAAACCAACTATATAGGAACCATTTCATATATTGACATATATGTCTAGAGCCCATACAAATATGTATGCTTGTGTATGTATGTATGTATACTTATATTATAGGCATATGTTACATAAATATATATCCATTAGTATATCCAGTAGTCTGTCAATATATGTTGATATATTTAAAGTGGAGTTCAAAAGTCTGTGATCCAGGATGGAAAGATAGACAGGATTTTATATATTTTTCATTTTGATAAACTTGCATATATAGATTAAATATATGTTGTACACATATATGATTACAACATGTTATACCACAAAAAAATTCAATAAATAGATTTTTCAATATATAAACATATACAAATGTTACTATGGGTATTTCATAAATGTTAGAGACTTGTATCCAGGATGTATATATGTGATGATAATATAAATAACACCACTCTTGATATATGGACATATATGTCATAAATTAAATTTCTGTATGGGAAAAAAAAAAAACCCCAAAAAAACCAAACCTAAATTACATTCACTTCCTTCTGAGAAATTAGCTCCCACATGTGATTCTGTGAGCTCTGGTTTAATCTTGCCCACGTTGCTTACAAACAGCGACAGGAGTCTGGCACCGATTTCTCAGAGACAAACACAAACTGAAACATCCTGCAGGTCTCCAGTGGGGTTTTGGTTTCTGTTCAGCAGGACCAGCTTCTGATCATCCGAGAGTCCTGTCTAAACCCCAGCAGGGTCTGGCAGGCTGCAGTGTTTACTTGGTCTTGTAGCATCTCGTCTGCTTTATAATTAATGTGATGTCACAGACATTTAAATGCCTGCGTGCCCATAAACTGATATGAGTCCTTTGAGGGTTAAAGCAATGCAGCTAACACAATAAATATTTAAGTGTAAACAACTCAATTCTGATTATGTAAAGCTGGATTTTGATTCAAACATATAGGTGACTTTAATATGTGTGTTCATGTGGGTTTTCTTTAAGAAAATGTAACACTTTCTCAAGATAAAAGTGTAACTTTTATGTTTAGAGCCTAAAGATTCAGATTTCGATCTATGTGACTGTTTATCACATTTCCAACGCACAGGAGGAAATGAAGACAGCACTAAAAACAATAAAAGACAGATAAGCAAAATTGCTTAAGAGCAAAGAATTGGTTTAATATTCCTGTTGCTGTAGTAGAATTGAAAAATGATGCAAATAAAGACAGCAGGAGTCAGTAGAAGTACATATGCAAATATGGAGAGCTTGCAGTTAGACTGTTATTGCCTGTGTGAAATGGTTATTGCTGCAAAAATGAAGCTTTTCCTCATTTCTCTGTATTATCTTGGCATTTGGAAAAATCAGATGGGAGCAATAGAAATACTGTATCATGGGAGCAATAACACCATAATTTACAGCACAGGAGGGCCAGCAGGAGTGAAAGTGATGACACAGTAAATGTAGTCGATGATCACATCATGTGAGATTGTACAAAAAATGATGGCGAAGCATTATGTTTCTTTCTTTAAGTGAAAAAGCTCATAATTACACTCATTTGAAATATTTCTTCATCTTGGTTTGGACATGTCGAGCATACTCATCATGCTTTAATATACAAGATACGTCATCCACATAACTACAATCATAGGAGCTGAATTTTATTTAATCACTTATGCACGGAGTGAAGTCCGTCCCAGGAGCAGCAGAGCTGTTACCTGCTCATGCATTTCAAACACAACATACTCACACTTCCATATACACATGAAGCTGTAGTAGAAATAGAGAAGAGCAGGAATTCCCATGAGCGACTGGATCTGTAACAGAGAGCTCAAAATACAAATACTCCCCCTTAATAAAGTAGGAAGCTGAGGATGTATTCGTTTTAGTTTGAGATGTAACGCTAGGGCCTGGATTCACATGGACATGATATCTCAGTAGAGGGAATTTCTTTTCAAATTTGGTACAATGATTCAGTTGGTCTCAAGGAGCTGATTAGAATTTGGTGGTCAAAGATCAAAGGTCAAAGGTCATGGTCACTGTGACCTCAAAAAACACATTTTTGGCCATAACTCATGAATTCACAGGCTAATTATGACACAACTTAACTCAACTGTCTTTAAGGATAAAATGAAGTGATTACATTTTATATCCAAAAGGTCAAAGGTCAACTACACTGTGGCATCATAATGTTCTGCTGGCTGTTATTCAACACTGTAACTCAGGATGACCATATTTCCTGTAATTTGGCTGGTTGGTGTAGGTGGTGATTCTACTTTTCAAAATGATATGCAAACAGCTTTTTTTGCAGCTGGCACACGGACACTAAATACAGTAAATGTCTTGTTTTGATTGGCCCTGCCTTAATGTGGCACTCAGCACAGAAATGAACCCCTCGTTGCAAATGAACCCCCAATATGCAAAAACATGAAACACCGTGGTCCATTAACCCAAAATGAGCTGCATCTCTTACACCTGCCTGTGCAGCTCTCACCCTGATAAAGTATTCAGTGTCCATACTGTTCAGCTGGGGAATCTCTTCAGATCAGAGCTGGGCATCTCCTGCATCCCCTCTCTCTCATGCTGCACTGGAATAATGATTCAAAGTAGCGTCGTCAAAGTGCCGCCAACAAAGAGAAGAGAACACCGTGGAGCTCTGTCCCTCAAGGATCCATTTGATGTGATTCTGTGGTTCTATATCTCATTGTAAGGATGATACTTTTTATTATGGCGTACAGGAGAGTGGGTGATGAAGTCTCTCAGCAGAACAAGAGCTCTCTCCTGCACTCACATTGTTAGTATATGGAAGCACAGCTTCAGAGTCTGCAGCTTGAAACATAACGGCCGTATAGACTGGTTTGAATGAGATTAATATTACTGTGTCTGTACCTGTAAATTTCTTTATTTAAAAAAAAGAAAAAAAAAGAACAACAAGAAAGAAATAACAAGAAAAAAGAACTTGTGCTTGTCCTACATACTGTGTGACGCTGCTGGGTCTCCTCTTTCCTGCTGCTCAAACATCAAACATCACTTTCTTCTGACTATACATAATACCGGGACCACAAAAGACCATTCAGAGCCCATTACTGCTGAGTATATGCTACATTAACTAATGCAGTATGGTACAGCCTTCACTGGAATATGCTTTGGTGTTTCCTTACTGCAGGTCCTTTGGTGGTAGAATAATCTGAATCCATGTAAACAAAGTAAGTGATGATCACCCATCATTATATTCAGTCTTATATTCCTGAGAATTATAGCAAAATAGGACGATAGCCTTCGGAGGAAAGTCAGGATGAGGAGGTTTATAACAAGTCAGATTTTCATCAGTACATTTACATCCACTCATTTGGCAGATGTGTTTATCCAAAGCAACTTACAAGAGAGGGACATCAGTAAAGCTTCAGTAGGAGACCTTGGTGTAAGGACTAAGTAGAACATTTATTTAATAAGTGCAAAGGGATCAAGTAAAGAAGTTCATCTGAAGTGCAAAGTTGTAGTTGAGTTCCATCTTCTCTTGTACCAACATCAAACCATAAAGACACGTATAATGATTTATTTTAACCATGACTCCGATGTTTTTCTAGCTTTAACCAGGTGTCTGAACTCTTCTGAAACCTGTCGCTACAAAATACAACTGAAACAACTGAAAAAAATGATTTTTTTACCATCTTGATATGAATGATTTAAATATTTTTATTTGACTCTAAATTGCCCATAGATGTGTGACTGAGTGTGTGTGTGGTTGTTTGTCTCTATGTGTCAGTCCTGCGATAGCCCCCCCCGCAACCCTTTTTCGGATAAGCGGTATTGAAATTAGATAGATGGAAATATTTCTATTTATTCAAATTTGTTTCTATTGTATTTAAATGCATTTTTAATGTCATTTTAATGTTCTGTTTAAAGCACTTCAATCTCCTTGTGTCTGAAAGCAAATAAAAAAACACCATAAGTTTCAGACAAAACCTTTTTTTGGACACTTAAATTAGTAAATTAACTAATTATGAATGAATTAGTTAATGATACAAGAACTGCAGAACCAGATGAGAAAAAGAGCCAGCTCTCGACAGTCAAATGAATTCATGATTCACTCTTAGGCAACATGTTACCCTGAAATCAAGGCGAATTTTTATGAAGCTTTCAGAGGCTGCACCCTGTGAAGATATAATATGCAGTGATTCTTATAATGATCTCTGTGCTGCTAGAGTCGAGGTCTCATTTAAAGGCCACTTTTGAGATTCACCAGCTGATGGAAATAAGAAGAGTCTAGTGACACAAAGCAAAGACGATTCACAAGAACAATGAATTCTTTCACAACAGTATATTCTAATACACCCACAAACTGTCTGGAAGTTAAAATATTGTTCTCTGCACAGTCTTATATCTTTCTATAGAGTCTAATTATATAAAAGCCAAGTCATACAGAGGAAGCCCCAATATTTTTAATTTTTATTAGAAAAGTTAGTGTGTACAGGGACGAATGTGGGGGCCTAAAATCCTGGATCCTCTTGTGGCAGATCATCCAACAACACACACCTGTTTGATTTATTTTGCACCACAAACTAAAGGTTTTCTGCTCTCCTGAGTTTTGCAGAACCAGGCCCTTCTCCATTATTTTTTTGACAGTTTTATTGATCTCTGACACATCAGAGCCGTCCGTCAGTGAAAGCATGTCCATGCTTGCTAACCTGCATCACCTGGTAACAAGTTCCATAACAGCAGAGCAGGTCCTGACCTCCTTAGGGCCCAAAGCAGAACATCTGTGAGCCGTGTAAACTAATTTCAAAATAAAATGCTACTCATACTACAGCTTGGCTAAATGCTTGATGGTTATTATTTACTGAGAGATGTGCATTCATATTGTCCATTATGCCCGACTAATCAACATCTTATATTCAATATTTAATCAACAGTCAATATCAATCCATTGCTTTTCATCTTGAACTAATCCAGAGCTGTAACCAAACCTTGACTGAGAGTCTAGATCATCATCTTCATTATCTTGTTTAAAAACTATGTGAGGAGCTGTCATGCCCATGTATTGTCTGCACCACTCACTCTCATGTTGTTTTCTCTCTTTTCATAATCAGAAGGAAAGTTCGGCTTCATCCTCTCATCTAAGTTGTAAACAAACATCGACACCTGCTTTGACCCGAGGCCGGGGGCGGGGTTTACTCTCATCTGATTCAGGGCCTCTCTGGGATCCAGCTGATGGAAATCCATCGTAGCGAAGGAGAACTTAAATCCCTGCACGTGACCAAAGACCCAAAGCATCTTTTCAGGCTTTATTCTCCTCTGACTCATGTGCTGCACGGATGTGTGTTTTTCTTTGAGGCAGCATCATAAGTCGTTTCCCGCCCGCTCCTAATACGCCAGCTCTCATGTGCAAATGACGACTGAACTAATGAATCTTTCTGTTTTCATACCACAGTAACACATGTTCTGAACATCATTTAATCACGCTCACTCTTGATGTTTGATTCAAAGTGTACAAATGGTTGCTTGATATCTAACAGCAAAGTTGAGTCCATAAACCAATATTAAAGTAAAATAAATGCTAACAAGTTGTGTTTATTATTCTGTATTTTGGAGGACTTGTTCACAGTTGTTTGCTTAAAATTACCTATTTTTTTTCTTGGTCTGAATTCAGTTTTTTGAATAACTGGAGCATCTGTTTCAATCCCCCTGAGTAAACATTAGTGCAATCTTATTTTTTGTCAGTGTGGTCTAAACCACCTGAGGACATCTCTCAGGTTTGAAGGTGGACGGGCCTCCAACAGGCTCCAAAACACTTTATTCAACCACCACTGATACAGATTTATGAGGCTAACTCTGAGCAGTATTATGAAACTGGATTTTATACCTCTACTGAATTTCACAGTGACAGTCATTTTAGCTTTTGGCCAAACAAGTGCGAGGTAAAGAACAAAATGACTCCATTCAGTAATCTACAAGGTAAGAATGCTTGAACTTATTTGCTAGACGAATGCAGTGAGTTGCCAGGTAACATTGTGTTGAGCCAGATTCAACTTTTCTATGTGAACAAATTAAACAAAACAAAACAAGTTATTTGCTCATTCCCTCAACACATAAGCTGTGTCCCTGTTCAGGGGTGATCCTGCGGAGGACACCAGCTGTAGATGGCGAAGGACAAACCAATGAGTCAGTCTGACCTAGGAAGTATTTCTGCTTTGCGTCACCATCTGTGCCCACACCTTATCGTTGTGTCACAAAGCAGTACTCCTGTCGCCTAGCAACCTTGATAGCTAGTAACTTTTATTTTTGTGTAAACTTGAAGTTTCAAGGCCCCTGGGTTTAACAGTTGTACCGTCGGCTGTTGAACTGAGCTGAAACCCAACGCTTATCTATGAAAGTGTTGCCGTTGTTTGCTGCCACATTATTTTCAGTACATGCAATTAATCCTCGGAGGCTTCGTTGACAGCATTTCTGTGTTAAAGTCTGATGTGCATCAGAGTAACATCACCACACTTCCTCCATCATTCCTGTAGCTGCTGCTTTGTCACTTCGACATTAACATATGCTGTTTTCAGGGCTGAAAAGACTCATGTTATTGTTCCTGGGAATAAATGCCAGACCCTCACGTAATGTAATGTCGGAATTTTGTTTTATTATTATCATTATTTTTTATATTATATTTACTTTGTTTTAAATCTTCCATGGACACAGATGAATGATGATATAGGGGAGAGAAGAGATGACTGAAACACTTTTCAGATAAACATCATAATAAAAGATAAAGTCACTGACACAAATTATGTTATGTTATACAAATGTGGAATGATTTCTGTATATTCAATTGTTTATGTGATTGTTTTTTATTAAAACATTGTCCTTTTGTAATTTATCTTAATAAAAAAGATAAAATTGAATCCTAAAACACTGAGCTTGCTGATGTGCGTTGGGATTGTTTTTCTGTGATTCTCAGCCTGACTCTCAGCACATGTTCTGTTGGTACAATGTAACATAAACATTTTATAATGTTTAATAAATGCTGCAGCACATGCGACTGCATTAGTGTCGGGACGAAAGAAAAGCAACGTGACAGTTCATTTTGCTTCTATACTGAGAGAAAATTGCTGTGTTCTGTAGGTTCTGACTTTACCCTACGACTAAATGAACAAGTGAATATAATTTGAATATCCTGAAGGATGTTTTCCTCACAGGGATCACTAACTTTTACAACAACTTGTGTGAACACTGCTTAAGTAATTTTGAATATCAGTATGGGACAGATGTAATCTACCATATGAAGGGCTATTGGCCTGGAATAACTACGTATTTCATTTAACACAACACTGATTATTTGTACAGTGATATTCCCGCCAGCACCAAACTGTGATGAACAATATCCTTTGAGCTGAAACTCAGTGAAGGCCTGAGTGCTGCTTTGTGGGTATAATGAGCAGCAAAGGCTGAACAAAAATGGATTCATAGAATCTCATCATGTTTTTGACAAGGGCTGTTGGGAACTTCTCCCTCGGGGCACCATACGCAGCTATGTGACACCCATACAGAGCACTTACAGCAGTATCCTCCAGCAAACATGTTACACTACTCTCCCTAAGAGAAGGACATTTTATGCAATTCAATCTCACTGCAGTTTTTACCCAAGGACTCTGGAAAGAAAATGGTTTTGTTCAGAGGGACCCACATGAGCTCAAACCACCATAAAGAATGCTGAATACATTAGCTAAAACTGTTATTGCCTCAGTACTATTGCCTCCAACTCCCATGGTGATTTCCAGTTAATAGAAAGGTGCGCAGCTCTCTGTGTGGGGGCGACCATGTGCTGCATTACCTGTGTCAGTGTGATTGTCTGCATATATTTGGAATCATTATTTCCTGACCGCAGGTCACCTTACAAAATAACAGCATACATTCTGTCCTGTCTTATTTGTAAAAGCTCATTTATTCCCTGCATTCGATAAGCAGTAAGTCTAATGGCGTTTTATGGATTAGTGTCATTGACATGCTTTGGAGAAATGAGCTTGGGTTTAATGACTCAACAGGTGAAAATGCCAATTTACTGTAGTGTATCAGCGTTGACCTTATCAAGGTTCAGAATTTCATAATTCTACAAAAAAGAATAGCTGTTCATTATAAGTTTAATTTGACACTCCAGTGGTGTGTGTCCTGGTGAACTTCTCATTAAAGAATCATAATTAATCATAGTGTGTGTGCATGCATGTGTGTCCCATTTATAATATTTCCCAAGTAAGTAATCTTTTGTTCAGGTACTGTATGAGTGGCCGGCTAAACAAAAGGTCTCTGCTCGCTGTTGCAGGGGAGTCACGTAGCAGAGGAGCTGGTTTCATGAATTCAGCTCAGTTTATTTGTTTGGGCCGCAGTCGGCCTGACATGTTGGCGGTGAAGTGTCATTCAGGCGACGGCAGCCCGGGGGAGGTGGAGTAGCAGGGGTAGAGTAGGTCGTGAATGTGCACAGCTGGGGGTCAAATTGCTCGAGAAGTGCCGAATGATGACTGGATTCGTGCTGTGCTCAAACAGGCGGTTCTATGTTGCTTCCTAACATATTTACAGTTGTGTCACTTACATTTCCAGGTGATGGACATTGATAAACCCTGGAGTAAAATGAATATTGATACTGTGACCAGAACAGAATGAGATCTCAAAGTGAAAATTCAATGTACATCCGTCCAGAAAATGTGCTTTTTATCTTTCTATAACCCTGTGATATGGAAGACCAATTTTACCACTTGAAAAAAAAAGGGGAAAAAACACATTTCTTTTTATTGTAGGTATTTTTCCTCATAAGTGGGACTTACTATCTTATCATGAGAACATTTCCGGGCTGTGTAGACTCAGAGATTTCAGACAGCAGGAACATTATCTACAGGCTAACAAGCACTTCTGTCTGACTCCTGTGTATGAACCAATTTGGCGAGAGCCCAAGTGGTCTCTTCGGTCTTCTCTGGCTTACAGGCTGCAGTTTGGCAGGTGTGGGACGTATCAAGGTCATCAAACATGTACAAGAGCTGGTAACCAACAGCTAATTCTGTTGATTGTGGGTTTATAGTACTGAATGGTTTTAGTCAGTCACCACCTGGACTGTTAAAGTTCCTCTCCAGACATAAAAAATCCTCTGCTATGATTAATATTTAGTTTAACGTGGTTTTCCCACATTTTTTATTTTAGTGATATTATGTGCAGGCTGTGAAAAGAAATATCTCAAAGAATCTGAAAGAAACTGAGTAGTTATCTCTACAAAAAGTCTCTTGTGTCAGAGTGTCTCATGATGTGTGTGTGTGTGTGTGTGTGTGTGTTTTCGACTCTTGTCGGCCAGTCTCCCCTGTCAATCTCTGATGCTGCCTCTGACTTCTGCTGCCTGACTGATCCTGCATCCTGTGCTGTGGCGACCTGGGTCCTGTCTGCCTCGACCCCCCGCCCCACGTCACTGCTTGTCTCTCTCAGGGTAACAAAGGGGTCGAGGAAAGACACAATTGCAGAGCAGCTCCACTTCTTCTCCGGCCCCGCTGCTTTCCTTCTCTTCTGCTCCTTTCCTTTACATCTGTGTCACCGAGGCCCCTCCACTTCCTGTGCCGGGAAAAACCATCTGTGCTAATGATTGCGCTGACTGAATTGGGGGGGGGCAGCAAATGCTAGCGCTAACGTGGTTTATGGTAAAGTAAGAAACATATTTTGAGAACATCACGGTCGTCCATGACCATGATGAGTCCTGGAAGAGTGTGCACTCAGACTGCAGGACCCTTCCTGAACAGACACTGGTTGATTGTGGCTGGAGGAGTTTCACTTGACACAAATCACAGCTTTTATTTTGTGTTTTTATTATCACAACATTAATATGTGTATATATATTTGTTGTGCTTCTGTGATTCTTCTAATAAACAGAATTATGGTTTCAATGGTTGTTCCATTGAAGTATTGCATGTATTTTATTTTAGTCTATAGTTGTAAATAATTAAGACTAATTGTATTGGTTTCTTTGACCTGCCATGTTTTTGTGTTTTGTGTGACACTAATTTCCCTTTGGGATTAAAAGTACACCAGCTAGTATTTTTTTTAATGTAGTTTCTAATCTCGTCTTTGATTTTTTTATTTTTGTTTTACTAGGTGCTGTTTAAATGTTATAGTTACTAACAGTAGTTTTTATAAATTGATGACCAATAGAATCTGAATAAAAAAGTGTAGTCCTGAGCAGGTAGGTCTGACACCAGCCAATCAGAAGCGCCTTTGTTGCCAACCAATCGCAGAGTGGTATAAAGGTAAATAAAAAGTGAGGCCTCCAGCGGTTTGAACAGACTTTTCTGAGGTCGGGTCGTGTGAAGGAGGAGCTGGCTGAAAACTAGGAGAAACAAGATGATGGTGAGGACGATATTAAGTGTGTGGATTATTTAACGTCTGGAGGAGGAGTCAAGGTAAGAAATATTGAGGGTATTTAGCAGGTTTTCATCAGCCGTGTCCTCAGACACTGGAGGGGAGCGGGCTCAGCAGGTGTGTACAGCTGCTGCTGTGGGGGGGCGCGTTTCCTGCAGGTTTCTGTGACATGTCGGTGAACAGGGAGTCTCTCGGTCTGGACGCAGTTGGTGACTCCTGTGTGTGTTGGCGTCTGTTGAGCGGTGAAATCACATTTCCCTTCCTGTGTTCGCAGGTCCGTCGTTTTCACGTCAACATCAGTCCACAGATAATAAAACGAAAGTTGTGGGACAACAGTGCAATTACAAATAAAGGAAGTCCCGCTTCATGGGAGGAGAGCTGCCACAACAAAACTGCCCAGCGGACATTTCCCTCGTTAAGTCACTGAAACATGTGTCTCCTGAATGTGATGTTCCTCCAGAAACTGTTCCCTGCAAGGCCCTGGAGCCCGAGCGCAGCAGCACTGCTCTGGCTCTGCAGAGGGTTATGAAAATGGACTGTTATGACCTTGGCTTTAGCCCTGAAAAATCATTTTCACACCCAGGAGCGATGAAATAATGGCCTCGCTTTGGTCCTCTGAGAACCCGAGGCTCCTCATCCTTCTCTCTCTCTCTCTCTCTCTCATTATTATTGTACTGCATGACCCTCTTTTTCCTTGTACATGTTTACATTAGTCATGTTTATTATATAATGTTTGAATAGAGTATATCCATTGGGTGAGTTCTGTTAATCAGATTGAGTGCTTCATACTCACTTTAATGAATGACTGGCGAACAGGAAATGTCCCTGCTCTTCCTCTCAGACTCTGGCCACCTTTGGCACATCATGCTTGTATGGAGATAATGTGTACTTATGTTTTCTGGACCTGTGTGGACACAGTGTTGTGGATAAAGTGGAATGAACGTTACCTCAGCGTCCACCTCATCATATGTGGTGCACAGTTTACTGATTGTGTGAAATAATTCCTGGGGATCGAACAGTTTGCTGTGGTACCTTTAGCTTCCGGGTGACAGTTACCTGCTGCAGCTCTGAGCTTCTTTCAGCCTGACGTGTAATAATTTCTGATTGCAGCTTTAATTCCACTCATGGTTTTCAGATTGATAGCGGTGTGTAGGTAGTGATGTGGTGTAAAGGCAGTGGATATGCTCCCTTTTCAAATGTAATTTTATTTCCACTCAGGACAGTAATGAAGTAGTAGCAATCAGACTATTACAGTAATGACGGTGGAGCATGAAATTATTTAGAACCATTAAAATATGAAGTGCAGTCAGATGATTCACGTCAGTGCATTACAGAGACCATCAGAGCAGCTGCGTACCTGGACTTCTGCTTGACTCAAACGTCCTTGGACCTGACTATTATCCCCCATTGTCATTTCTTCCCCTTACCTCTCTCCTCCTCCTCCTCCTGTTCCTCCTTCAGGTGTTTTCCTCTCCTCCTGCCTAATGATACATGCTAATTGTTTTTAAATGGGTTTTTTTGTGCTGCTGCACCTTCGCTCTCTTCAGTTCTATTATGTCCGCTGGACCATGAAAAACCGAAAAATTCACACAGAGGCTGGTCAGACGTACGAATCAATATGTCTAAATACAATTTGGAGGGTTACAGGATGCACTGTGGGCGTTCTTTTACCAGCTTTTGCATAAAAGAACCTATTCTAACGCTGGTGCTGCAATATGCTCAGTGCTCAGTCCAAAAACTGTCTCTGAACCTCAATGCAAAATACATCACATTACATGCCAAACAAACAGAAGGCATGCTTATTTCTTCCCCAGCCACAGCACATCAAGTGAAGGACAATGAATGAATCTGAACATGAAACACTGCGTCAGTTGTTGCTTTATATTCAGTTTACGATTTAATTTCTGCTACAGTACGTCCCGGCCCCATATGGCACAGTGTAACTTTTCCATATCGCTGCATAGTGTGTGTGACATTATCTTTTATAACTTGCCTTATTGGCACTGATATGAGACAGGAGCAGTGCCAGCGAGCAGTGCTTAGAAACAATGCCTGCAAGATGAGAGAAACAAGTAAAGTGGGAAGAGAGGCAGGAGGAAAAGGATAAAAAAAAAAAGTGTGTAAGAGAGATTTTTTTTTTTCCGCAGCTGTCCATGGCTTTTTAATTTCATCTGAGATTACAGAGCGTGATGAGCTTAGTCGTGTTACAAATCCCTCCACACGGGCTTCTCCAGCGCACCCCCACGCTCTGATGGAGCTCCATGAATTCCCCTTATTGCTGTTTAATGGAGATGGGTACCCAAACAAATGAGCAGCCTTTGCCTGGCTCAGCACCGCGGGTTCTCATTAATCCGGATGCTGAGACGCTGATGGCACTAATTTTTCAGACTAAGCGGCGCCTGCGTCTCGCCGCTTCATGGCACTCCTACAACAAGGACGAGTTTTCAATCAGAGACACAAGCCCAAAGGCAGAGCGGGTGTAGCGTTCTTGTCACACCTGGTCTGTCGAGCTCGCTCCCTTGCTGTTTGAAATCTCCCCCTGTAGTGCCCATCTGTGGCTGTGGGAAAGCACAAAGTGATGAGACATTAGTGCAGTTTTACATTTGAAACTATCGTCCTCAGAACGCTGCCTTAACATGTAACATGAGCTACACGAGGATGATGTTACAGTGTGACTCTCAGGCTGAACGAGCTTATTCAACCATATGGTGAATATGTTACCGCCAAGCTGAAAGAATACACAGGCGCTCAAACACTTACCACGGGGCACTGTGGTCTGTTAAGTGCAGGGGTGCAGGGGACATTTCCTGCATCACTGCAAGCATTTATACAAGATGCAAAATATTAAGATAGGTTTTAGTCATGTATATACATGTATGCACTTATTTTCACTGAGGAGGCTATAATGGCCCTCAGTTATTCACACATTCACATTATGTAGTGACTCTGGTTATTATGCTGGTGGTGTGTTTCTGTGAATGGCATGAAATCTTGTACAGTGCTGCTCACTTTATTGTTCTCCTGACCTTTGCTCCAGCTCCATCTCTGACCAAACACCTGCAGGACTAATGACATTAGCATCAGCCTCAGCTGCACACTGTGTTTAACGCTAATTAACAAATAGCAGCATGCTAACACAATAAATTAAGATGAGTATGGTAAACATGATCATGTTAGCACAGTTATTGTGAACATGTTAGCACGTTGACATTAGCACTGCTGAGCCTGTGTCTTAAACCTGCATTCTACCTAATGACCATTCACTGGTTACAAAAGGAAGTCTGATTGTATTGAAGTCTATGGGACAGTTTATTACCTCAGTAAATGTTTTTTCTTAATGACTTTATGGTCTCAGTCTCTAGTTTCAAGTCTTCTTCTATCCCCTTTAAAACAGCTAACCATCTGCAGAGTAGACAGTCTGCCTCCTGTTTACACTGCCACGTGCATACGCAGTGTACGTGAATGGTCACGTGATGTGTGTTTTCTGATACGGAGCTAAAACAGTCATCTGCTTTCATATCGGCAGACTCTCAGTAATCTGCATAGAGACAGGCTGATGGGGAATATTAGTACAAACGTTCAGGGTTGTTCATCAAATACCTTGAACCTGGTTCAGCTTTTGCAGAAATGCAGTGTGATGTCATGCAGCAAGGTGGCCAAAAGAAAAAAAACAAAACAAGCAAGCACACATTCCTGGTAGATTCCTTTGTAATATTAACTGTGTTCCTACTGTTTACCTTGAGACTGTCACAATGACAGATACAGTAGTTTCAGGTATTACACCTAACCAGCCCATTGTGCCGTCTTTTGGTAAGTGATGAGCCTTTAAACACATTAGTCCGTTTCTCCAGCTGAACCTCCTGGTTGGTGTTTCATCGTCTCACATTACTTTAAACCACACACCTACACCACGTGCCATGGTAATGAATGGCTGTTTAAAGTCTGAATGCCTACAAATCACCAACTTTATCATGCACGTGTCTCCAACACTTACCGAGGCCTCAGGGATAAGGAGCCTTAAAGAGAATAAAATAGGGACTCTTTGCAGGAAAAAAGCTGAACAGTTCTCTGGGGGCTCCCAGTTTACACCCACACCGGCAGGTCAGAGAGACATGAGCTGGACGCCACTGTGATTGGAGGAGAAATGTGATGTGATGAAAATGGCAGAGGACAGAATAAATGAGAAGATGTTTGTGTGGAGTAAATCATACAGTTCTCTATGAGCTGTGTTTTTGTGAATAAACAGATCACTTGTGTTGTAATGTTTGATAACAGTAAAAGTAAGATGTTTTTCAGTACATCTATGCTTAACAAAAGAATGGCTCTGAATTATTTTATATCTGCTCACCTGAGCTGACCTTTTCTGTTTAAATGATACAGAGAGTGAGTCAGCTTTTGTATTCACACTATGAAATCTTAACAAGGTCAATTATCCATGAAGCAGCTCAACAAAACCCTGGAATATTTTGTTGTACAGATGATTGAAAAGGTTGTTCATGTTTGATTCATTTAAGTTTGCTATCTCTGCCTCAGAAGCCTGCATCAGGCAGTATTCAGTTGCAACCAACTGAATACTGCGTGTAGGCGAATCTATGGTGGCCTTCAGGTAATGTAAAAACGTGAAAGGCCATCTCCAGAGCCAGTGTTTGGTTTGTCTGTTTGGGCTGCTGTAGAAACATGGCGGTGCAACAGGACGGGCTCCGTGGACCCACTTCCTGTGTAGATGTGACCGGCTCATTTTAAGCTAATGAAAACACAGCTATTCTTAGTTTTAGGTAGCTGTACACGAGTGAAAACATAAATGTGAAATGTCTCCCCACTGGCCCTTTAATTAGTGTTAATTCTGATTTCTAGAAATTGAAGATCTCTCAATAGGACCTGGTTTAAAAAAAAAAAAAAAAAAAAAATTATGAAGCCAATCTGTGTTCTTGTCACTTGGGCTAAGATGACCTCACTTATGCAGCACTTCCTGTTCGTGACACGCTCCTTCCTCAACCCCAGTCACTTTGGTAATTATGTGCGAGCCAGAGTTCCCCACTAGCCCTGTGGGAGATCTGTAACCACTTCACAGTCGCAGAGCATGGGATTCCCCAGGGGACTCACCGACTTGGAGAGTGTCAGCGGGACTGATGGTGCTTTTGAGATTTCTCATGAATTTACATAGACTTCAATATGGAATGGGTGTGTGTGTGTGGGGGGGGGGGGGGGGGGGGGGGGGGGGGGGGGGGGCAGCAGCAGCGATATGGTCCACTTTACAAATGCAATATCTCCAGTGTGGTGGAAGCCAGCAGTATAGATGACGGGAGGCTG
Source organism: Trachinotus anak (assembly GCF_046630095.1). Classification (NCBI taxonomy): domain Eukaryota; kingdom Metazoa; phylum Chordata; class Actinopteri; order Carangiformes; family Carangidae; genus Trachinotus; species Trachinotus anak. The sequence goes on from NW_027273890.1 coordinate 3,657,782, forward strand.
ATGATGAGACCTGTGCAGTGATAATAACCTCCAGGGAAGATGCTCTCCCCTGTGGACGGGCACGCGTGCTTGTCAGTGGTGCATCCCAGCCCCAGACTTTATTGTAAACCCAGTGCATCAGGCAAACTGATCTGGAGTGGTACATTTTTATCCAGCTTTCTGCTGGAGGTTCACATCTGCTCACTTACAGAAGACGGTCTTTCAGCAGGAAGCATCACGCTGTGGTGCTTCACTGTCTCGTTTCCTGCGCAGAATGCAGAACCTCTCCAAACACCACAGATGATGCAGACTAGTCCGAGAACAACTTTACTGCCTGGAATTCCCTGCAATGAATTTAACATTTTGCTGTGTTGTTGACGAAATATGCAGGTTGTCATTAAAAAGAAAAACAGAGATATTCTGATGTAGACAACAATATATTTTAAGAGGTAAATGTTGGGAGTTGAGCAAATTCCACAGCAACGGGTGCTTTCAGTGATGACCAGCACTTTGCACTTAACAACACATTAAGACCAAGATTATTTCTCTGATGGCGAAGACGTTTTAAATATTTGATAATGAAGAGAGGTTGGAAATCACTCAAGAAGGAATTTTAAAAATAATGTTGATAATGAGATGTTCCCAGAGTGAAGGAGCTCACATGACGTCTGTGGTTACCTCGAAATAGATGCACCATCAAATCATATCAAAGCTGTACTATACACATGTACATATGTTGAATTTGCATACATGAAATATATGCAAATTCAAAACCTATTTAAATATTATATATGAAACCTATTAGGAAGTGACAAATATGTCCAGCCCATACAAATATGTATGTATGGTTATATTGTAAACATATGTTACACAGCCTGTCAGTATATGTAGATATTTTATACATTTCTATACATTACGATCCAAAAGTCTGAGACCACATTCCAAACCTGGAAATTAAAAATAAATAAATGAAATTGAATTTTTATTGAATAATAATAATGATAATAATAATAATGGTTGTTATTATTACTGAAACATTGACAAACACATTTCACTTTTTCATTAAGACCAATAAAAGAAATTCTGATCAGCTATTACTAACAGTACTAGCAGGAGCAGCAGTATTAGTAGCAGTAAAAACGATAGAAGTAGTGTGTACATGCAGTAGTAAAGAGGTACTTATTGATCTGGCGGGGACCGTAGCACAGAGACTTTACAATCAGATCCCAGGAGGAATCTGCATCACTTTGCATTGGCAGTTTGTTACTGGAGAAGCATTGACACTGTGACACACTGATAAATGTCTCGTCACCTGGGGACATACTTAATAAACATTTTATTAGCTCCCGCTAACAGCCTGCAGATTATCAAAGACATGCTTGTCTGACATTTGGATGCGTTCGGCTGATTGGCAATTCATCATTGCGCTTCACACTCAGCAAGTTTACGCTTCCATTCATAATTTATTTGCCTATTCATTGAACGCTTTCTAAATCAATAAATGACCTAGAAAATTGGTTTAAGAGAATCAAAATGCCATAAATCACTCGCTTTAAAATCTGAATGCATTAATGTTAGAAAAAGAAATTCAATTATGATGAATGTCATTTGATTTTGCTCTGTTGTCTCCAGTCTGCAACACTGTGAAGTGGATCTTTTGCTCTCTCAGACAGTAAAAATACAGTGAGCAAAATTAAAAAACTATATTAAAAGGATTTAACCTGTTTTTGTGTTTTTGCTGTTTGAAAACTGGCTGCGATGATGTGGAGAGAAATTTAACACAGAGGCTGAAAAGTAATTTGTGGTGACTCGTACCAGCTGTATAAAGATAATAATAATGATAATAATCTTAGTAAAATATGATGATTTGATTTGCTGTAAATGCCAAAGCTGTAACGTAAAAAAGGTTCCTGTCTGTTTATTGCTGAGCCTCCTCACCTCAGCTTTCCTTGTCATTCAGTATCATTTTAAATTTGCCAGAGTGGCTCTGTCAGAAATTACAGCTGGTTTTCACCAGCGTGTTATGGCTCGCGGTACTTTCCCCTGGTTCAGAAAGGTTTTGTTGAAGTTTCATTGAAATTTTCATGGTCTCTGAGTATGAATGAACATTTTTCATATCCATGAATCTATTATAGCAATAATATATTCTGTAATGAGCTCTCTGCTGCAAAGCCATGACTCTCGGTCCAGGCTGAGACTCGCCCTCATCGTCACCTTGAAGGCTGATTATCAAACAGACAAACTTGGGCCTAAACTACAGTAGAGGATCTTTTCCATCCTCATAGGATCCTTGGATCCATTGTCTGAATATGAATTCAAGAACACAAATGTGAGGTGTTCACATTACATCTTTTTGTAACTAGAATTACCACCTCGTGGTTGTCTGCCTCCGCCAATCAGAACAATTTCAGATTACATCTCTGTTTATCCAGAGTCATATAAAATATCAACCATATATATATATTTTAAAAACCATAAAAATATATTTTAAGATATATTTTTGGGCATTTTGTGTTGTTATTTGAAAGGACAGTAGAGAGTGACGGAGAGAAGGGGAATGCTGGGAGTATTTGCACTCATGTGTTACACACTCTCACCACTGGTCTATCGAGATGCCCCGATCACAAAAATCGAATCAGTTTGTCTTTGAGTCCACGTGAACGTTTTGACCAAATTTAAAGAAATTCCCTCAAGGCCTTACAGAGATATTACGTTCACGAGGCCAAGACTCCATTTTATGAGGTCACCGTGACCTTGACCTTTGAGTTTTGAACACCAAAATCAAATCAGTTCATCCTTTAGTGCAAGTGGACATCTGTGCCAAATTTAAAGAGGGTCCTTCAAGGCGTCCTGGGGAAATTGTGTCCACAGGAATGGGACAAAAACAACATGGCTCTGGCTGTCACTGAACGCGGAGGCATAAAAAAATCATTAACTGCATCATCAAACCTCACAATGTGCCATTGATTATGTCTAGTTAAACTTGGTTTGATTTGTTTCATCCAGAATGTGTAACAGACTTCTACTATAACAGAAAAAAACTGAATTTATTAAAGTCTTTTAGGCTCAAGCCGCAGCCGCTCAACGTGTCTTCAGGATATTTTAACAAATTCCTCTGAGCTGCACTTTTCCCTCAACTTTAGAAACGAGCGCTTATAGACATTATAGGCTGACTTTAGAGGCTTTTCACAGCCTTTAGCTGTGTAATTTGTTGTGCAATGGAAAGTAGTGTTGCAGTGAAAAAAACTTTTAATGAGTCTTTAAATTTCAATACATTCTGAATTTTCGAAGTCAGTAGGTGCTCTGAATATCAAGTAGTGCATTTTTTTAAAGGTCAAAGCGCCTCAGACAGTTTCACAGTCAGTCTCATAAAGGGCAGTGCACCTGACAACATGATCGTGTTTATGTGATGGGGATTTTGATGCAGGGTTGATACCAGTTTGGTCTCTCTGTGTTCAGACTGGTCCAGGATGTGGTTGAGGTGTGGGGTACAGGAGGTGGTGCCTCCACCAAAAGAGCAGAGGCGTCACCCTATACTGTTTGAAGGGCGTCTAACGCTGCGTGTTCTTGCTGGCTGACAGGTTAATGTCATGTCACAGTTGCCGCTCTTCCATCCCGCGCCAACCTGGGTTAAATAGCAAATACTCTTGCGTCCATCTGCTGGTTTTAAAGTGAGGTGTGGTCAGGAGCATTGTGGACACACTAATATCTTGAGGCAGCAGAAAGTAATTGTGCAATTGACCAACAAAAACCTGGTCTCTTCAGCAAAAGTGATATTGACTCACCCTGAATGTACTTTATTTAACAACTCACTGAACCTGCTGAGGTACAGACAGTCCTCACAGTCTGTGCAGGACCACTGCACCACGCTGGCAGCAGAAAACACAATAAGACTAAGTGCCATATCTTCATAACCAACACTGATATTTGTTATATATCATTGTGACTTATATGTGTGACTTTAGTTTTATTTATTGGATTTTTATCTTATTTGTACACATTTCTGCTTCACTTACATACTGTAGTTTAGTCATAATACTCTGTGCTGTGGTCCTTCAGGACCAAAACCTCTCGCCACAAAAACAGCTTCTTCCCGTCTGCTATCAGGCTTATCAACAAGGCTAGAGAGCCCCACTGTCACTGATCCCCCCCTGGTCCCCACTTGCACCAATCACCAGCACAAATTCCTTGTATGTGGAAACATACTTGGCAATAAAACCGATTCTGATTCTGATTCTGAATAACTGAACACACACAGGAAGACAAGATCTGCATGTTTCCTGTAAAAAGTGCCAAAGATGTAAAAATAAAATGCAGTGTGTGTAGTATTTTTTAATTTCAAAGAAAAAAATCTAACTTAAAAAAAAAAAAAAAAAATCTAAACTCAAAAAACAATGCAACATACCATTAACATTTCAAAAACAAGGCTAATAAATCTTCCTTAAAGCTCTCCTAGCATTTTGCTGACAAAAGGAATTAGCATGACAGCATGTCTCAAACTAGCCTAGCTTCTTGGAGTTAGTTCTTAAGGGTTTCAACAAAGTTACTGTCTAATTAAACTTGAATGCACAAAGCTACAGAACCAAAGAACAGTCAGTGAAGTTTAGTGGAGGAAACCAGTTTTATGACTTCTAGCAGAAATGCTACGGGGAAAAATCTAATTTAGGCTAATGCACCATATTAAGATGTTTAGCACCTTGTTAACCTTACAAGACCATTAATGTGACGGTCCAGAAGTAATAAAAAAAAAAGTAATTTTCTCTCTTTCCTTTCAATTATTTTAAATTTTGAGCAAATGACTCCATGCCTGCCTGTTAGCTAAACTGCTCTGCCCATTTACAGCAGGTTGAACATAATGACATTTTTTTGTCTCCTCTGGTGTGAGTAGTGAAATATTGATGGCCTTTTGCTGTTTTCTGAAACTGGACACTTATTAAAAGATGTTGAACCCACATGTGAATAATACTGAACATACACAGTTTTAGACTGATTGACTTTTATTGTAACTTTAGGATGAGACGTTGATATCGAACAATATCTGATTTTGGAAACACAAGCTGATATTTTAAGATCCATTTTAATGGCAGTAAAATTCCAATATGTGTGATTTGATGAAATCTGATTAAATACATCACATTATGTTTTGTAATTGTGTTAAAGTGGTTTAAATATTAGGTTCAGCTCATCAGGCTGATTCACAGCATCATGTATGAAGCTGACATGGAGGACACCTGTCAGGATGATTTCAATTCATTCAGTTAAACCTGCAAAAAGTGATGAAGACCAAGACCCAAGACTAAAGCAAAGCTACATGACCACTGGAGGGGAAAAAGTGGTCACTAGTTATGGCGACTGTAGCCACACGTTTATAAGTAAAAATCTTCTGCTATGATTAATATTTTTAAAAATAAGTGAAACAGGAAAAAGTGAAAGAAATGGAAAACATGGTCCAGACCCAGATCAGGAGTCTGTTGAGACCAGAGTCAGAGACTAGCAGCCGTATCAGAACAGTTAGCATAGTTAGCATCTTTTTTTTCTTTATGTTGTTTGAATCTGTTTTTATGAGATTGTCATTGGTTCACTGCAGTTCAAGGTGGAAATAGTCATGGTGTTGACTGATGATTTCACTCATTGTATGTCTTTATTATGTAAAAACATCATATTGACGTTAACAAGGTCAAACTTAATGTAGGTTTTCTAGATTTGCTGTTTTTTAATGCTGATAGCATCTACTGTAACTTTGATGCACCTCATGTTAACTGACTCGTCTTAGCTGGTGGAGCCATTTTAACATTTGGGGAAGAGACTGCAGATGAAAAATGAGCCAGTCCTGTCACTTTTTGATTAATGTTGATTCATACGCTCTGTCCCTGATAAATAAATACAAATACTTAGATTAATCAGGTTGGGAAAGGACTCCAGTGGGAGGCTGATGTTTCTGAGTCTCTGTATTTCGCAGACAAAGCTCAGGGTACAGTAGCTGCTTTTGGTCGTCACAGGAAAGTAGGTAAATATAGGCCACTGAGGTACTTCACCAACTTTAACTGTTCCATGCTGTCTGCACCAACAGCCTCACTCTCTATGACAGCAACAAGCTGTGTGGGGATCTTTTTTACTCTGCCAGTCATTTCTCAGATTTTCACAGGTAACTGCACCGTGTCTGGGCTCTGAATGATTCCACATACATCCCAACGCAGCCGATCCAACCTTGTGTAAAGCAGGAACATCGGCTTTGTCTTACAGCAGCAGAGCCGACCGTCACACTGAACCTGACGGCAGCTGCTGCACATTAGCTCTTCCTGCTTGTCCACACACTTTGTGCTGCAGCTCAGCTTGTTGAACAACTCCCATACAAACCTTCACCAGGGGAACGTGCACTGCTAACCTCAGTTTGCGGGCTAGATAGCTGATTAGCTGCTCAGCAGCTGCACATTAAACAGCATGTTAATGTACCTGCAAATAGGTACTGATGACAACACACTGTCTGCTCATTACTTGCAGGCTGCAGCACGTTTGTTGTGTTACAGCAGAACACCTGTGCAGCCGGCTGAGAGAACAAGGAGCAGCTCTGATATTTCACCTTTTTTCTCCCTTTTAATAAACAAAACTATGAACAATACATTTAAAAAAACATGTTTGGTTGGACTTTTAAACAGTTAAACAGTGGTTGCTTTGCATATAGAAACATACGGCTCCCATAATATTTACAAGCGCCGCAGTGCAGGTGCCTACAGCTGCACGACCCTCAGAAATACATTCTCTGATCATATGGTCCCTGTGGATGGTCTGAACCTTGGGCTCCAGCTCTGCTGTAAGAAACTGTGGAGTCATTTTGGACCAGGCCTCTAGGACAGCCTTTGTTCACCTGTATCAAAGTGAAGCTGAAAAACCAGTCCGTGTGTTTGTTACCTTTAGACTGAACCACTGTGAGTGCGTGAGAAGCCTCCAGCTGATCCAGAATGCTGCAGCGTGACGACTGACAGGAACTCACGCTCTCTGCGTGAGCTTCTCTGCTCTCTATAAAATCACGAACACACTTCAAAATCCTTTTACTTATGTACAAAGCCTTTAATGACCAAGCTCCACTGAGCCTTAAAGAGCTAAAAATTCCCCATTACCCCACCAGAACACTCGCTCTCTAAATGCAGGTCTACTTGTGGTTCCTAGTTGTGTAGAATAGGGGGCAGAGCCTTCAGCTGTCAGCCTCCTCTCCTGTGAAACCAGCTCCCAGTCTGGGTTCAGGTGAGTCCTGCCTCTCTCTCTGCACATCATTAACTTCTCTCTCTAACTCTGGACACTCATTATTATCATCATTACTATTATTATTATTATTTAGTGTTGAGTATTCTGGGCTGTGGCTCCAGAGGTAGAACAGGTCGTCCACTAATCAGAAGGTCGCTGCTTTGATTTTTTTTACCTCATCCAATCTATTTCCAAGTGTCCTTGTGCAAGACACTGAACCTCAGTTTGTCCCTGATGAATTATCGGTGTGTGAATGTACGTGTAAGGTAGAAAAGTGTATTGAAAAGCGCTCTCTGAATGTGTGGGAATGGGTGAATGTGGCTTCGTTGGTAAAGTGCTGTGGAATCCATTTACCATTTGAATCTGCTTCTGTTTTTCCTCTCTGCTCTTCTCAAGCGCTGCTCACTGTCAGGGGAACTGTTGGGTTTCTCTCAATAACACTGGCAACCCACCGTGACGTCACCCATTGGTTTGCGAACTGCCGTTTGAAGCCCCGAGTTTGCAATTTGGCCGCCACCATCTTGATTTTTCCAGAGCCCGCGTAGACGTCCATTTTTATATGCAGTCTATGGTCATGACATAGACCTGTGAAGGTTTTATGGAAAATGTTTGTTAAAGGCCTTAAAAACAGGAAATATTACCATCCTTACCTGGACTTGTGAAGCGAGCCTCTCGACTTACTGTTGTAACACTGGATGTTTAGTTATTATGACAAAGGTCAGTGGGAGTTTTACCCTGTGAGACCAGGTGTGACGTACACTCCAAGAATATGATTTGGTCATTTTTAAGACAGATTAAATGAATTGTGATTTGCTGAAATTCATGTCAGGAAGGTAAAATGTATTATGGGAAATTTATTTCGTTTGTTTGTTTTTGGTGGTTTTAGCAGCAAAAAAGTTTTTTGAGTTGCATTTTGGACAAGGGAGTGACGGGAGCGATGCTGAAGCAGAGTACAGTAGTTAGAAGAAGAAAACAACAAAAATAACGACTCCGAAGATCCAGACACTGACGTCAACCTGCGAAGCTGCTAATCAGCTAGTTAGGCTGAGAGAGGAGGAAGAGGAGGAGGAAGACGGAGAGTCAGTATCACTGCATGTTAGACGTAAAGATTCACCTGATGCAGCGCTGCCACGAAAACCTTCATTTCTCAGCCTCTGGAGAAACATGAAATAAAAACCTTTGGCTTTTATTGTAAATCATTGCCTTTGTGCTAATGTTCATTAACACTAAAAATATATAAATTTATAAAGGTGAAAAAAATTAAACAGAACTGATAATGTTGAAATTGTGCTTGTTTTTCCAGCCACATCCACTTTTAAAGGCAAAGCCAATGATTTCCAATAAAAGTCAGAGGTTTAAGGTCTCAAATGGTTTTTACTTCATGTTTCTATCTAATTAATAATGTGTAATAAAGGTTTTAGGGAACAAGTTTTTCAGGAAACCTTCAGGGGTTTAGGAGGTTGTTTTCAAAGAATACTTAGATATTGGAGGAAAGCTTCTTAGGTCTTTCTTATCTTTCATTTCAGATCTCTATAATAACATTAAGGTAGATGTCCATGTGTTTGTGATTATAAAGCAGGTCTAGGTTCTATATTAATACTGTGAAGTATCAAAGCCTCAGTCCACAGAGAAATGCACACAGCCTGTATTCAGACACTGAGCCTTAAAACCAGCCGTCAGGACTTCTGGAACTTTGTGATGTCACAAGTGTGTTTGAGTGTTTACCTCAAATCTGCTACATATTTATGGGATCCCTAAAAAAACAGCCAATCAGAACAGAGGCTCAGAGCCTCTCCTCTGATTGGCTCACTGACCTGTTATTACTAGAGCTCCAGAGAGAGGAGATGTAAAACTGCGCTGAGATGGTTTTTGGCTCTTAAAACCCTAAATTATCCTCTTATTGATATCAACACTTCAAATAAAACATGGGACCTTTAAATAGTAGCAGCCCCGCTCTGATTCAGCTCGGCTGCCTACTGTTGCAGACCAGGGTAGCTCTTCCTGTTTGTTTTGTATAAGCTTGTCAGTCTGTTACCTGCTAACAGCAGATTCGTGAACGTCCCTCAAATGTGTTTTCACACAAACATCAGCATCCTGTCATTTGCATCTCTGTGTAAAGAGCACACAGAAGGGCATAAATACAACAAAAGTGAATGATTAAAGAGCTTAGAGGCTCTACTTCTAAATGTCTAGCATGGTTTGCTGCAACAAACACCAAGCCAACGCACAAATAAATCACACTTCAGTCACACACACCCACACACACAGACAGACACATAAGCTCAGTGATTTCTCTGCATTCATCAGTGCTGTTCTATTTTACCACGAGATGAGTAGGCTGATGCAGAATCTGTGAGATTGTCCCTGGAGTGCTCCTCTTACAGAGTAACTACAAGTTCCCAACAATAACAGTTTTCTGCGAGTGTGTGTGTGTGTGTGTGTGTGTATGTGTGGGGGGGGGGGGGGGGGGGGAGAAAGGAGAGATAACAGGAACAGTGTGTGTGTGTGTGTGTGTGAGAGAGATTCACACAGAGAGAGAGAAGGGGGCAGGCCTGGACCTTCTTGCCTCAGGGCGCAAGGGGAGAAAATTTCACTTTCTTTTAACACAGTTTTTTTTTTTCCTCTGCCACGCATGCACACACACACACACACACACACACACACAGAGGCCACACTGTGTACAAACGCATTCTCCAACAATGACACCCATGCTTCAACGCCTTGGGCTGGCTCAAACAAAGAGCTCATAAGGAGCTGTTAATGTGCTGAGGGGTGTCACCAGTGTGAATTTATAAAGGGTGGATAATGGTGGATGCACACTTCTACACCTCTAAGCTCCTAAATCAGTCAGGAGCAGATTGGGTCTGAACCGCTACCGTGCCGTATTCTTCGATGTGTCTGCGTGTGCTCATGTTTCCAGCGTCATAGTCGACCACAGAAATGAGCCTGACTCTGCTGATGTTCCATTACAGGAACCATCTTTCCAGAAGTTTACAATGCACCCCGAGGACAAATCTGTTGAGTTTATGCACACACTCAGCTCACTCTGAAATGAGATGCTGGAGGAAACATCACCCCGGGGTGAAGATATATACATGCCCATGCATACTGTAAGTATATGCAGTGTATACCAAATATGGGCTTCTTAGTCCCTAAAGGACGGCATGATTTAAACAGCCAAGGTCTCTAATTCCTGTGCACCTATTAACCATAGTTATTCACAACCCAAGGTAAAGAAAATAATCTCAGTACCCTCAGTGGTTCTCACTGAATCACCATTATTGATCTCTCAGCCAATGAGAGTCCAAGTCATCTTCACCCCACTCAATTGACAGGATACGACTTTATTGACCTTTACTGAGCTCAATAAGTCACATCTGTCACCACAGCTCTGCCCTCATGTTGGACTCATAATGAATTTGTTTTTAGCATGAGGAAGATAACTAGCACCGTGAGGCAGCCAAGTCCATGTTTCTGACCTTTGCCTGATGTACAGAGGTTCAATTTAACTAATAGATGAAACTCTAATCATTCAATTATATTCCCCTAAAGGTAACTGTACTTCAGTGAGAACGCTGTGAATTGTAATTGTAACTGGGTTGTTGATTTAGAAAACTGAGGCTGCTGTTGAGCCACCCTATTTAGCATTTGTAAGCAGTTTATAAACCTGTAATAAATACTTTATAACACACTGTAATGTAACTGGAAGCTCAACTACAGTAACTCCATCTGTGCGCTTCCATAACTGGGTACTGGTGTATAAACCACCACAAGTACAGTAAAACACAGTTATAGAAGAAGTTATATTTGTTGGCAAATACTGTACATGAATAAAAACTTACAAATGTCTCACTACGTCCAACTACATTATACTGTGTTGTAAGCAATTTCAATGTTATATGCTGCTTCTAAGTGCTAAATAGAGAGAATTAAAGGTGCTATGTGTCACTTTTTCTCCAGAGTTTCAGCTGTTGTTGTCTTCATAATACGAGAGGTTGTAATAATTGATGCAGAACTCAGTGTTTCTTGCAGACTGCTAAGTAAACAGCTGTTAATGCTAACGTTAGCAATAGCAAAACTTACAAATAGCACCTTTAAACTAAAGTTTCATTTCTTTATTTAGTTTTAATGCCATCTTTGAATGTTAGCAGTACTGCAGACTGAACACAGTTTCCCTCTTGTGTAGTATTTTGGTGGCATTATAAAGTGCAGCCATGCAACCTAACAATCACACTTAATTGTTATTAAGTAATTAGTTTGCTGATGGGATTCAGTTTATATCCACATGTTTTTAAACATGAACATCATCTGGGGAAGGTGGAGGTGAACGCCGGAGGGAAAACGGACAAATGCTTCATGGGTAGACGGTCACAGTGGAAAATATTGTGTGCCTGGTGCACAGGCCCGTCTGTCACGCGGCTCTGGCAGACGTGCAGTACCTGCTTGGCCCTTATTATCTGACCGGCCCAGTCAATGATATCAGTTAGAGCATCTCTGTGCAGTAAAACCAACAGAGCATGAAAAACACAAAATTGACTCCGTAAAAGATTTATAAAAAATTCTGTTCATGGTTTTCTTAATGCTAAAAAACCTGAGTCTGCTCTTATGGGTTTTAGGGTCTTAAGGTTTACGGTCGTCTCAAAACCTAAACCTGAACTATATTCTTGTCTAGATGCCAATAGGAATACATGATTGTAATTTGAACTGACCTTTTAATTCATGCATCAAGTCTTCGTTACCTCCATCAATTCCTTGCACTCTGTGTTCTTTATGTTCAAGAATTAATCTGAGCTGGAGTTTATTAACAGCTGTGCCTTAAACTGAGACAGCACCTGTTTGCAGCACTTGCAGACTCTGCCTACTGATGATATAAGTGGTAGTAATAAGTGCAGCAGACTGTGGCTCACCACAGACGCCGTCAGAGAGCAGGGCACTGACACATCATGTGGCCTTGAGGAGAATAGAAAATGCCAGCAGGTTGTCTCAGCTGCTCGGTGACTCATTGCTCAAGATGTGGACATGCAGCGCAGCATTGAGTCTTAGTGGCAGCTGATGAAGAGCCATTCATCTTCGCAGAGACCCGTTGATGTTCGGGCCATAAAACCTGCCTGGTGACATGATTTCCGTCGTAAAGTCAGACTCGTAACAATCGATGCGTGTTGTGGTAAAAGCAGAAACTGTTTATGGTTTGAATGAAGCTCTGTCATCATTTAGTTCTTTATTGTATTTTATCATATTTCTCATGATATCACAGGACCAGTCCTCGACCTGAGGAACCGCACAGGTCGTTTTCCCGACCTTCTGATACGAAGCAGTGTCCCCTATGCTGGCCGGTGTACCGGACCTCGGTTGTCATGGTTACAGTCAAAACAGTCATGGCTTTGTTAGGTTTAGGAAAAGATGGTGATTTGTGTTAAAATAAGTACTTCCTCAACATTAGACGGTCTTTGTTGTCATGGTTACAATAATAACAATTAACAGTCGTGGATAATGGAAACAACATAAACTGCTCCTGTCACATGGGAATTGAACACCGCTCTCCTGTGTCATATTCATCCATCCAGCCCAACCTCCTCCTGACATGGACTCTGTCGCTCTATAAACTACGTCACCGCACTTTTCTATCTCAAAATGATGCCATTAAAATAAATAAATAAATAAATAAATAAATAAAACACTGAGAAAGAAAGGTGTGAGACATTCAGGGGATTCACCACCTCATCTGTAAGCTGTTCCAAAATTCAATTTAGTGCTTTCAGTCAGAGCTCAGGGAACTGCTGGCGGAGAACAGGACGGTGCAGTGACGGATGTTCAGGGAAATGGTGACTTAAAGTTGGACGTGTGATCAGAGCGGAGCTGTAGAAATGTCTGTTCTCACAGTGATCCTGAAAACTCAATGTGCTGCAACTTAAAACATGCAAATAGGAGGAAAACCTCTTCACCAATCAAACAACTCATGAACTAAAAAAATAAATGAATAGATAAATAAATGCTGCAAATACAGAAAAGATGACTAAAACAAAGCCGAACATTTGATCTTTTTGGTTAAATATTTGCATTTTTCTAGATATTTTTTTAGGTTAGTTTTTTTTGACACATGCTTTGTTGATTTTCATATGCAATGCCTGCAAACCGACTCTCATGGGGGAGGCGAAATCCAAAAATACTAAACTGTGGATCAGATGAGGAAAGAGATCATACCGTGATAAAGGTTCCACATGGAGATGTATTGTAATAGTAATAACTTGAATGACTCTCAGTAGAGTTCATGCTTCAGCCAAGACCAGACAAGCCTACACATTAGGAAGTGATAAAACATTCCTAGACCCGCCTCTTCAACCAGATCTGCACCGAAATGTAATGGGTTCCTCCCTGGCCCCTCCCCCATCCCTCCACCAAGTCTGGTGCAAATCAGTTCAGTACTTTTTTGCAGAAGAATAAACAGACATAGGTGAAAACATGACCTTCTTGGTGGTAATAATAATAATAATAATAATAGCAGCAGTGGGAGGCTGCAGCCACACATCCAGACTATACATAGTCACAAATATCAGTCAGATTCATAAACAGACTGCAACACTTTTTAATGATGAAAGTAAAACTAAGCTTTTCATGACCACTGTCTTTCACTGATTCTGACTCGACACTAGATTCTCACCTCAGTAACTTGAAGGTTTAGAATTGAGACTCAATCCAACCTCTGTTAAAAATAAGATCCAGTTACATAAACGTACCTTTGTCAAAGTTTTTAAGTTTTTAGAGTCATTTTACAATTTATTTGGGGCTGTAAAAAAAGACAGATTATCAAAAAAATAAAAAATAAATTTAGGCCTGCTCAGGATGGAGGTCTAGGAGTCCCAGTCCCCGACCTGGCCCCCCCTGTGGCTAAAGCTCATGTCACTGATAAAACCATGTCCCTCACTGTCCTCCTCACTTATTGCCATCGGATCAGTGAGTCACAGTTTTGTTGTCAGAAATTCACTGAAAAAGTGATGAACACGCCTGACTGGCCTGGACACAGTTGGGACACACTACACTTGTTGCCATGGTTACCGGCTCATTATGTTACCGAGGTTGACCGTCCGTCAGTGGTGTTTGAAAACGAGCAAACAAGGTGAGGTTTTTTGGGGGGTTTTAACATTCCAGTTACATAATTCAAATACCATCACAGAACCTGTGTCTGCTGTTCACCCAGACCAGGTCTTTCTCTAATTACTTTCCAGGTAATAAAAAATAATGGAAAAATAAATGCAACCACAATGTTAAAACAATAAAAACCAATGGTACTTTGTTAACTCATTTTCATAAAGTGAGTCATCTGTATTTAGTTGTACTCTTTCTGTACTTTGTACTATATGTGCATATGTGTATTACACATTTTGGGCTCGTGCACACATAGACATCAGGTTGTCCTGAAACATCTGCCCTGTTGGCCTCTTACTAGATCAGTGCCCTTTTTACAGGACATTTCTTACTCTATTTCTTTTTCTAATTCTATATTTCAGTTTAAAAATTTTGCCCATGGCATCAATTCTCAACTGAAAGCGTGTTGTATTGGCTGATAACTGTGTTCTAGCTCCAGCTCTGCAAGATGCATGAGCCCCTGCCACTGGAATCACAACCAGGTAACGACAGTGTTTGCCCTGACATTGTTTGTCACTGTTGTGAAATGAAACTACTTTTAAATCACCTCAGTACTTTATTATGCTTAACAACAAACAAGCTAGTCTGGCGTAAAATACCGTCATCAGTGGAAATGAGTGAACTATGTAGGTTGGCAAATATAATATATATACTATATCTCTTAATATTAAATATAAAATTTGTAGCAACTTAATTTTTTTAATACATGAGAGAGATGCCCTTTTTTCCGTTTGAGCACTTGCCCCCCCCCCCCGAAAATGTCTGTGCACGGTGCTGACATGCTTCATCACATAGACATTACACTGCAGTGAGAGTGGTAACAATACTGCACACAAATCAAGTTTTATCTGTATAGCGTCCAATCACAACAGAAGTTATCTCAAGGCACTTTCCAATTGGAGGAGGTCAAGACCTTCTCAATAAAGTACAGGAAAGAAAGAGACCCAACAATTCCCACCAAGAGCACACAGCTGCATTATCTTTAAACAGGCGAGCGTTGCACAGCTTTTACACAACATTTGCAGCCTGTTTCATAAAGACATCTGAAAACAAGTTAGAGTTGTGGTCTGGTTTTATTCATACGAGCTACAGTTTGGTCCTGATACAGAAGACAGCGTTGATAAATAACACACACTTAGGGGGTCTCCCATAGAAAAGTGCAGAGGCATGGGCTGTGGTAGGAGCTCACCTGGCGTCTGATGGAGCTCTGGATAAGGTCTATTTATCAGCCTGCCTCCGTGAGAGATGGCCCTGCCAGCACATCCACCGCTCACAACGGGCTACCTTGAATAAATAATGGGGGATCTGTGGGGGCGAGGTGGCACTGTTGCCAGTGACCACAGCTGAAAGAGGCTCCTCTGTCGTCTGAATGATGAATGTTTTTATTCGGCTGATAAAGCTTTTTTTTTTTTTTTTTTTTTTTTTCTGAAGAAAATGACAGTGTGTCCACAGGATTGATACAACAGGGATGAATATGTTATGACTAGCTTTCAATTTCCAAGCGAACACAGTGAATTTGAGACATAAATTAGTTGAAGTGTCTTCCTGTCTGCCTCGTGTCCTGACAGCAAAATCTATCCCTGATAATCCTTATGAATGAGATTTCAAATATTCCACCTCACAGATCTCAACTTTACCTTTGCTCTTATACCGAGGCCCACTCTGTGGAGTGGTTTTCAATAACCAGCTCCGCAGATCAGCAATTACTCTGAGGTGTTTCCAGGGATTTGGACCTGTCGGAAAACTTCAGATGGACAGAGAGAAGTAAAAGTTTTCAACAAGAGCAACACAGCAGAGTAGAGGCAGCCACAAACTCTCATAAACAAAATATCACACGAGAAATATTAACTAATCATGATGTCACATCTCTAATAATAGATGTGACATTTCATACATCTGGAGATTTGTCCAAAGCAGATGTTTGTCCCATTGAGAGAAAGCAGAATATAAAGATGTCCGTGTGCTTCAGTGCAGTTTCCCTTCCGTCCATTCAGCAGCAGTGTGTACCACACATCTTGAGATGTGCTAGCTAAATTAAGCATCTAATTAAAACACCTAATTGCTGCTAATTTAAAAATCTGTTCCCTCCAAGCAGGACCAGTTGATACATTTAGGAGGTATCAGAAGAAGAGATGCCTGTAATCAGAGTCTTTTCCCACAATTATAGATTCACACCAATACTCTCTAATATACCACACACTGCAATTTAATAAGGTCTGCTTATAATTAATTAACTTTGTAACTAATGGCAGCACTAATGGTCAATAATTAATGCTTAATAAATCAGTAATCTCCTCCTACGGCGGCAGGCGTACCATACTTGGTTGTCATGGTTACAATAATAAACACGCAGACAGTTCCGACGGCTGTCTTCATCACCATGGTTACCATAATAAAGGTCATGGCTTGGTCAGGTTTAGGAAAAGATGGTGGTTTTGGGTTGAAATAAGTACTTCCTCAACATTTGTTGTCATGGTTACAATAATAACAACGACCGGTCGTGGATGACAGAAGCAACATAAACTGCTACTGTCACCTGGGAATCGAACACCGCTCTCCTGGGTCATGTTCATCCATCAGCCCCAACCTCCTCCTGACAAAGTCTTATAAACTACGTCACCACATGTTTCCCTTTGCTCCTGTCGTCACTAGATATCACCTAGCAACAAAACCTAACTACGGGTGTTGCAGTTAAACATAAAGAAAAAAAAGTGGAAAGACAAGCTACACTTTTTATTTAATTTTGTCCTTTAAGTCCTTCATTATAATTTTCATCTTCTTCTCAAAAGCTCTGTTATGTAGTTTCATTTGTATATGAATGAATGTGTATATACACGCATTCATCCAACGCTCTGGACCTTTGCTTGAGGAAATCTCGTCTAACTGGACCTCTTTCAATTTTAATTGCGGTCCCCTGTGGTAGTGGAAAAATCTTCACCAGTGGATGATTGGAGCGGTTGAAAGCTGCTCCACCAGCCTCCTCCTACTTTAAATATAAGTAGAATAATTATTAGCATTTCTTACAATATTTGATTAAGAGCTTGTGAGGGCTGCAGAGCTCAGACCTCAGTTACATGCTGCGATTACGTGGTCGTTTCATAAGATTTCATAAGACCAAGGTAAAAGGGATTTTTTTTTTCAGAACAAACAAATGAGACTTTGAGGATAAAATTTTACCTTTAATCCTCTTTGAACTCAATGTTTCTGAATGTTTTGCATGCAGCCGCTTCTCAGTCCCTGCGTGAGCTTTCCACAGCGGTTTGGTGCGGCTGCACTGTAATTAATAATGCAGCCGTCTCCATATAAAGTGGTCAGAGGACGGGAGGGAGGCTGTGCTTTTACCTGACTGAAAAATGTATTAAAACCACAGTGATGGGGACACACAGCGTGTATGAAAAAAATATGTCTCCATCCCTGAAGAAAGAAAAAGAGAGGAAGAAAAATCAGCTTGCCACCTGTTGTTGGTGAACCTGACTTCTTTAATTTGCCCACAGTCAAACAAACTTGATGCCTTTTTAACCTTATTTTAGCCTCGAGGATATGAAGTGAAACACACTAAAAACTTCTCCAAAGACAGATTTACTTCTCTAACTTTGCTACATGTTGTAAATGAAACATTAATGAATGAATTAATGATCTATCTGCATCATGAGTGGAGTTACACCTTCCAGACGGTCTTCTTCTTCTTCTTCTTCTTCTTCTTTTTGTTGGACCCCAGTCCTGTGACCCTAATCCTAACGTTGCCCTGGTGACGTTGTCATGGTGATATCATGATGACATCAGTGGTGACGCCCTGCTCAACAGGCTCACCTCGGTTTCTTCACCTGTGTAAACCACCACAGAGAATTTCTTTATGCCTGTGAAAACATTTGTTACAGACACTACAGATCTATATTTCTACCCAACTGAATGGTTTAAAGAAAATGAACCGGTGAAGGAAACATGGGATGATGAGGACTAATTGTTGTGGTTTATTGGGGAGTAGCTGTGGGGGTGACCTGGTGTAATCAGAGAAGCAACTGAGTGGTAGACATGAACCAGAGACTCCAACTAAAACTCCATTAAACCATTAAAATGTATTATTGTGTCCCTGGTGATCTCTCCCTTCAGCCTTAACCAAGAGGCTTAAGTTCCCAAAACTTAACCAACCTCAACCAAAGGTAGCGGTGCAAGGAGAAATAAAAAAAGGCAATAAAGTGGACAGAATATAATATTAAGTATTAAAGTTATGCATTCAAAATTTCATTAGAATAAAATACCAAAAGTATTAGAATCAAAACATCCTTCATGCTGTCCCAACTCACAATCACAGGTCATATATTATTTCATATCATTAGATTATATTATCAAAGCATTAATCAAAACGTCACTTTAATTTTACAGCTGGTAAGTGTGAGGCCAGTTCTACTTCCTGTGTTTAACTCTGAGCAGAATCTCCAGTAAAGTCTTAACGTCATAACCTAAAATAATAATAATGATAATAATGTATTTGCTGATTACATCGTATAGGCCCACTTAAATACATAATATATAAAGTATTTACCCTGGTAAGAAACCCAACAGTCGGCGAGTGACTCGAGTGAGTCACCTTCAGAGATTTCAACACTGCTGAACAGAAATGCAACACAGAAGAATAAAAACAGACGGTTTGAGGTAATAGTTAAATAATAATAGCGTAATATTAAAATCTATTTTCAGAATGGTTTTGAAACGGTCTATTAATCTTGAAATGAAATATTGACTGTACAAAGTAAATATTGACTGTGCTATATGGATGAAGTGTGTGAAAGAGCAAAAAGTAAATGCGATGTGTGCATAAAAAGAAAGAAGTGGAAGTTAAATAAGATTCACAGTCGTCGACTTTGCTCAAATATGTGAAAGTGACAAGTGCAGGGATTCAGTGAGGGGTGTGAAATGTAAAATCCGGTTTGTTAACGCCAGCTTCATCCCATTCATGGCCATGATGTGGGCCGACAGTGGGGTTACGTTGCCCAACCTGACATCTGTACTTCGGTCTTTTCAATGGGACGTCCAGATTACGTCTTGATGGAACGTCGAATCTCAACTATGTCAGTGGACGTTCAGAAGTTCGTGGACGTCATAGCACTTTTTCCCTCAGGGGCCTCAAGCCCTCTGACTGAAACCCTCCATCTTTCTTCAAAGAAACCCTGGAGTGGTGAAAGCCAGTATTTATTACTGGTAATAACAGTAATGAAGCTGCTAGATCACAGCTGTACAGTTATGTTTAAATAATGCATGGCCTCTGGCCAATTACAATAATCTCCATGTGAACTGAAGGAGAATATCTGTAGATACTCTTCTGCCTCTGAAGCTTAAACAATAAGCTCTTATGATCAGTATTTAAATATACAGAGTATTTTATCTTTCTTTGAAAATTCACCTGTTTAGTATATTATTATTATTATTATTATTATTATTTTATTCCAGGTCAGTGTTATGTCCAGTTGTATGTATGTGGGCAGAATTCAAGTGTGTTGGATGAAAAGATGTTTGTGTGGTAAAGTGAGAGAATACGAGTCTTCATACTGAAACATGAGTAGAGCTTCAGGTTGTTAATAATGTAATAAACAGTTCAGTGAACAAAGACCAGCACACACTCAGCCTTTTGCTTCCGAACGCTGATCTGTAATGTGATAAAGCGTGAAGTGTTTGTGAAGCGGTGCAAACAGAAAACACGATGATGTGAAGTAAACAGTGGTAGAATCAGTCTTTTATGATCTGAGCTTCACTTAGTCATTTTTTAAACATGATTTTTGACGGTCAGATTAGGCCGATCTTTATGATCTCCATGAAAGATTATTAATTATTATTCGGCGCCTTTGATCAAACGCTTGATGTCTCTCCGGGTGGCAGAAATGAAGCTTTACGGGCACTTCATCAAAAATGTATCATCTTCTTTGAAGTGTCTTTGTGATCCTCTCGTCTTCAGTCTGACCAACTGATAAAATGTTGGGCTGTGTGAGAAGAACAAGCCAGTGGTCATTAAAAAAAATCGTCTGAATGTGACTAAAAACTTATTGACAGTTTCATTTTCTATTGTGTTCTACTTGTTCCATTAATGGGCTGAAAATAACAAATCTCTGCAGGTTTGTATGTTTTGATATTTATGCACCAAGTCAACCGGATTCTGAGCTCTCAGAGTGTGTGTCTGCTGCAATAATAGGTGGTGATATTTTGTGAGGAAGTGTCACTATTGTTATCACCTCTCAAGTCAGATATAAATGTTAGGATTTCCTCCGGCAAATCACAGCGTCCACATTTTCACTTTTCACTGAGAAAATCCTCAGTGTTGTGGTTCAATAGGAATTTAACCACAGGAGGAATCTGTCTGTCTGGATTTCTACTTTCTCAACAACAGCTCATCCGACTGACTTCAAACGTCGCAGGCTTATTGCTGAGGAGCCGAGGAAGTGCGGTGTCAGCTGTGACGATTTTTGGACGAGAGGGTTTTAGGGAAAGCAAAAGTCAACTGTGAACGCACTCTCTATGCTGTCAGACACTAACCACTGTAGTTTTGTGCAACATAAAAGTGATTTTTTTTTTTTTTAATTAAACAAAGTTGTGAATGGTGTGAGTTTCCACAGCTGGGTTTTCTCCTCTCATATCATTCATTCAGTTAAACATGGCGGTAGATTTCCACCATTGTTGGGATGGTGATTTCGATTGCATCCACCACAGCAGCCGCTGTAGTGTTAAAAGGCAAAGGCGATGAGGGCATTGGAGAAAATAGTCTTTAATGTTTTTGGATGTCATGTGACTACTCAAGTCTCATCATGTGACTAAAATGTGGAAAAAGTGTTTCGGGTTCACTTTTGTGAAATGTTGCTTTGTCAAATCAGAAGAAACCACCTCATGTGAGAGTATAAATCTTTCTGAGTTTTTCCTTAAATTCACGTCTGTCCATGACTTGTTTATTAGATTGAAATTCTTAAATTGCACATTGAGCAGATAGATAGAAATGTGGGTGATATCAGAGCAGTAACAAACGAGACCGACCGACCACATACACTGCAACGAAAGCTGCAAACTGGATCAACACAGGCCAAACAAACAGGAGCAGGCCCTGCACTAGTACCAGACACAGTGCTGACAGATGTGTGTGATTTTGAGAAAAACAAAATGCCCGTTTTATTTGAATAAAACGTTGAAAGGTGTATGTTTTTCTGCAGATGCACCAGATGATGCTTTTGTTCCTGCAGGTAAGTGAAGCTGCAGACGTTCTCAGGGCTGAACAGGCTCTGAACCAGAAATTAGGATTTTACCAGCAGCTCTGTTACATAAACTGCAGATTTGTTTCGTTTAATAATGGTGGTTTCTCTATGTGTGACATAAATCCAGACAATAGTCCTTTGAGCGACATTGATTTCTTATTGAAATACTTGCTACTGCTGCTCTAACCGTGAGTTCACAGACTTTTCTTATCATCATTCTTCTCAAGAGACATTTTATCATTGCAAAGAAATATCCAATGTCACTTAACTGCACCGTAACTGTAGCTCCACAACCTTTGTGTTTAATTTTTTGAAGTGACAAATCATGCTGTAATTGCTATACACACACACACACACACACACACACACACACACACTGGAGTGTTTATTTCTTCAGGGAGTCCTCTAAACCAGATCTAATCTATGTGAGAGGATGGATTAGGTTATAGATTATTAATCTAAGGAGGGATGGGGATGAGGAGCAGCCCCAGCCTCCAGGTTTCGGCTCTGCCTCTGTGAACGCTGAGAAATTGATCTGCAGGTCAGTGCTCGGTTCACCCTGGTCTATCATGGAAGAGACGTCCCGCTGTGCCTCCGGAGAGCATTCATTCATATCCTGCTGAGTACCTGAGCAGCTCTGAGCCTGACCAGGCTTCGCTGGCGTCGAGCGCGGAGAGCAGCTGCTGCCTGCAGAGCCTTAAACACGCCACCTTCTAATTGTCACCATGAAAGATGAGACGCCACGCGCTCATCTTCTTTTCACCTTGTTAGTCAGCATCCCACTGTAAGCAACTTTATTGCTCTCTCAACTCGCTCCGTCTTCCGTCACTTGAATTGAGCAATCATGAGCAATCTAAACTCTTTTCTCATTACGGCAACTTTATTGTCTGAGGTGAGGGAAGCAAGAGCATGGTTTCATTTGCAGACGTCCGCAGGTTGTTTTGAGGGAGAGTGGAGCACAATGAGCACATGTTTTCATGAGGACAGAAAGCTTCATTAGTTACACGACTGTTGTCTTTCACTGATCCTGTGAGTGCGACATTACGTCTTCCAGGAGAAACTCTTCACCTTTATCCTCACTTTTAATGACATCATGTTTCCTCTCGCTCTCTGGTGGCCTCTGTCTCTGGCTCAGGTGCAGCACGAAAGACGCCCTGCAATGACACGTCCATGTGATCGGTTTTTTTTATAGGACAAGACGTGTGCGAAACAATCAGTCAACGCCATGACTGAGTATTTCCACCTTGAACTGCAGTGAACCAATGACAGACTCATTAAAAACAGGAACAAAACAAACCTGAGCAACAATTCCTTATGACAATGAATTATTTCCCCCATGGAAATATCATATTAACCTAACATTGATTCACACTCCTTCTTATAGCGATTTAAGTCTAAACTATCATGATTATAAGTAACTGGAGATCAAACCTTTATCTTTTATTTATAAAACCTTAAATGTAAAAAGGACTCATTGAAATCGAGTGAGAAATGTAAAAGTTATCGTGCTTTCTATCCAGAATAACTGCAGCTCATGTTTATGTTTATTTACAGGGCGGTCTTGGTCCAATATGGTGGCGATGTTGATGTATTGTACGGGCTGAAGCAGCCAATGAGGCGTCATCATATATATGTGTCTATGGCACAAGTGTGAAAAACATGTTAAACAAAATATGAATCATAGCAGAGAATTTTCACAGTTTAAAACATGTCTGGAGGAACTTTAGCTCTGATTTCCAGAGTGGTTGGACAGCACGTCTTACGGCTCTTAGTGATTCATAAACGTATTTTTTAGGTTCACTTGATATCACAGCCATTAGGGCTAAACTTGTAATATTGAGGAATCAGATATTACTTTTAGCTTTTAAATGCTAACTCCACCTGCTCCTAACTGGGCTTACAGTATTTCTGTTGATAACTTGTTTACTGCAGCAGACAGATAACGATGACAGTGAGGACATTCGGAGCTCAGACACTGACAGTGACGACCAGGACGACAGCTCGACCACAGGAAAAAAAACACCTCAAATAAATTTGGAGGCAGGTGAGATACTAGAAGAGTGTCAGACAGATGGACACAGAGAGACAAACAAAAAAAAAGGAGTGAGAGCATCAGCAGAATGTATTGCTCATTAATTACACTGAACTTAATGAAAGGCTTTAATGTTTCAGTGTACGAATAAAATGGCTGATGAGGCCAAATATCTTATGTAACTCCCTCAGAAATTAATACAGTGATTCTGTAATAAAGACTTCAGTGAAATCTTCTGTGCCAGCAACACCTTGAATTTTAATTCCAGTCCTAGATGATTATAATAAATAACTATATAATTAAATGGAATATTATACTGTATATTTAAAGTACCTTTGGGCTGAACAATAGAAGATTCTTTACTTCATAGCAATTAAACCGTCTAGGAGTCTTTGAACCTCAGTATCTCTAAACTGAAATCCTGAAATACAGAATGCCAGATTATATTAGCATTATATTTATATCAGTGGCATTCAGTTACATGGGCAGCACCGCTACGCTCACAACCTACGTACTGATCTATTCCTGAAAGCAGCTGCTCTGCTGCTGTAACAATATTCTGCCTCTGACTCTCTGCAGATCTTGACCGGTGATGATAAATCACTGTAATTTGCTTGGTTTCTTGCTGCTGTGGCTCCTCACACTTAATGCGCAGGTTTAGTCTCCACACACGTCTGTACATGTGCATGATGCTCCAGTATCATAAGGCTTCTCAGCTTGTGGCTAATCACCAGTCAGAGGGAGGGATGAAGTTAGCCGCCCCTCCTCCTCCTCCTCTTGTAAAAATATTCCCCCTCCCAGAAGCCGTGGCTGCTAGAAACATGTTGATTTGGCATGAAGAATAATGAAGTGTCCTGTTGTGTCTGCACACTATAGAAACTATAGATACAACAGCTGGAAGGCGAGCTAGCTTTCAGATGCTGCCACCACAAGAGGGCAGTAGTCAGTATTCTTTCTTTTAATCATGACCACATCTGTAATTCAACCACATCTTATTATGGTAACCACGACGATGAAGGTCTGCTGATCGTACACTTATTTTAACCCAACACGATCTTTTGCTTTTCTTTCCCATAGCACATCAGTCAGTTCGTGTTTATTTCTCATCAGTGAGTTTTAACACTTTATCTGTGGCATATCTGCTGCCACTGTAGGGACGCTGATTCAGGAAGCACTCCTATTGGTTGTACCAGAGGGGAGGGAGAAACGACATCATTTAGGTTTGAGGATTTATTGAGTGACAAGTGTCAACCCACTGTGATGTCACCCGTTGGTTTGTGAACTCCTGTTTTAAAACCTCAAGTTTGTAATTTGTCCCATCTTGGCTTTTTGAAACCAGTAGAAACCAGGTTGCCGTGTGGGGTACAGTCTGTCAATCACAGTGTAGCCCCGCCCTAATGCAGACCCTGCTTTATCATCTATTTTCCTCTAAAAGGGACCATAGTCTAAATAATGAACATCATGTTGTATTGAAGATTGAAACTAGAGACTGAGACTATAAACTCATTAGGAAAACGTTTACTGAGGTAATAAATCAAGTGACAAGTAGAGACATTTTCTTATAGACTCCCACAGACAGTCTTTGTTGAGTGGCTGCAAAAGTTGAGTTTGTACCAAAGTTGTTCTTGGAAACAAAGTTTTAATGGTCGGATTTGACCAGATTTGAGTGCTTTGAGTATCAGACCTTATTCTAGACACATACCTTCAGGCATATGCTAATGCTGCAGACCTACAGTGGGGACTGTTGAGGGGATTAGCAACAAATACAAACAAAATAATCATAAGCCTCCAATAAGCACAGGTATGTGGTTTTCTCTCCCCAGGAGTAAGGCTTTCATCTCCTGCTGTGTATTTGGAGGGATTTGATTCTCTAGTCTCTAATACCTGGTCACAGAGTCTGTGCTACATGACTGTGTCTTACGGTGGTTTTGAATCCTCTAGTAATTATTCCTGCCTCTTCTCAAAACATTGTACACCAATTCATCAGCAGACAGAGACAATGATGTCCTGAATGTGAGTTAGTTCATTAAGCTTTTATTAAGACGTGTCTGTCACCTTGTAGGTGTTTTTTATATTGTGTGATGCACTTATTTGTCTGTTTGCATTGTGTTGTATTGTATTGTATTCTATTCAGTTCTACGATAAAGATTTATTAAAGTTATGGTTTTATCCGTGTCTCCTGTGTGGCCTACAGTTGTTGCCTCCAAATGGTTTCACTCCTTTTTATCGTACCATATCCACTCATACTAATTGTGTGTAATGATGTTTCTTTGATTGTGTTAATATCAAGACAGTCCTGTTGGCTCTCGGTCTAATTGCCAAACCCGATTGCTCATCTCTCCCATCGGCCCTTCACCACACGGATTCATCACTGAGTGCAAATATCTTATTTTGAGAGAAAGTGAGCGTGATGGCACTGGCCTGTCAGACCGTTGCAGCAAATTATGGCTTTGTGAAATGACAGTGCTGTGGGGTATTATTGTAATTAGGAGAGTGGATCAGTGAAGGCTGAAGCTGAACAGCCACAGAGAGTGGGTCCACACATTCTCAGCTCCTTGTTTGAACCACAATGGCCTGCTGGATGAACTAGAAGAGAGGTTTATCTGACAGAAAATGGCTCGTTGTATTAAGCTGTTACTGATGTGGTAACTGACGAGCTAAAAGGCCCACAGAAGGTTATGCAGAGATGCAGTGTTGTGTGGTCTTAAAGGCTGTGTCCATTTAAGCTGTTTAAAATGAAAACAATTGAAAAATTTCCTCTTGAAATTGAAAATGTTTGAAACAATGGCTCTTTGATTTCGGATAGGAGGAAAGGAAAAAAAGCAACTGCTCATTTTTACCTTGCAACCATCAGCTGCCTGTGGCATTTTTTTTATTTTTATTTGATTAGCTTTTACTATTTAATTCTGCTAACATTAACACTTGTTTGCTTGAAGACTAAGGCTAAAGCTGCATGTCCTCACCACCGTCCACTAGCTATAGAAGACGGGGATATAGAGAAACAGCATTGGTCTTGTATTGTAGTGTAGCGTGTAGCTCTTCTTAGTATTATTTAGTAGGGAAATGTACACTCGGACTGTTGTTTTCATAGTCCATTATTAGCCCAACATTAGGGGAATCAACCCAGACCTTAAATCCAAGATGGCTACTCTCCAAATCAGCAGAAGTGAAAGCTGTAGTATCATACTATTCATTAACACTTCAGTCTTATTTGTGTTCTCATTAAATCAGTCCTACACACACTACTGTCAATCTGCTACACTGTTTCTGTGTAGCATGTAGTTATGTTGGCATCAACTGGTGTTATTACCAATAATGGCAACAAGCAAGCAACAAGAATAACAAGCTTCTGTCTTGTATTGGAACGTGGTAGATTTGGATGTGAACACAGCATCAGGCTGGACAATTAACTGTCTGGTAGAAGTGTAAGAATAAAACCACTCACAGAATATTTTGTTTTTACAAAGCGAATATTTGCAAGTTCAAGAAAAAAAACCTTTAGGTATAATTTGACGAAATCAGTTCAATTCAAAATAACAGACGAAATGTGTGTAAACCTAATTTGACCAGTGCTGAGGCTTTGGCCCTTGTAATTCTGTTTGGACGTTACACTGAGTCTCTAAGCTAAAATGTAAATTAAATGATCAATCAGAGCTCAAGGGTTGGTCATTTGATGTAGATGAAGGGCCATGTTATGGCTCATAAGTGTTACGAGAGACAGACCCAGGTTCTTTAATGTGAAGCTCGTCAAGTCACGATCTACCAGGGTTTTATTATGAAGGAGTTGTCACCTGTGGTAATGAAAGCCATCAGGTATGAGGAATGGTGGTAAAATAGCATGATGATAGCAATTCATTTCACTGCATGAGCACTATTAATCTTAAGTGGGTGAGTCACTTGAAACCACTTACAGTGATCACACATAACACTGTGGTGAATGAATGAACCCGGAATTTGTGAAATAACTCTAAAACTCATCTTATTATTATGAAATGTTATTTTAACAATCATTTTTTTAATAATGTTGGATAAGATTTTTATTTCATTGAGAGATTCTAACTTCAAAATGTCTATTGTCAAAAGTCTGTTTTTATTTCATAATGTCACTTTAACACTTTAATTTCAGTTCAGTTGAAGTTTTACTTCATAATGACACATTCTGTTTCATGTCAGGTGAAAGAGCAGAGAGCATGGAGATGGTTAGAGGAAGAAACATCAGAGACTCAGCCTCATGTTTGAGCCTCAGTCAGACCCAGACTCAGATGAGGAGTCTGAGACCAGAATCAGAGACTGTTGTTTGTTAGCTTGTAACTGGCAGTGGCTGACACAGTGTTAGTGTTTGTGCTAATGCAAACTCTTGTTCTTTGTAATGACAAGGTTTCAGGTTTATTTAGCCCCGCCCCCCATCCCCACAAGTTGACAGGATTGGTCACTTAGGTTTTATGACGTATGAATCCCTGGCTGTCCGAATCTGGTTTTATGAGATGTCATTGGTTCACTGAATGGACGTTAATGAGGTGAAAAACCTGATTTTCATCAGAGGGGGTCTTAAATGGGACAATGGTGTGGTCACCCCTTAATCCAATCACATCTTCCCTCACTGTTTTAAACTAGCTTAATGGCTGCTGCCAAATTTAGCCAAGTTAGCTCCTGTTAGCTACAATGCTATAAACCAACTAGAGGCTTCTGCTGTAAATAAACACAATAAACAGGCAACAGGTAATTAAGTTTTAAGTCTTGGCTGAAAAAGGCTGTCCATGCTACCTAGCTAGCTGGCTTACTAGCTAGACAGGGTTGTGAGCTTGGATTATTAGCAACTGAGCAACAAAGTGCAAAGTCAGCTAGTGCTAGCTGCAGCTATTAACACTGTCTCTTCACTGAGTATGATGCTGAGTAATAAACCGAGCTCTCAACCCGGTCTACGCTCAGCTAGGTATATAGCATGTACATCCTCATTAGGCTAAAAGAATATGTTATTTTTGGTGTTGGTGTACAGCTAGAGCTAGATAGTTCTTTAAGAATAACTCAAGCATTGCTATTGCTTTGGCTAGCAGTTGCTAACAGGCTAGCACTGGTAGCAGCTAATTAGCTTGTTAGCTTAAGAGGCAGGGGGCTTGTGATTGACATAAAGGAGGGAGAGAGTGGTGACTACATTACTGTCATGAAAAGACATTATCAAGTTACGTTATGAAAGACTAAAAAAGACTCATCTAAAGAACTGATTTTAAGAAAAAATGAAAATAAAAACATATAAAACTGTTATAATAATAATAAGGATAATAAAATAACATAATAATCAGTTGAGTCATAATAATTCCACATTTTACCAAATACAATTTAACTTATGCATGTACCCATGTGATTACTAGCTTCATAATTATTTATTTATTTGACATTGGACACACTGGGACGTATCAGCTCACCTTATAGGCTGCTGCCAAAGGCAAAGCATTTATCGCTCATGATGTTCTGTTCTTCATGTCATCATCAGTTTCATCTGTTTTCTCTGTATGTTACAAGTTTAAATTTAGTCCATTTGGCTTTGGCTCATTTATGTAATGAGAACAACTGCCGGGCCTGAGCTTTGGCTTCTCACTTGCATGTAATTTATGTTTTTCTACCTAATATTTTCCTCACCATCTGTACTCCTTCCTGGTGCGCAAATAAATAGATACTAACATTGAAAGCACATTCTCACTTCGTGGTCTTGCTTTCCTCACATGATGGAGATGCTGCCAGCTAAATCCAGTGTAAATCACGTGTCAGTATCAGCTTCTAATGGTCCCATTGTCACACTTCTGTCTGCAGGATAAAAACTGGCATTACACACGCCTGCCAGTGGCCATGAGGATTTGGACAGGTGATCCGGTTTCTTCGGCACTTATTTCATGCACGCAACCCAAGTGAGTGCAGGCAGTGGAAGGATGAGAAGACTTAAAATCTCATTTGGAGTCCATTCCAGGTACAAGGTGAGCAAACCCCAGAAACGATGACCCATGAAATCAAGGTGCGGACACGCTGCTTCCACCAGGCCCCGTCCTCATTATGACATCCTGCAAAACAGGGAAGGAAAGGTTACAGAGGCTGCAGGACTGAGAAGTGAAATTCAACCTGGAGAATGTATACTAGGGCATATATGCAGTAAATACACAGTCCTGACTTGGTGAGGGGATATCTTCAGTCTCAGTAATCACAGTGTGAAGTTAGATGAAAGGGTTTCTGTGGATGCTTTTCATTTAGCCTCAACATGTACAAAAAACAGCCAGGTAATCAGACATTGTTAAGCCTTCCTTAAAAAATGCAAATTGCTGGCTTTTGGTTTCATAACAAAGAGTAAACAGGGACGAGTCTTTGTCTCCGGCTGAGCTGTGATGGACTCTGTGAGATGAGGAAGCTATTTCCCCTTCAAAGCAAATTGAACAGAATTGATTCTGTCCCATCCTTTGCGAGAGTGCAGCTTCAAAGAGGGTGTTTCTCCAAGGCCTCGTAACCAGTGTCATCCTACTGAAGCAAACCAAATCCCCTGTGTTGTGTGTGTGTGTGATCCAGTCCCTGGTGAACGTGTAGTTAATTAATTCCTCTTACAGACAATTAGTCTGTTCAATCAAATCCTTTGGGCATGTTTGAGTTTGGATAAGTCCAATTTCCCACTAAACCTAATGATTAATCACACTGATTGCCCACTGTGTTCATAAATAGGATTTTTTTATCACTGCACATGATCGAACCCTTTCTTCTCCTTGATCCCACAGCTCTGGTCACGCATAATGATTTACACCACAAACAGCTTTTTGGTTTATTAATATGATTCGTTATGTAAGCTTATTAAACTTTCATGCTCATCACAATGCATATGTATGATTTCACTCACTAAAATATGAACATTTTAGCTTTTTTTTTCTCAAATGACCCTTATCTGCACTGCAGGACTGCTCATGTTGTGGCAAACACTTCAAACGTGTATTCATCTTGTTAAGATTCACTCAGTTAAAGAAACTTGATAAGAAGTAGGATGCACACTTACTTAGCCTTGAGCCATTTTGTGTTATGTTACAATGTTTTCACATCCATTCAGTGATGCTCCAGGAGACTGAAAAGAACGGGACAAAGGCATGTTCAGGGGGGGATAACTGATTGGTCAGTTTTCATGTCAGAAGCTGGTTATTTTTTTTATTTCTATTATTATTATTTTTTTGCGTGATTTTGCAGACATTGATTTCTTTGAGTTTCACCTAACACACAGTTTGCAGTTCTCTGCAGTATCCTTCAGTGTTTGAACTTGAATGAGTTGAATGAAATGTTCCCAAACATGTTTTATTCTTAACTTGGGAAGATTTAAACTCTAACTAAATAATAATGCACACTGAAACAGAAATCGAACATTGTTCTGTCAAGCAGGTTATTGGTTTTCAATTTCAATTTCAGTTTATTTCGATCAATATACATTTAAAAAACTCACAAAAAACAAACAAACAAAAAACATACACAAATATTTGGTGAAGCTACAGCTTATTGCACCTACCCTCTCTACACAATGTTACACCATCAGCAGCCCTCTCACTGCAGATCAGTGTGTACTCACAGAGAACAGAAACAAGGAGAAGCAAAAAAGGAAAAAAAAAAAAATTTAAGGCCATGTTTGACCAAAAGAGCCTTCTGTTCATGTTTTAGCCACCGCTATGTGCATGCACTGGCTATTAGTACACTCCAAACAAGTACACTTTTAATGGAATCAATTTACTTGTGTGGCTTACAGTTACAATAGATTCAATAACCTGAAAGGCTAGTAGTAGTGCTGTATTAGCTGAATGGACACATGGAATCTTACTTTCTAAAAGTTTTTCATTAGCTGCGGCTGTTGCACGTGTCTCCTTTGCTTAATGTGAAGCTCTCAGGAATTGCTTTAATGCTCAGCCGTCAGTGTGACGAGAAGGCAGTCAGCCATTCATTTAGTAGGTTGAATCCAGTTTTGCCTGTAGGTACCACCAATCTATTACCCACATCCCCCTTTGCTGTTCATCGAGCACTGTGCACACAAAGCTGCTTTGTAGTGACGGAACAAAACCTGGTAGTCACTGAAAGAACCTATTACACGATGTATGCATGCTCAGTCATGCACATCACCTGTAGTGCTCTGCCCATGGTGATCTGAAGGAGGAAATATTAGTTATTGAGGAGTGATATGTATCTCTGTGGTGTTTAATTTGATGCACCAACAACGCAGAGGAGGGCTTTTCATCGGGGAGATGGGCCCATGGACACACATCTGCACATGCAAATTATGAATGTGTTTGTATTTGTGTATATAGCCTGCTGGTTATTGGGTGAAACTTTTCCTGTTTTTTTCAAATAGGAAGTAAGAAATGAAACTCGTCAAAGCACATGAAAAGACACGTGTCAATGATTTTTAAACCTTGTCATGTGCAGATACGGCGACGGACAGAAAGACAAATACAATCTGCATATAAGATACAAAGTGCAACAAACAGGCTGCACACTCACTCCCGCTTGCAGCTCTAAACACATCCACACACACTCTCATCACATGTAAAAGTTAACCTGGAGCTGTTGTTTCATTCACACTATACATGCCCCCTTGCATGAAATCAAGCCCAGTAATTTACACTGAGCTCACTGCACAGCCTGTTAATTCACCTGCCAATACACAGCTGCACATGCAAAATAATTACCAGGAAATCTGAACACGTATGCGCAACCACCTACAGTAATTTACACCTGCCTGTACACGTTCAATTCCTGTAGCTGTATCTAATCAGATGACCTTAATTAGCACAGCGTAGCCTCCTCCCTGTATCGGCATCAACCATTTGGTTTATGTCAAAGCTTAAAGGCTTAAACACACTTGAATATGATATGCCTGTATGCTGTGAATTAATGCACTGTGGAGTGAGACGACAGCGTGCAATAAATGAATACAAATGAATAGCATTATCTTGTGTGTGGTGCCTCCTTCCCTTATACAAACCTTGATTTGCATCCTCAGACACTTGTAGGGCAAAAAGCTAGTCAAGATGCAACGGGCAGGTTTTCTGCACAACATCCCTCTAATAAAACCCTCAGATAACAATGCATGATGGGAAACAGATGTGCTACAATTGTTCAATTAACCCCCAGTCCTTTGATACAGAGGGTCCCTGAATATCTCAACATGTTCAGCCTTAACTGTTTACAAAGCGGGGGCCCGGGGAGACACGCGGAGAACAGAAATGAGAAAAAAAAGAGGAAAACAAAAAGAATGAAAGACATTTTTTTTCCTCTTAGACAAAGAAGCAAAGCTGAAACACCATGCCACCAGAGGGCTGTGTGTAATTTATCAGCTTCTGAAGGCTGCTGCAGACACGTTTACTCACTGTGTCATGAAGAAACATATTTCCCCCTCTGCCTGTGGAATCACCTCATATCAGCACCTCTCCCCTGTAACTGAGAATTTCCCTCAGCGGTGTAATAAGATTGTGTCCCTGTGTGCCATACCATCCATGATTAGGGTATTTATCAATGTTAAATTCTATTATTTATCCACATAGTGCCAAGAATAGTGAATTAGGTGTGCTGGAATTGAGTAGACTTTTATCTGACTACACTGTTCCTGAGGTGTACCACTGTAATAGCTCTTATGAAGGAGGAATAAGATACCCATTCATTCTATTTCTCATTTCACAAATGATATCATGAACCAAAATGGTTTGACTGCTGGACATTGGAGATGGGTACAGCAATCAAGGTTTGAAATGACTTGTGACAATTTTCCTTTTTGTGGCCTTTTAGTGGAAGTAGACAGAGATATGATAAAAAAAAATGCATTACAGTTACCTTGAGACTGTTGGATTGTATGCTCCTTAATCCCCCATTATGTGCTGGATAATGATTGTGTAGTTTTGGTATAAGCTAAAATTATTTTAAAGCTGTGTGGAGTTAAAATTTGAATACTGCCTATTTCAGTTGATATTATGCTTACATGGCGCATATACTCTGTTTGACTAAGTTTGTGTTTTATTAAATTGACACTAATTAGTTGATGCAGAGCATCTACTGCTGTGGGCAAATCAAAAACATCAGAGCCACCTGAGGGAAATGTGAGAGTTAGAATTTGTTTTTTTGGGCTGTATAAATAAAACTGAACTGACTGAACTTTTGCCTGTTAGGCAGAGGAACAACTTGAAAACACAACACTGACATTTAATCACTTTAAAGGAGCTATTTGTAAGTTTATGCTACTGCTACATAGCTAATGTTATGTCGGGTTAAAATAAGTAGCTTCCTCAACATTAGATGATCTCTCTTGTCATGGTTATAATAATAACAGTGAACGGTCTTGGAAAATAGAAACAACATAAACTGCTCCTGTCACATGGGAATTGAACGCCACTCTCCTGTGTCATATTCATCCATCCACCCCAACCTCCTCCTGACGTGGACTTTGTCGCTCTATGAACTACGTCACCGCACTTTTCCCTTTGCTCCTGTCATCATTACTATGACCACTAGATGTCGCCTAGCAACAAAACCTATACTATACTAACTATAGGTCATAATAATCTGCTGACAGACGACCTGTGGGCTCATTTTTACAGGACCGTCTCTACAATGCTCTTTAACTGACATCTTATTGCTCTATATTTGCAGGTTAATTTTGTTTGTCTGATGTTTGGTGCTGAGCAGGTAACAGGACGGCAACATTATTCCAGCCAATGGCCACATATTTGTGTTTCTTCTGGCTGAGAATAACAGCAGGAATCAGCCCAGATGTGGAGGTATATGGGCCAGACTCGGGCCAAGGACCGGCATATGTTGAGCCAGAAGTTTAATTTTGCTATCTGGATTACAGCCGGTTTATCTTCTTCACTGAAAACAGCTGCCTGCTGCTGCAGGAAATAAGGCTGATGAGAATAAGAGACCAGATCAAAGAATAAAAAAAAATAAAAAAAAGCCAAAGATCTGAGGAATCTGTAAAGTCAGGTGGTAATTCTTTGACTTTCTTTGATTTGTCACTACAAACAACACCTATCATATTACATGTAACAATCTGATCCATTGTTAATATCAGAGTATTGATAAGTGCAACTTTAAAGGCTAAATCATCCACAGGCTACACAACAGAGAATGGATACACAAGGGGGGTTCATGTTTGCACTTGGACTTCCTTTCATGTTAATCCAGTCCTGCATCAATATCACAATCTGTGTGTGTGTGTGTGTGTGTGTGTGTGTGTGTGTGTGTTTCCAGAGGTGTCATTGTCTATATTCCATTCAGTAGTTTTTTTGCACAATGCTGCCCATTAGATATCATGTGAAACACATGTGCACACTGGTACTGTATGTTATTTGATGCATGTATGCACAGTATTGTGTTTTATGTCTTGAGAACCATATTTTAGTATGAGGAAGGCAAAAAACAAACAAACAAAGAAAAAAAAACAAAAAGCTGTGACTGTGCATATAACTCTGTCAGCGCGCCGGCTCTGTTCTGCCTTCATGTCTGGGTATGTTGGCAGAGCCCTTGTCCTTCCTGGAGCTTTACTTCCCTCTGGCCACCCCATTCAGAAACCTCTGCGGTCGCCCCTGGTTACGTCTGTGCACATGCCTACAGACCGCGCCGCGCCGCGCCAGGCACACAGCGCACAGTAGCTGTCGGATGCGGTTGCGCGCTTCGCTTCCACCGCACAGCGAACACAGGCGGAAAACCGTGAACGTCTCACGCCGCAGAGTGAAGACGGGGACTCGCTTTGTTTCTCTCCGCTGCTGTTTTTGTGTCACTTGGCTTGGAGGACTGTTTGTGTCGGCGTGCCAACATGAACCAGACCGCCACTGTATCGCACCAAGTTAAATGCCAGTCGACCAAGGCCATCAAGGTAGGCTTTCAGACCGCTTCTCCTCCGCTGCGATGAACTTGCTCCTGTTTTATGTAACTCTGGGTCAGCGGCGGCTCCAAACTTCGGTGCGGGCTTGGTGAGCGGGTTATGCGCATTGACGCGCAGCACTTTGGAGATGGTTTGGGGATATGCATATCAGCGTCCCCGGTACAACCCGGTGAAGTTACGGCTCCTATTTGAAACAGTTTGAATCAGACATGAAAGTAGCAGGTAGCATGAGTCCTGCGGCTCGGTTTGAAGGAAGGAGCTCCGGTTCCTGACGTGCTGGATGAGGAGCCGCACACACTGGCGCAGTGGCGAGATTTCATTCATATCACGTCATGCGCCCTTTCATTATATTGTCTGTGTTGTCTGAGGATAAATTAGAGTCTCCATTCACACAAAGCGCTGCACCTGTCTCCGCCTGTTACTTTCTCACGGTGATGGTGAGAAAAATACCTGAGACGTTGCACCACCAGGAACACCAGCACAGACCTGTGGTGGTGCAGCAGTTGCTTAACTTTCCTGTGCACAGTCTCTGGAGATCGACCTGATTTTCAACCTGTTGTTGGAATTAACAAATGGCATTGGAGTGGATGCACGGACGCTGGAAGGTGTGTGTGTGTGTGTGTGTGTGTGTGTGTGTGTGTGTGAGACAGCGCAGTTAACACCGTGGTTTTCTGTCAGTCACGATCGAGAAACGTCTCCACACGGCAGCATCTGCATTGTCTGCACATTGTGCACCTAAACCTGGGCTGAAGTAGTGTGGAATTTGTGTTGGGATGTGTGTGTGTGTGTGTGTGTGTGTGTGTGTGTGTGTGTGTTTGTCTGACTCAACAACCGTATCGATTTTGCCGCGGGTCCTGCATCACTTTTCTACCTCGATGTCCCACCAGAGAAATTTAGCTCGGGGCAAATGTATCGATCCTCCTCTCCATCACCCACAGGCTGTAATTTTGGAAAACAGGGCTGAATGTGGGAATTAGCGGGGTTCAACTTGGGATGAAAGATGGGTGAAAATATGGAATTGGTTAATCGAAATCCGTTATGCTATGAGCATTTTGGGGCAGTTACAATGACAAACCCCCCCCCGCCCCCTTCCTCATCACTTACAGCCTCCTGCCGCTGGGACCTTATCTGTGACCCTTGTGCTGAAGCCAGCTCTTCATCTGTCAACTGTCTTTGTGGTGCTGATGTAGCTGAACGCACACAGGCTGATTTTCATTTTATAAAGCCACAAAACAAGATGCTCAGAAAAGGCACTGGAGTGTGTTTGACATGAGGTTGTGGATCTCACATTGTATGTTTTGGATGTTTTCCCTCCGCATGTGCAGGATTCAGGCCACCAGAGTGCAGGACACGCTAACATGATGTACTAGTATTGCTTATATGCATTATCCTTTTATAAAATATTTAGCTGTCTGCGACACAAAGCTGATGATTTATGAAATCAGTAAGCGTAAGTTTTTACTTAACTTACTGTGACAGTTGTGTTGATGCTACATGTGTATTGTTTTTACAGTAAATAAACAAAAGCAACTCAACCAAACTGCAGCAGGAATCAGGAGTAATATCCACAGGCTAATATGCTAATATACTAACAGACTAACAAGCAGCAGTTTGTAGTGCTGAACAGTGAGGAACCCCCAACAGAGGACTGTGTAAGTCATCAGTGTAAACTCAATTTGGATTGCAGTAAAATACTTGGTTGTTCATTTTGGGCCAGCAGGGCATTGTGGGATGCATTTAGCTGGGTGCTTTATGATACTCCTAAATATAATTGATTGATTTGTAATTGTCGTTTTTTGTTTTCAGCGTTTTCCCTCTTAATTGCTTCAAGTTAGCTAATGTGGTTTAGATGGAATGAGACTTAAAACCCGATATAGTTTATTGCACCTTGCACTGCTGAGCTCTTTGGTACCAGCAACACATGTGGCTGTGCTTTTGATTTAAATTACACCACTACACAACATGGTTTAAACTCTGGATGTTTACGTCAGACATTTATGAGAATATTTTTACTATTCTCTCTGTTTCATCCTCCATATAAGTTTGACTGACCCAGAGGTTTGAACTGAACAAACTACAAAGATATACTACAAGATATAATAAATCAGTATCCTCCCTGTGAGCTTCTAATCGATATATAAACCAGCGAGAGGAACAAAGTGCAGCTCTGCAGGTATGGCTTTAATGTTTAACTCCCCAGTCTGTTGTAACATGACATGTTCCCTCACATCATCCATCCATCCATCCATTCAAAAACAAGGTGGTGATGAAGAAGTTATTGAAAATCACTTGGGTTTTGATTTTTAGCCCAGAAGGAATATGCAGATATCTTAAGTTTATTTTTTACTGTCATGTGTTTCCATTCAGCTGCTTAATGTGCAAACTTACAAACAAGAAATGAACACACGTGAATTTCGAAAAAAAAAACCCTCAAATGTCGCAAAAACCTTTATACGCTCACATGAGGTGGTTTTTCAGACGATTCCACAAAACAATATTTAACAAAATTGAAACGGAAACGTTTTTATAGCGTTTAATAGGAGTGCTATTAAAAACAAAGCTTTATTCACAAAACATCACTCAATGGAAATGCACATTTGGAACTTTTCTAAAAAAGTTGCACAAAACTGTGACGAAAACACATCTATTGTCAGGTTGCGTTGACAGCAGCTTCACTGGATCTCTACACTGTGGTTTGAACTCTATTCAGCACCACGTTAGTCATGCTCGTTAGCTAACGAAGGAGCCCAAACGCATCTTTAATTTAAATGGTTAAACCTTCCTACCTCTGTTGGATTGTTTAGGGAATCAGAGTTTCAGAGTCAGTCAGGATTGAGGAGTCATCGCATCACTTCGATCTGAAGTATCTACAAACCGTCACAGAGGGAGGACGGTCGTCTGGGAGCTTGTGGCTGCTTTGAACCAATGAAGATCAGTGGAGGTAATTAGAAAGAGCTGCCAGTTGGTTTGAGCAGCCGAGGAATAGGAAACAGACAGGGCAGAAATACATGTGTCTATAATGACATCAGTTTTAAAACAGCAGAGGAGGAAGTGAACAGGTGTCGCCAGGTGAAACAGAAGAATTGAGGAGTGGCAGAGCTTGTTTTATTTTGTCCTGGTTCACTTCTCTTCAGCTTGATGCACTGACACACAGTGATACATGGATAAATTGTCTGAGCAAACATAAAAACCATAAAAACAATATTGTGTCGAAACAGAAGTTGCTGAGCCAAAACTGTCTTAGGCTCTTGGCTTTCTCTCACAGTGGCAAAAAAACAGAGCCTGAATTACTTTCCTTGACAATATTCAGCCTCATATTCAGCTGTGTGGAGTTGTGCTGTGGGCTGATGCCCTGATGGTTTGCAGGAGTGCCTGCTTACAAAATACACTTCATGAATCTCTGTGTGCAGCACTGTTGTCTTTCATCGCCTTGTCTTTTTTACTTTTATGGAAAACGGATTGAAGCCAGGATGCTTGCTGCATTCACAATCACTGTTGTGTGTAAAAAACCCCAAAATTATGACTGCGGGGAGCATTGGTGTGGAGTGTCGGACGCTCTGAGGTGGCTGTTGTAGCTGGGCACGGTGCATGCTGCCTTCATCCCGCAGCAGCAGGGATCATGGTCAGGATTAAGAACGCCAAAACTCCTCAGTGTTGCACAAAAAGACCCAAAAAACATGCTAATCTCTCTGTGTCTGACCCCCGACGTCTGGTGTTGAGGTCGCAACGGCTCTCTGTTATCCTCTTAAATGCCCCTTCTTCATATCATAGCAGTGTCCTTAAGCCACTAGGCAAGATAAGAAATCCAATTAGGACGAGGCAGCAGATTTTTCGTGGGTCTTAACTGCTGGGGTCTGGCTGAGTTTAACGAGGCCGGATGCAGCCTGAGGCTCGTGTCATCAGCGGTCCTTGGAAGTGTCAGGTCCACCCACATGCAGATTGCAGCTATAAACTGGGATTGTCAGGGAAGCGGGGAGCTGTGTCAGTGCTCCTCTCCCAGCATGCACATCAGTGACGGGAGCACAGGGCTGTGTGTAGAAGAATGTGCTATATTTCTCAAGCTGTGCTGTAACACTCTGTGGGTTTACACTGACTTTACACAGCAGAGACCTCGACAGGAAGTTTGGTAAGTGACAGTCAGTGATTTATGTAAGTGCAAAGGACCGGGCCTCTTTTTGTGATATCCCAATTTTAGGATCCTGTTTCATGATGACAAGATAAAGTAGATCTGAGTGCGAGCGCACGGCTGTATCCGACACCCACTACCTTCAAGCCATTTATAGTCACATCGCTTTAAAGGTGCGTGAGTGACAAAAAGCCTGGAAGTGAAAATTAAAGTGACATGAAGTTGGAAAACAGTGGGCACAGCGGTGTCTTTGATAAAACCAGAAATTCTGTTTGATGAAATCCCTGCCCCAGAAAAAAAGCCTCCCTGAGAGCAGTTCCTGCACCAGGGACTGGAGGCAGGAAATTCTGTGTAGGCTCACAATTAAAACCCAGAAAGATCAGAAACTTTGAGATAGATTTACATCTGTGCAGTCAGTCCGAGCACGCAGCCTGATCCCTGCCTTTGTTTCCTGACATGTTCACATCAGTGCGTCCAGTCTGCACGAGGGTGAAGAATATGCTACGAGACAAATCATTTCCATAGGATATATGTGTGTTTCTTCAAGCTATGTGCAGGTTTTACTGCTTTACATAATATAACAAGTCATAGTGTGTGTTAGTGTTAAACAGTAAAATGTTACCTTGACTTTACAAAAGATCACAACTTCTATTAATATTCACACCAAACCCTCAAATAAGAAACTTTAAATTGTAATGGTTCAAAAATGAATATGGTCTCTAATAGACCGTCTATATCTTGCAGGGGGAGGGTGGCTGATTTAATGACGAATCATTTTGATGATGGACAGGTCAAAAAAAAAAAAGCAAGCAGCAGAACCAGATGTGGCCTGTTGTCTTTTTTTATTCCATGCGTTCTTAAAACCGAGTTCCTACATTACCCACAATCACACTCATGACTGTTTGAGAGGAGATGCGGGGCTGTTTATGCTAACAGTGTGTAATGACTTAGCCTTAGCTTCTCAGGAATGCACCTGTTAACTTTTCTGCTGTGATTGACTGTGCAGTGCAAAATATTGATCCTCTGCTACTGTATTTTAGTTGAATGTAGAATTTTTGACCTTTTTCCATCAATGGCATTTCCACTACTTTGTGCTAAAAATGCCACAATGCATTTTATAGATGGAAATCTGTAGAAAATAGTGAGTGAAGCAGTGAGTCTGTGGGGACTCCAGGCTTCTGGATTCAGTCTGTGAAAAGAAGCTGCAGCTGCACGAGCCTTACATTTCTACTTTTGAACAGTAGCCATAAATGGGTGCATGCAGCAGGCTTGGATGCCGGGCCTCAATATCACGATATACAATGTCATCACGGGTGGGGAGGGGGTGATGATGGTAATTATATCGTTATTTTATGCCACTAAACACTTCTCTTTATCCATCATATGCCAAAGTACAATGTACAGTAAATGAAGAAGTGAAGTGAGGGGCAGACTGTGTGAAACTTAAAAACAAACCAAAAAAATGCAAATATTATTAACAAAATGGAAAATATTATGATATTTGATGTAATGGCCGAAGCCCAGCACACAGGCTGTTTGCATATTAATATTTGTCCCTGCTCCGCCAGTCTTTCAACATTTCAGTGAAAATCACGACAAAGAAGAAACAGTTGAATTGATCGTCTGGTTGCATCAGCGAGGATCTGTAACGATGTCAGAACAGCTGTCACAACACATGGCTGTCTCACTGTTAGCTACGTGGCTATTTATAACGCCTGGTTTACTGCCTTGAAATAATAAATATAATGTACAGTTCGTAACAACAGGGAAATTAAAGAGGCCTTTAAATAAAATAAAAAAATAAAGTTGAGCTGACTAATTAATTAAATGCACCACTGATTGTCGTAATGTTTATTACCAGATTATGTCTAACATTGTATTTAATATTTGTACTTTACCACACGACGTGGTGGATCGACAGGGTCGTCTTCTTCTTCTGTGATAGAAACCGGTTCATCAGAGGTAAATTCTGTGAGGATACATCAGGCCTCAGGGGATTCCTCTGACTAACACACCTCATCACTGAGGAGTTTCACATGATTGCATTAATTATGTTTTCATGACTAATCAGCATGAAGAGCAAACTGATTGAGATAACACTGAGAGCTAATTTCATCCCAGTTTAACAATATTTATGTCGTGTGTTGTTATTGACATTAACTGTGATATTTAAAAAAATGAAACACTGATATCTTGTTTATTCAGATGTGATAACATGGTGACGGCAGATGTTTGGCCTTGTGGATCTTTTGTTCATCAGTTCATCTTGTTTCCTTTTCTTTGTCCATTATCTGTAATTCTTCTTTTTTTATGTTCTTGTGCAGTTGTAGTTACAGACTCTGTCTCCCCCTCCCTCCACTCATACTTGAGTCTAATGTGTTTGCCTAATAAGATAAAACCCCCATTAAGCAAAGTTAAGGAAGAATTTGACCGACAGCATCATTATTATTATTATTTAAATTTTTTATAGATGATAGTGTCTTCATCATGATTTCTTTGGCCACAAGAAAGTTAAATACTGACATTGTGTCTGGTTGAAATCATTATTTGGAAAAGTCTCTTCACCAAATCATCCTGAATGATTTCCTTTGTATTTCAGTGGCCCAGTGGAGAAAAATATACTGGTATTCTCTGTCAAGTCGTCCATGAAAACTACCTCAAAATAGAGCCTTTCTGTCACTGTGGATATATCGGGAGTTTAAACACTGAGGTGCTTTGATCCACCTCAAAGAGCATCTTATTTCAGATCAGACAAAGCACTTTGACAAGTTCTTGTGTTGCTGCTGAAGCTGAGAGCCAGACACATTTTCCTGATAAGTCATGAGGACAGTGTTGATGCAATCAAACTGTCCCGAATCAGAAAAAAAACATGAATCTTAGATTTTAATTTCTGCTCCTGAGGTCGTTAAACACTCTTGTGTGTGTGTCTTCAATCTGAAATGTCAAATCTCAACAGATCAGATGATGCTGGCTGGATTGCTCTGTGTTGCGTGATGAGTTTCTGTGTTAAAAGATCCAGCGATGGAGAACATTCATCAAGGCCACAGATACAATCTCTTGACTGGATAAACTAAATATTGAGCTGAAAACATGTCGCTTTCATTTATGTTTGACATTGTGTGTACACAGCGGCGCGCTCAGATCCGCTCCTCCTCTGAGGTTTCCCTCTCAGCGGCAGGAAAGACGAGCATTGTTTTCAGAGTCTCTGCCAGTGATAGCTCTCATCTCCGTAACTCAGCACCCTGGATGCTCGACAGCTCAGCCGGCTGGTTATTGAACCTGTGAGGGCCCCCCCCCCCCTCTCCAAAGATCTATCACATAAACAGTCTTTAAAAACTGCCCGGGACTGGCTCGCTCTGGATGGAATAGATTGCAGGAATCGGTCTTGTAAGAATGATTGCATTGGCTCTTGAGTTGGTGAGTCTATAAATTACAGAGCTATGTCAGCTGATCTCAATATGTCCTCCCCTCTCCTGTTCCCAAGTCTCACTGAGGAATATGTGATACACGAGTCACTAATTTGCTTTGTGGTTGAGACGTATCTGCCACTCACTTACATAAGAGCTCTTTGTCTTGAAGGCTTATTTGTCCCTGTAAAGGAAAAGAAACGTAACACGATATAACCTGTCATTCTCTATGCATCGTATAGTTACACTCATGGGTCCTATAGAGTCCTCACTGCTACTTAATGACTTCCCACTTGAAGATGTGAAGCAGTTTCTCCTGAGAACAACAATAGATTTTAGTTTTACTAAGGAAAAAAAAAAAAAAGCAATTAGCCACTGAAAATGTAAAAAGCAAAGGTTCTGCCCAAAAGCTTTTCTGGAGGAAACGTTTTCCACCTAAAACTAAATGAAAACACAGTCAGAAAGATTTATGAGTTCATTCACTTCCTGAGTAAGAAGTGTGTGGTGGTGTGGGAGAAAATGCCATTTGGCAAGTTCATTAAAACAAAGTTATATTTATAAAGTAAAATAATTACTTACTTTTCCAAAGCTCTTGTAAAAAGTTGAATTTGTGCATCTGTTTAATGAAGAGACTGAAGTTCTGTCAGTGAGGTTATGTCCGGGCCCAGATGGAGCCCGCTGTGCAGCCAAATATATAGGTGCAGATGGATCACGAAACGCTGGCAGGACGCTCTGAATCCTGATGTGTGAAATGAGTTAAATTCCAGAGGAGGTTTGCTAATAAAACAAGTAGCAAAGCTGTGGCGTATATGGTTACATGAAGGATAAAAATAAGCCATTTTTGGGGCCATGCAACAGTTAAAGTTTTGGCGAATCTAAAGACGAACCTCTACACAAGGTTTTGTGTAAGTGTTTATATCCCTAAGTGTTGTGTGTTTTTGTTGTTGTTTGCTTTCTTATGGTCTT
This sequence comes from Trachinotus anak, assembly GCF_046630095.1. Lineage (NCBI taxonomy): Eukaryota > Metazoa > Chordata > Actinopteri > Carangiformes > Carangidae > Trachinotus > Trachinotus anak. The sequence goes on from NW_027273890.1 coordinate 3,701,787, forward strand.
TGGTGGTGTTTCCATATGGCAGGACCATATGTCCTCGTCTGATCTGGGCGTCCTGATTGCAGGCTCAGAAACATAGTTCTGACTCAACACCATTTTTCAAAAGCGTTCTACTAAAAACAAGTTTTCTCTGGCCTATGTGACTTGATGCTATACAGATTTGGAAAAGTAAAATTCAGGCATTTCAGCACACACACACACACACACACACCAGAGGGACTGGAAATGAAAAGTCTAACAATACACAACATGAAACGCAAGGATAACACTATGTCGTGCAGGCACAGCGTGCGCTGGGTCAGGTGGAGTCTGGTAAGATTGGATCAATCGGAGGGGGCGCTTTGTGGGGGCAGGGGCCTGACAGCGAAAAAACCGCAGCAGCTTAGTCTCTACAGCTGATACAATCCAGCACCAACCTGGAGTTTTTTTTTTTTTTTAAATCAAATCAAGGTAAAATCGGCCCCGACTGCACGCTCCTGCACTGGGGTGCTCGGGCCCTGAAGCACCCACGGTTTCGGCTGCTATGATCATCATCATTTCTTAACCCAGCTGATTTCTGTACCTTTGTCACTTGTATGACGAACAATGAGAAGCACAAGCAGCTGCAACATTTATAAGGACTTCTGGAGAACACCTGAGTTTCCTGTACGGGAATATTTCATGACCATGTTGTTGCTCTTGCAGGAACTTTTCACACTTTTGCACACGTGTCACTTTGTGCTCGTGATCTAAATTTGGTTGCAACTGTTCTGTAACACTTTTAAGAATTATGGCAGTTTACTTTGTTAAGGCGGCAACAGGCCAACAGTTATAGGAAATGAGTATGGCAACAACACAATCATGCTTTTGGCATGGGGTGTAGGAGGAGTGGTAAAACGTTTTTGCACAATAGCTTATGTAGGTGGAAATCAGTTTTGTGTATAAAGATTGTGACAACCATGACTTACCTGCCTGGGGCTGCTTGTAAACGCCCTCAGAAACACACACTTGCACGATGTACTTATAGGTTCTGTGAATGGTCATAACTAGATATTGCAGACGTTACAGAGTTTGATATGTAAAATTGACAGACTTTCCCTTTAAGTCAAGATCCATTTACTTGCTTTATTGGAGCATTAAACCGCATTTGTCTAAATAAAAAGATGAATAAATAAAGATGTGGGGAATAATATCGAAAGCTCTTGAAAAAGCTAAGAAGTGGTCCCTGTGTCACAACAGTTTTTGACAAAAAAAGTCAAATGTTTGTGGTTATAAATGTCATATTTTTTACACGTGGCTGATTTACATTTAGCTGCTTCAGTTTCGGTGTCATGTTGTTACTCATGCTTCTCGCTGTCTCACTGTCATGGCCGACTGGGACACTTGAACAGAACAGACACTTCTTTAAAGGTACCTATATTTCTATATTTTTATTCTGGGCCTCCACTAGAGCAGCTTTGCATAATTCACAGAAGAAAAAAATCTTATTTATCTCATACTGCCTGTTTGCAGCCCCTCACTTGAGCCTGATTGAAAGAGGCAGGATTTGCTCTGGGCTCTTTAAGGTCCTCCTCTCCGAGAGCTCACTTTCTTCTGCTGAGGGGCAGCACCCAGAGACGCTGTGAGCACCTCCTCCTCCTTTTCTGAAAAAAGAAAACGGTTAACTACATAACACAACTGATGGAAATGGGAACTTCTCAGATCCTTCTGAAGATGCTTAAGCCTGAATCTGATGAGATCTCTCAGGACATCTCTGTTCAGTGAATATTACACACATTACCTGCTTATTGTGTGACTACCTGACTTGTTTTTTCTTTTTTTTTGGACTGTATGTGAAGCAGACCTCGAAACATAATGACACTCATATGTTTGTGTCCAGTGGAAGTAAAACAATATATACTGAACATCATTATCAGCCCCAAATATTAATAAATTGATACTTTTACTTAGGTTACTGTGATAATTGTGATAATATTATTTACACAGTAAATAAACAGAAATTTACCAACTCCTATGTAACTCCTAAATTGTATTACACGGTAATACAAGAAATAATCTGGACAGTATATAAGAAATAATCTGGACACAATAAAAAGTGTGTGTGTATATATATATATATATATATATATATATATATATATATATATATATATATATATATATATATAATATTTTTTTTATTGTTAACACAAAGAGGCACAAAAGGTTGTGTAACGTGATCAAACAGCAGCAGTGAGTCTGCAGGTGGCAGGAATCAGGAGTGATATCCACAGGCTAACACCACTGAATCTTCTGTCTGAATGGATCTGGCGAGCCCCAAAGCTCCCGCAGTCTCTTCACTCTTCCTCTTTGGTGTCTTCGGGCAGCAGCTCGATGTGTCTGGGAACTGCGAGGGCGGCGAGTGTGTGTGAGAACTGGGATCAGCTACGCTAACACCAGAGGGGAAAACGTGTTAGCTTGTCCTGTAACATTTGCCACTACAAATGCTGGTGCTTCATTCTCTAGTTAAAACTACTGACTCCCTCAAAAATATAAAAACTTTTCTTTTTTACTGTCTGGCCTTGACTTTCTGAAAAGAAAATAATTCACTTTTTTAGTATTTTTCAGAAGCTAAAATCTTTTCTTCCCTTGTTTTTTCCTCTTTTGTGTTGGTGGAGTAGTCGGCATTAACACAAACACACAAACACACACTTTTATTCCAAGATAAATATTAATATACTGTCAAATGTCAGCTTGTTGTCAAGGGGATGGTCTTGAGTAAAGTGCTAAAGAGCCACTCTTTGTTTTGGTGTTTTTAGGAAAAGATATTGCAGGAAAAACCCTGGAAATAACCTGCATTATTATGAGTGCATTAGTATGCCAGCATGGTCTTAACAAAAGTGCTAATGAGTGAGAGCAAAATCTGAATGTTTTTATTCTATTCACCATCAGCAGACTAACGAGTGAGTGCATCTGGGTCTGATCCACAACTGCTGAGACTTCCTGTACAACGTCTGATGTCAAATGATCTCAGTGAAAAACAGCACCAGTTTGTTTACAGGTGTAGATTTTATGCCGGGTTTAGACAGGTCGCTGAATATGGTCATTAATCAAAACATATTCACCTTTTTCACAAGCTGACACTATTGGCAGGAGTATTTTCGGTCTGAGTGATTTCTGGCTGCAGGGAGAGTTTTGCTTCAGACATATTTCAGAGGAGGTGCGCTCCTGCTAACGACGTCAAGCATATCAGTGTGTGTTTTAGCATCTTTAGCTCTTAAATCTAGTATTTTGGTCACAACTTTCTAATGAAACTGGTTTCCAGCTGTTGCAAGCAGCTGTTTTTACCAAAAAAACCCACTGTACATTCTGCTCAGAACCTCCATTCATCAGGTGGACAAAAACACAACTCCAAATAAATATTAACACCACTTTTTTGTTTGCTGTATCCGTCAATAGAGCAATTTTTTGCAACACGTTTGCCACAATAACTTTTCAAGGTGTTTTGTAATAAACTTAATGTCCCCAATTGCTTCAAAAGCCATTACTGCTATTTTAAAATGGACATTTTCATTTATATATTTGTTCAAATCCTCTCTGTTATAGACCTCTCCAGTTTTTTTTTTTAGAGAGCATAACTTGTGGGACTGGCAGCAGCAGCAGCAGCAGCAGCTCGGCCTTTATGTGTGTAACAACTGTTTGTAGCAAGACCACAACAGTCCGGTAGGGAAGAATCTGTTTCACAGCATAGCAGCAGTGTGTCTAGTGTTTTCCTGCCTCAGGACGCAAGTCTTTAAGTTTGAAGCTAAAGGGGGCGTTTGTGCAACGAATACATAAACTAAGTGTAATATAGTCTTCAGCTAAACAGGAGACACTGAGGAGTTTATGCATCATCATTAATCATCATTACCTTGGTTGTCTTTAGTGGCTGCTGTTTAGAAGCTTTGAAAATCTTTCTTCCCTTTGCCTAGACTAAAATTTATATACATACATACATACATACATACATACATATATATCTATATCTATCTATCTATCTATCTATCTATCTATATCTATATATATATATATATATATATTTTTTTTTTAGATTACCACAGACTGTAAAAGGAAATGGATGTAGTCTTTGTGACGTCACCCTCAGGTTGCTGAAGAGCAGTTTTGAAGCTCAGAGTGGGCTGCTCCACTGTCGCCATCTTGGCAGTGCCTGACTCCGCCCCTAACTCCGGGCTAATCCAAAAATGGTCAAAAATGTGAAGCATGATGGTTAAATAATTGTGGTTAGCACAGCTGTACATCTGAGCATCATGCTAACTGAAGGCTAATTTATTTGCTGGCTAATTAGCTAGTTAACAAGCTAAGCTAACAAGGGAAAAAGTATAATGAGCATGACACTGATACCTGCTAATAGTGCTAATATAAATAAATTAATACAAGAATTTTGCTCACCTCAAAAAACAGGAGCACACACTTGCTCACATTCTTTTGGTCAGTAATTACAAACACAAAAAAATATTATCTGTCTAATATTTGCATGAAAAACACTCAAGAAAAACAAACACACTGAGAGGTTATGAATGGCTCGAATCAGCTGAGGTGATGCTGAGCAGACAGCTAACGCTAGACACCGAGTGGCTGGCCAACGGCACCCACCTGTCACTCATAGAGGCCACACCCTCAATGATGCATAACTTTAGTTCTTAATAAAATTTAAATAGGTGAGTTAGGTCATGTAAAATTCCCCCCTGCACAGTTGTCATGAAGGAGGAAATTATCTCTAGAGACCAAAACAGTTTTTTGCACCAGGCTGCAGACATGAGTCTGTGGGGACTGACTCACTGTTGGACTCTAGTGGTCATTAGAGGAACTGCAGTTTTTTGTGTGTCTTCATTTTTCAGCCCTAGAGTGATAAAGCAATTTGAAAGCCTCCTCCCTCACCCTCTCCTTTATAGGGTTGTCAGAAAATATTCATGACTGCTTCACTATAGCAGTAAATGTGTTTATCCTACTCAATATCCTATGATTCATGGGCCTTTACCCTTTTTTTTAAGTACTCCTCAGGTCTATTTGAATGTACATTAATCTTCCAGCAGGCTGTAGAATCCTTAAATATTTAAGCAGCAGCAGTATGTGAATGTCACATCCCCTTCACAATAGCTGCTTACACTCTTGCTTTGAAACACGGATGAAAACACTGATATGTTTGCAATACATTTCCTCTGTGCTGCAGGAGGACATACGTGCAGTCTCAGTATTCATGCAGGGACATTTATCAGCTGTGAAGATGCATTTAAACACATCTTTATAAAGCATAAACTTCAAAGCTGTTGGCCAGGACAAAAGAAGGCAGTGCAGAATAAGGTGAACTGGAGGACAGAAGCAGGCATTAGCATGTGTTGACGTCTGCGTGTTACTCCAGGTAAAATGGCAAGTGAGGGGCCACGGGGCCACCTTGGCTTTCAAATGACTGTCTCCTGGCAGTAAAGGACATTTATAAAGGTTTAATTCAGAAAGTTAGTGCAGCCCTAAAAGGCATACATTGACATTTAAGTTAGCCTTTACAAGAGTAGAAAATGTATCTATCTATCTATCTGTCTATCTATCTATCTATCTATCTATCTATCTATCTATCTATCTATCTATCTATCTATCTATCTAATGCTGCAGAAATCATAGATCACTAATTGCCTGAGAGCTGGGTGAGATGGCATATCCACCTTATTATTTTATCATTTTATTAATTATTTTATTTAAATGCACCAAGTGCTTCCTTCTTTGAAAGAACACACTGAGCATTATTTTCCTTTAAATGGACATAAACACAAGTTTAAATGGAAGCACAAGCTCCTGGAGCAGGTACATGTAGGGATCAGCAGGTAAAGTTGTGTGCTCCTCTGATGTCCTAAAAAGCAACAGAAGACAAAGACTGGTCAGAGGTTGCCCTTCTCCCCTGTGTCCTGAGGGAGGGGCACTCAAATGTAGGGAACAGGATGTGTGAGGGGTCCTGCCAGCTCACTTAAGCATCTGCTGCTCGCACAGAGTGGAGGAGCAGACTCTGACGGTGCTCTGCAGGCAGTTTCCGTCCTGGAGGTTAATGGAGTGGAACCAGAAGGTGAAGGAGAACGTCATGACGCTCTAAATGAAAGAGAAGTAAAACACTGTGAGGACGTCCTCTCTGACACCAAAGGATTTGAGCTTGCTCCTCAGGAGACACAGCTGCTGCTGCCATTTCCTGACGACGTCCTCTGTGTGTTCGAGGCAGATTCCAGCAGGTTATCAAAGATGGCTCCTGCTGCAGCCACTTCCCTCCGCCTGTTGGAAAAGGTCACGACCATCTCCACAAGCTCACGAAGAGCTGAGCTGTGCTGCTGTGAGGGGCCTGAAAGCAGAGACAGGACTGTGCCATGTGACGGTTTGGCTGGGAGGACATGTGGTCTTCAGTGTGGAGGGTGAAGAGCAGAGGTGAGAGGTCACAGCTCTGCAGGGGACCGGTTGAAGTGTGGAGGGGGGTCAGTGAAGGTGTTGTCAACCTGTTGGTGAGGAAGTCAGGATCAGTTGGTCAGTGAGGGAGAAGCTGGTGCAGGAGTCTGGCTGTAGTGCTGGGGTGTCCCAGATGCTTATGTATAGTATCATAACCCCCCTGCAAACTGGAGTGGGTCCATCTGTGAGTCTGTTGCCTTGACCATATGGTTTTTGAAGATGCTCTCCATAGCCTTCATCACAAGAGAGGTGGGAGCTACAGGCCTGAGGTCATTCATAGCTCCCTTCTGACTGTGGAGTGTTTCCACAGCTGGGGGGCTATACCGCTGGTCACGGAGTTCATGAGCCCCCCCCAGCTGCTCAGCGCAGAGCCTCAGGGTACGGCCACTGATGTTGTCTTTTGCCTCCAGCTGGGAGCTGTTGTCCGTCTCAGATCTGCTGTGGAAGGAATCGAGGTCACGAGGGAGCGATGCTGGGCTGCTCCCTGAAACCTGATTGAACTTCCTGCGGGTGGTGGAAGCAGCTTTCACAGCCTTAATGTTCTGGAGCCGCTGCCAGGCTGAGCAGACGTTCCCTCGCTCGAGTGTTTGCTCCACTTTGTCTTTGTATTTCAGTGTGGCAGCGCGTTTGACCTCTGTTAACCTCCAGTGAACGATTCTCGCTTTTTCTTTTTGTTGATTTCCTTGAGCCCTTTACTCACCCAGGGTTTATTGTTTGGAGCGACTGGGACCTTTTTTGGTGGGAATGGTATTGCCCACACAGATGGAGATGTATGATGTCAATGTTGGTAGACGGGGCTATGACGGGGGGGGGGGGGGGGCTGTTTGCATGTGTGTCTTCTCCAGGCGGACGCTGCATGTGACATATTGGTAAAAGCCTTAAGGACGTCCAAGTGATTTATCTGTCGCTGACTGCAGTAACATCTGGAAACAAACTGCTTCAACTAGATGCAGAAAACATTATCTTCAACTAAACATTTCTGTTCTTGCATGTTTACTCTACAGTAGGAGGAAGATGGAAGATGATAGAAGATATAAGACGACGGTCACGTTGTTGCTTCAAGCTTCTGTAACTATGAGCACAGGAAAATGTTCCCCTCTAAAAGATTTATGATTAGCAGAAAAACTAAGCTATTAAATTGTTGCTTAAATAAATTAAATTATGCTTAAATCATGAACTGAATTGGGAACAAAGCTTTCATTTATTTTTTTGTCATTAACATTGATGAATAGTTACAGAACACATACAACACAGCCGCGGCCGTGAGCCTTTAGCTACAGTTAGCAGAAGGCTAAACTGTTAGCTAATACATCTACCTGCACAACCAACCACTACAACACATGTAGATGTTACAGGACAATCATGGACACGGGTCCATCTGAAGAGACGTGCGAGAGTCTCCTGTCACAGGTCAGATTTTCTAAAGTCTGCAGACAGAGCCAAGAGGAGGTGCAGACTTCTAGTTTCCCCTCAGACAACTTGAATTACAATTTGCTGAATGTGATTAAGGAATATTTGCCCACTGATGCCACCTGTAGCTGAAATTGATGTGATCCTCTCCTCACTCTGGGGGGCTGTGTGGGAGACACGTCTCCTCTCTCGGCTTGAAAACAATAAATCTAATCTGTCGGCCGTACCCACAGTCTGCTGAAAGGTTGGCTCTTTAAACAGAATATGAAATGAATGTGGGGCACAACAATCCCTAAAACTGCAGCTGGTTGAGGAGGCTTCCTGACGGAGAAAGCTTTCAGCACCAAGGACGAGGTTTTTCCAGCGCTCTGCATGTCGGTACTGAGTTGTTGTATTGTTTGTCCTTGTTCCTCCGGCAGCGAAGCAGGGTGTTGATTGGCGCTGCACTTTGAGATTAATGTGTGAAAACCCGGCCAATTAACAGCAGGTTTTGAAATCTTCTGCACAACATTTTTTTAATTTTCCAATCAGTAACACAGAAAGCCACGGCTGACATGTTAACAGCTTTAAATGTTATTTCTCAATGCAAAATCGTACAATATGTTCTTAGCATTGGAACAGTAATGGATCTATAATTATGTATTCATGGTGTTGTCTGTTCAAAACTGCACGTCTTTCAATCCTCCAGGATTGTCTTGAGAGCCCCCCCCCCCGCAGTAATTTGTATTGGAATACACTGAGCTTAATTCATTCCTTTAGTAGACCACTATCTTTTGTGGTATTTTTTTACTGTCTATTTTCTGTGTGGGGGTGGTTTTGATTAGTTGTCTGTTTTGTTTTGTATATGAGTTCATGCCAGAACAGCACTATAAGAGGTCAAGGTGCGTACTTAATTTGACCATGTGTGTATCTTGCTCTCCTGATATGTTCTGTTATGTTGTTTCAAAATAAAGGAAAAAAAGAAAGAAGGGAAATTTAAAAAAGAACCAGGATTAATTGTTTCCTGTGAATCAGCCGGAGGTTGTGAGATGTGATAGACTGAACCTTTAAAGGTCCCATATAGTCTAAAAGTAGATGTCCATGTCTTCTTTGATTATAAGCAGGTCTCAGTTCTACATTAATACTGTGGAAGTATCAGGGCCTCAGTCCACAGAGAAATGCACACAGCCTGTATTCACAAACTGAGCCTTAAAACCAGCTGTCAGGACTTCTGTAACTTTGTGATGTCACAACAAAGCAGTCACTGCCCTCAGCCATGCTCCAAGCCCCGCCCACCTGGACCCACCATCCAAATGTGCAGGATTTGGTTTCTCTGAGTGTTTACCTGAAATCTGCTATATTTTTATTGGATCACTCAGAAAACAGTCAGCTGATTGGCTCCCTGACCTGTTGTCACTAGAGCTCCAGAGAGGAGCCTCAGAGAGGAGATGTAAAACTACACTGAGATGGTTTTTGGTTCTTAAAACCACAAATATATTTTCTGATGGAGATCAACACTTAAAACACAAATAAAACACAGAAGAAGAGTAAAACGTGGACCTTTAACATCTGTCTTACCAGTTCTCCACTTCCTGTGCCATCATTTGTCTTTTACCAACAATTTCTCCTGTTTTTCAGTTGTATAACCTGCTAAGGGAGCTGCTCTTGCACTGCTTTGAGGCACCTGAATGTAGAACACACTGTGAGCATGTTGCAGTCCCTCACTGGATATTCACTGAACAAAACAGGCTGGACTGTGAAATAAATGTGTTCCTCATTGCCTTTGCTGTGGCCCAAGGCTGGCAAAGAGCTCTGGAGAGAGAGAGGGGAGTTATTACTGCGAGTGTGTTATGTGTATCCTGTGTGCATTTGTATGTATAAAGTGTTGTACCGTTGTGCTTGTGGGGGAAGCCAAAGCTCATCCCAGTCACACAGTGGAGGGGAGGGGAAGAGGTGTCAAAACATTAATGAACGGTTGTGTGTTCCTCCATTCGCTGCTCCGGTGTGGTGGTGACAGAGCTGCAGAAATAGGAGCAGCACATAATGAGTCGCTGCAAGAAGGAACATCCTCGTGCGCACACACACACACACACACACACACACACTGCAGGAAAGCTGCTTAAAAAGAAGGCTTGGAAAGAGAGCCGCTGGCCCCTGTTGGTTACCAGAGGAAGTGACCAAAAAATGGACACAACCAGTCGGACTGGGTTCAGTCTCTCTTTCCCTCGGCTGCGAATCCTTTGTTTTTCACTCCTTGTATTTACACATTTCGATTTTTGGTATTTGCTCTGGACAAAAACAAATGTTTTCTACTGGTATTTTTGGGATTTTGGTGTGAATGAAGTTTATACCAGGAAATCACCATGTGCCTGCCCTGACTGACTGAATACGTTTCTCCCTCAGGGCTGTAGCTGTGTGCACCCACTGCTTTCAACACTTTCCATATACGCTGAGCTGCAGCGCGTATGAATGCTGAAGAAGCAGGCTGGGAGCTTTGGGGCTCACCAGATTCATTTATATGGAGGATCAGCTGAGAGGACAGAATTTGAGTCGTGTAAATCAGAACTCGATTTACAAATTCGTGCCCACAGATTTGTAAATCTGTGCACACGTTTTACAAAACTGTGGGTACAGATGGAAAATCTGAGATCAGGTTTATAAACCGTGCTCATGGATTCATAAACAAAGAGTATGAATTTACACATGGCTCTATTTTATCTCCACTGACCACAGGGGAGCTGTGCACATTCATGTAGCAGGTGTTAGCCTGTTAGCGTGTTAGCCTGCTGCAGTTTAGTTAAGTTAGTGCCAGTTAGTTAGTGATTAATACTTTAATCATTTCCAGGTTATTTTTCATTTCTACCACTGTCATAAAACAACACACATATGAGTTGATAGAATATTTTTAGTGACACTGAAATATACGAACAGTGTTAAACAAAAAACTTGTTGAAAAAAGACAGAAATGCGGAAAACTGTCAAGACTGACATTGAAAAACAAATCACAAAAAGATAATAAGATTGTAAGTTTATAGTTTTTTTTTATGCCTGTGTTTTATTTTTCAGTGCCAATATTTATCTTTTTGCCAATATGCCACTGGCCACTGCCATTCTTTCCTTTTTCAGTTCAGGTTTTATTTTCAGTGCCAGTATTTAATGTCACTGTTCTAGCCTCATAGTTTATGTCTATCTTGGTGTCAAACACCCACAGATTCCTCTGAGGCCACTTATCTGTACAAGGCCAAATGATTTCATTATTTTCTGTTTAGTTCAAAGTTACTAAAAAACCTTCTTTTTTTTAACCACAATGATGTGTAATTTTCTTCAGCTGTATTTCTTCTCGTGTCTCGATAACAAGATATTGACTGAAGCAGGTACTTGTAGGTCGCCGGCTCTTTGTGGTGTGTGGAAGACGTGAGCTGATGCAGCATTTGATTGTTTGCTCTGTCCAACACTTCGGTCCCGTTGTATTGAGCAGCAGCCTGTGTTGGATGCTGTCATTGTAATTATATGGTGTCTATCTCTTAAAGAGCGAAGACACCGAACACTGGAAGCTGACAAAAGAGAGAAACTCACTCACGTCCTCTCCAGACTAGATAATCGCTCCACTTCCACATGCTCGAACAGGAGGACTCCTCAAAAAAGCGAAGCCAGTTCATGGTGCAATAGGATTTAATGGCAGTAATAATCAGTGGCAGCAGCAGCAGCCTGACAGGTGATGCAATTTCCTGGGACTTTGCTTTTCTTCTAATCTGCTTTAATAGGATGTGAAGCTTTGGTTGTGCTTTAATCTCAATGAACAGACCACAATCCTTCAGCGTGCTCGCAGCTAGACTTGATATGACAGGGTGCTCCGCAAATTATTTACTTGGAAAGAGATTATTCTGTGCGCTGAAAGGTGATGTAAGTTTAGCCGAGGATTGTTCCTGCCTGCGTGCTGCTGCGGGATGTTTTGGAGTTGGTGGTGTGGGGGGGTGACGGGGACACAACGCTGGCTCCTCATTGGTATTCTGGAGCCGCTCTGCCTGTCTTGCTGTACTATAGAATACATAGACTTTGTGACAAAGTTGATGAAGCATGCATTTCTGTCATAGTGCCAGGGCTGAGTGCCGACAGTGGCGATTGAAGCTTTAAGCAGCAGCAGGAAAAAAAAAAGGTTGTGTGAGGACACACTCACACACAAACACACACACGAGTTATGCAATGTGTTTCGGGCAGATTGTAGTGCAGGTGTGTGTTTTCCTGTGTTTGTGTACTTCTGTATCTCTGTATACTGTATCTGTGTCCTGTAAATCACAGCTGTGTGTCATGTGTCTGCATTTTATGAGGAACATCATGACATAATACAGTGTAGTGCATCATCGTTTCTGCAGATTTGTCAGCTGCACATTTCGTCTCCTGTTCCTGGGGAGGCCGCTGACTCTCGCTGTGTGACATGGAGCATCATCCTGCAGGAAGTGGCCGTTAGAAGATGGTGATGTGGCCACGAAGGAAAGCAAATGTTCAGCAACAACACTCAGACAGACTGTGGCGTTCAGACTGTGATTGATCAGTGTCAGGGGCCAAAGTGAGTCAAGAAACCATCCCCCACCCCGTTACACCACCATCTCTGTTGACACAAGGCATTTGGTGTGCGAGGTAAATACAGATACATAGATAAATAAATGGCTTCTGCGCAGTGTTACTATAACCTGTTCATATGAGCAATGGCTGCAGGAACAAAGATCCCTTTATGCTGTTATGAACCTTCGTCCAGAAGGAAGAGGCTGAGATTCACTGTTCAAAGGGAGCGAGTCATCGTTTAACATCCAGCTCTCTGCTGTAACTGTCTCTGTGCCGGGATGCCAGGGTACACAAATCGATTCAACAAAAGCGCGGCAGAATAAGGTCATCAGGGTCTCCCCGATGTGGAAACAGACAGTTTCCTCAGACACAACAAACCCTGACGCCTCCTCTTGCAGACAGCCTCACAATTTGCCTCAGAGTTCAGTTTTGTGTCAGTTGTAAGATTGTGCATGTTCCACCGTCCGACCTTTACTGGATGTGACCGGATGTACAAAAAAAGCGAATCTTTGAAAAAGCAAATTTTTGCCTAAATCAGAGGTTTTCATACTGTGAGGCTATGCCCCCGTATCGAGAAGGTACCTTCTGCTGCAGCTCAGCACAGAAAGTTCTCTCTGGGGAAACAAAGGGAGAGAGATTTTTATTAAGTAGACTCTTGCTTTGAAAGACACACTGCACCTCATGTAGCTGGTGAACATGTGTGGATCAGTCTGAATCTGATGAGTCAGTCTGTCGTTTAGAGAGCAGCCTGGGGCCTGTGCATGTTCACCACTCTGCTTGTGAAGACAGTAATTATTTTGAAAGTGTTTCCGTTGTCGTGGTTCAGAAGGTTTGGATGCATCTGTGTGTGTTCCTGAAGAGTCTGATCTTTTTAGGTTCTTGCAAGAATCTGGATCACATCTGGAGATTTTTTGGATTTTTGATGACAATGCTCTGATCGGAGCGTGGCCGTGGGTCATAGTTAGAAATATCTGGGCAACGACATCTCTGGATTCTGGGGTATTTGGCGCAGTGACGAGCTCCTGGAGTGACCGTCTCCTCGAGCACAAACCTGCTGCACATTTGACTCTGGGGAGCAGGCGCAGTGGGACCACTCTGGTGAAGAAATGATACTGTAATGATAAGTGCTGAGCTGGGTTCAGTAGTGGTGGCAAGCTGTGCCCTGTCTCCCACAACCCATAATTAAAGCATCTGAAGAGGGGCAAAGAATGGTGATTATTCATGGCTGCTTTATGCCACATTCAGGGGGCTGCTGCAATACTTTCTTACTTTCTTGTCATGTTTTCTCCTCCTCTTAAATATAAGCCTGGTTGCTGCATCTTGGTCAGGAACTCGGTCAAAGACAGACAGCTCATGCAGCTGCAGAAATTTGAACAGTTATAACTATTTTTTTAAAGCTTTTGGTGCAGCTTCTATTCAGGATCTAGAGTTGCAAGGAAAGAAAAGCTCTTCAAATATAAATGAAAATAAAAAAGATTGGAGCATAGATTCACTGTTGAATGAGAATGAGGCTGGAAGGTTTTCAGACTGTTGTCCACAGTCTGACTGTGCACTGAAAAATCACATCCATGGCAAAAACTGGAGAAGCAAAACAGATATCAGGTTAGCAACAGGAAGAGCTGAAAGAAAAGAGTGAAGAGACGAGTGTCTATCAGACAAGAAGAAAAATGTTGATTGTTGTCATTAAAATAAAAAGTGCTCTGAGAGCTTCATTTGACCTCTGTATTGTTACAGTGTCAGATGTGGGCCAAGGTGGGAAAAGGTCGGGAACCACGGATGTAAGGAAGAGGAGAGAAACGTATATTCCTCATCCTGCACAGTTCTCCCTCTCTTTGTTCATTGAGGCTAAAAATCCTTCATCAGTTATCTGTATATACAGGGGGGTCTGTGCAAGACAGTGCTGCACTTACACCTAAACAAGTGCAGATGTGAACAGGGACAGTGATTGTGTGTGTGTCTGCATATAGAGCCTGAATCACACGTTTGTCAGTGTGGATGGTATAGACATCAGCTCCAGCTGCAGCTGGGGACCCTCTCTGATATGCTAATGTGAGCAGTATAATATGCACTTAATGAAAAACTCTGTGGAGTTGCTTTATGGGAAGAACTGAATCCTGTGTTTTTGGAGCTGTACACATGAAGTCGTGACGTCTGCGTCCTGCTTCAGGTGTTGACCATTGCTTTATAATCTGTACTGCAGGACTAAATCACTGCAGTACCATTTGAAGTACCAGCTGGCATGGATTACTGGATGTGAAAAGAATAACCAAAACATGTTACAGCTCCAGGATTGGCTGGTGACCTGCAGGTGTTTCCTGCCTCTCTCCCACCACACAAACCCAGCTCCAGGCCCCGGCGCTCTGAGCTGCACAGAGAACAGGTAGATGAATGTTTCACAGGAGGATTGTTGCCTGTGTCTGAATCCTGTTTTCTGAATCTGGAAAAAAATTAAACGTTTTTATGTCTCTGGAGACTGTGTGTCCTACAGACAATTGTAAGGAAAGATAACACTATTTCATTTTCCACCTAAGGCAGTGAAGAGAGCTGAAGTATTGGCAGCAGGAGGATCAGTGCTAAAATATAAGTGTCAGTGATATCCACAGAGTTCTGAATGTTCCGAGTAAAATTACGATACAATCTGTGAAAATGTTTTAAAAGTGTTGATATATGATGGTGACTAGAAGAGGAAGCAAAACCAAGTAATTTCCAGTCACTTAAAGTGGAATAAGTAGAGTTGAGTAGACTCTGGTCACTGTGGGGGTTTGTGTGATTCAGTCTGGAAAAAAAAACACAGAAAACTTTACTCCCACATCTCACCTACTCATTCACACTCAGTCAAACCAGCGTGAATAAACCTCACACTCTGTAACTTCAGCTAAAACTCAAAGAGAAGCGTTCTGTCACCCCAGCCCCCCGCCCCCGCCCCCCCCTCCACCTGCAACTTTGTGATTTATAGTTGCAGAGACTTTGACTTATTTATTTATATTGTCTGAAGATAGCTGACCAGGAGCAGCCTGATAAATGGTGTGTGGAAAAAAGTGGACACCTGATCGGCCGTTCCTGCGGCTGAGAGGAGGATACCGAAGAGAAATAACAACGCCTCCCTTAGCTCAGATAACACCTCAATCTGTCTCTTAAAAGGAGTGAGATGAATGGAGCGATGCTTCCGATTCTTTTCAGTATCTCTTCAGTAAATGTGCCTTCGTGGCTGTTGTCGCTGTGGCTGGACAGACAATATGGAAACCAGGCGGAGATGAATTGACCAATAATCAGTCTCCTCCTGGATTTGCTGATTACCAAGCTCAGAGAATTAAACATAGAGACTAGACAGAGGTGCTAAAATGTGTCCTCAATTTTTTCTGAGCTCCAGCTGAGTCAGAAAACAGATGTAAGAATAGCTGCTTTGTGTTGTGCTTGAATAAAAAGAAATGAGGAGCTAAATGTGCTCTCCCCATCGCTTCATTCAAACCAAGCTTTTTCTGCCTGTGGATGCTGTTTCGTTGTTCCTCGCTCGGACCACACTAACAAAACTGCTGCTGACATCAACCGTATTAAAGACGAGCCACCTCCTGCTGAACTGAGCGCGCTGAATATTCAGTTCAGTCTTTCAATCAGGTTCTGCTGTGTTCAGAGTTATTTCTGTGAGCTGCACAAACAAGCAGAGGTGATGCTGAGAATCTCACACAATAAGCAGACGTTCGGTGATGATGCGTCCTTTCAGACGGGATAAATACAGCGTGCATCGGTCTGCTGAGGATGCTCTGCTGCATATGTAAACAGAGGGGACGTCTGCAGAGAGCAACTGTGTGTCTTGTCCCCGGGCTTCTCTCTGCGCTGGGTGAAGGTCTCTGTTGCTGCTGTGTTTGAGAGGGAGTTGTTCGCAGGGTTAGTACGAGCTGCTCCCCTGTCTGTGCAGTTCCCCCTGCAGCCCAGCAGAAGTCAGCATTGCTCTACGTAAACGGTTAGTGTCGCCCTGCAAAGACAGAGCGGATTTCATGTTGGCCTGACAAGATCTAAAAAAAGCTGTCATTCCTTTTTAGGCTGATTGTTTCACTCACTGCCATCATATTACCCATATATAATACCTAATAAATTCATATATTGTCTCTCAGGCTGCAGAAATCATAGATTACTAATTGCCTGAGAACTCCTGCAGAGATGGGTGAGATGGCATATCCAACTTATATTATTTTCTCATTTTATTTATTATTTTTTTAAATGCATTAAGTGGTTCTTCTTTAAAAGAACACATTGAACATTATTTTCCTTTAAATGGACATGTATCGTTCCAATAAGACAACGAGTATAATACTGTAACAGAATTAAACCTCAAGCACCATAGACAGCAGGAGAGGATCAAGTCCAGAACAGGTAAATGTCACACTGCACAATGAAAGATAACAGGAAATCTCTCATGTAGTCATCGAATCACCCTGTGGACTTCAGGGTCACACCTTGAGTTTTGTTCTATCTCTGAGCCTACCAGGGGTCCAACACACACACACACACACACACACACACACACACACACATGTGTCAGCATGGTGGATTTACTGTCAGCAACCCAGGCTCACACGCGGCCACACAGAAGCCCCTCCTCCTGGGTTCATCGTCACTCCTTCCAGCCACCGCTGAAAAATCCATACCTGACGCTGTGACGCAGCACGAACGAGAACTTTCCCCAGTGTTTTACACAATATAGGACCCAGCGAGTGATCCAGCCCTCCAGGATCACAGAGAGGCTTTGGAGTCAAGTGTGGTGGATGAAAATAGTTCTGCCCCCCTCTCGTGACTGTAGTGCAGGCGTCAGTGCCTGGGTGCTCACCATGACTCCCCCACGCTGCATCTCAAAGACATGAGGAAGAGGATCCGCCTTCATGTACAGCTCCTCGTATCTGCCTGGGCTGTTGTGTATATTCAGTTGATCTGTTGATAGTGTTGTGAGTTTACAGTATATCAGCCTGTCTGTCACAGCGAGCACCTGTCTGCATCGCTCTCATCTTTCACATATCACTATAATCAGCGAGTGCAGCACTGACATCCAGAGCCCCGACAGTAAAACAGTGGGGGGACTTCTCTGCATGCGAAATCACACAGGCTATGAATACATAACAAAGCTCCGAAGCTCTTGAGATGCATGGATGTGCATAATTACACAACACAGGATTTTTCTCTCAGAGGCGCCGCTTTGTCAGGAAATTGTTTTTCCTTTTGGTGTAAGTTTTATCTGGGGGGGCTTCAGCAAGCTGCCCCTACATATTCTGCGAGTGATGGGGAGATATGAGTGTGTAATGAAAAAACTCCAAAGAATAAGAAGGAGGCCGATGATTATGTGTGTATTGTGTTTTTATTGTCCCATGAAAAGAACAAAACCAACAATGAATGTACTACGCTGTCGTGCTGTGTGTGGAGCGTCGTGCCACAGAGCCGCCATCATGGAGCCACACTGTTGCACTGAATGACACTGTCCCTGATTAACCATGAACGCACACACTGCTATTTATCTACACTCAATCCTACACACGCACTGTCCTGCTGCAGGAGAGAATGCGTATTAAACCGCAGCTGAAATTAGTCCCAAGCAAATGCACTATTTCCTCCTGTTTTAAGTTTGCTTAAAACTACCCTGTAGCCCAGGCAGTTAATTCCCATTTAGTGAAACTACACATTTGTGTAAATATTTAAGTCTTCAGTTGGAACAAATGTTAAAATTGTGGAACAGGTTATCCACACGAGTAATGTTTTTAAGAACAGGTCCCCGTTTTGTTTGTATCTCATGCACAACGATGCAGAAAAAGCAGAACACAATGCCGCTGGTTTCACATTATTCCCCTGATCTATGGGTGATGGTAAAGAGCCAAGAAACTCAGCGATGTGCCAGGAAGTGGCTGCGAAGAAAAAGACTGTGGCACTGGTGGTACTGATGTAAAAGAATCTTGGCTCCAGTATTAAAAGAAAACTTTCAGCACCGTCAGGGTTCACTCAGGATACTGAGAGACACTGAATGCAAATGTCGGCCATAGACCTTATAACTCCAGCTGTGCACTGTTATCCTGTTACTTCATGTGGCGTGAGTCCAGCCTTGTGTTGCTGTGATGAAACCTTCAGGCGTCCAGGAGAATGAAGGAGAAATTCGACTGGAAAAAGTCAGAATTTGTCTTGTGAAATCATACAAACTTTGGTCGAACACTTCTCCTTTAGGTGTCTAAATGCAGAGCAGGCTAGCAACCCATGCTTATCACATTTAGGACAAAATAATGAATGTCTAAAAAAAAAAGGAAAATTTAAAGATTATAATATAAAGGAGAAAAAGGAAGAAATGAAATGAATGAGGACCAAATAATGGAGAGAGAATGGGGAGGGAGGAGTAGGCATCAAAGCCTCAGCCTGCAGCACGGCAGTGGACTAATGGACACATGTCTCATGTTAATGTGTGCTCCTGCAGAGTTAATGGTGTTATGGTGTTCTACATTGTGCTGCAGAAAGCCTCCACACTCCACCAGTTGTTGCACAGCCAGTGATGTTGTTGCCAGTGTTAGTGCGTTGGTTATGTTGTTGTCTCCGTGCAGCTGTAACGCTGCTGTTCAAGGTGAGATCTACTGACTCCACTGTCGTTAGCATATCGGCATCGGAAAAACATTACAGTGTGTGAAAACAGCTCCTCTTTCCTTCAGTGGAAGCTGTGGATTTTGCATTATAGTTCACAAACAGAAAGCATCACGCTAACCACATCCTGAATGCCTTTATTTTTGCTTGAAGGCAGAGGCTGGTACAGCAGACATATGATGTAGCTCACAGCCTGCAGTGCTCAGTAGGGATGAACTGTATAAACAAGTGAACGTTCAGGCACGGTGTATCAGAAATGACCAGGCAGTGGAGGGGGTGAGCCTCATTGATTTATTCATCAAAGAGAAGTGTCACTGATGTTTGGATCTTGGCAGGTGTTAGGATCAGACAGCAGCGCCAAAGCCACTGTCCTGCAATTTCAGCTCAATACTAAGTACCTGGACCAGTCACTGTCACAAAATACCCCAGAATCCAGACATTAGTTGCCCAGATATTTCAAACTACGACCCATATACCATGAAATCTGGACTGGACATGCTCCAATCACAGCACTGTTAAAATGTCACATCAAAAAAAAAAAAAAAAAACTCCAGTTATGATCCAGATTCCTGCAAGAGCCTAAAAAGGATCTCTCTGGATTCTTGGGGATTTGGCACAGTGAGTTAATTTCAGTGTGGGACTGGAGGGAGGACAGGAGCATGTGGTGCAACAGCTGTCTCCAGGAGACTTAACAGCAAAATCCATTGGTTGTAACAGGTCAGAATTTTCCTCTGGGAGGATTTACTGAAGGTTTCATGCACAAAGGAGAAAATGATGAGCAGTGACTCAGAGTAGTGCCACCAATTTCTGAAGATGTCTGGTCCTACAGGATATATCACCTAATGACAACACATTTCCATACCTCACCCAAATAAAGCTTGTCTGTCATGCTTCTGCATGTGTGGAGATGTTTGACCTGACTGCTGCTACCTGTGTGAGGCCCTATGCCTCACTTCACTCATCCTTGTCTGGAACTGGGTTCTGGCAGTTTTCTCAAAGTTATGCTTTTTCTCTGCATCCTTATCTGTAAGGCCTTGGTTTCCATAGCGACGGAGGATAGCGGTGTCTCTGTCTGGACACGATCAGTCATAACAGAACTAAACAGTGAACGATTACTGTATGAGGACTTGGACTTGGAGCGATAGCGTGGACCTTCAAAATAAGAAAGGACGACTGTGAATAAGAAAATTCCAGACTGAATGCTAAGCTAACAGACTGCAGCTCATAGAAGCTCCACAGGAATGAGAGTGGTATTGATCTTCCATTTCCAAGTAGTCAAGAAGAAGAATTACATCTTTATTCTTTTGTGTTACTAACTGCTTCAGGTATTGATGAGTGTGTTGTTGTGTTACTGTTGAAGCATTATGTTTCATCATTTATAGATCTTTCCGAAAGAAATACACACTACTGGAGTTACCCATGCTGGAGTTCACCTCTTTGAAATTCTCAGCTTGTATTACAGTTACTATTAAAGGACGGGCATTGTTTACGGCTGTGGAGGATTTAATTACACCAGAAGCAGTTACGGCGGGAACCAATCAGGTCTGATTTGAGCGATCCGTTCAGCATCTCTATCTGACAAGTGCAGCACGCTGCCTCAACAGATACGGACATTGTTATGCTGTTCATTGAAAGCCTGGTCAAGGAAACGTAATTGAAATCTACTTTAGAAAGGGGAAAATGAAACACCCATCTCGATAGTCTGCAATTCTTCTGGCTGTTTGAAATGTTTCCGTAAACAAAATCTCTCATGAAAGTTTAGAAAGGTAAGAAGAATTGCTCTGAACTATCTCTACCAGATTCCAGTAATGTATTTCTTATCACATTTGCTGTGGCTGTAATGCACCGCGGCACAATTTTGTTATTAGATGCACACTGCAGCTTTTAGGGAGTAATTCCAATTTTTCTTGAGATAGGAGACGCTGCTTCTTTGGCCTGAGAATAGTTTGTGCCCTGGGTGAATAAATGCAGTCCCAAGTACAGAAACCTGGCAGAGCTGCAGGTCATTTGAATCTGAGTTACAGTAAAGCATTAGTCCCAGTTGTCAGTGATATGTAGGCATATTATTTTATCCCAAGGGTGCAGGTTTTGGCAGGACGGAGTTATCTCAAGCAATGTTTGACTGAACTCATTTGCACTATGTTTGGAGTGAAGTCATATTAGATAATTCCCATGTGACCTCTCAGAGGACACGTCTCCAAGGCAACTGATTAATGCATCCCTTCCTGTGGCCGTGATGCCCTGAGGATCAATGCTCCCCCTACAGCCACCTCGGCCTTATATATAATATAATACTCTCTATACTCTCTGTATATCTATATGATGATGTAAAAGTGCCACTGCAGCAGTAACAGTAACTACCACACTGCTAACTTCTAACTAACTAGTTAACTCTGCTGCAGTCGCCAGCAACACCCCTCTCTCTCTCTCTCTCTCTCTCTCTCTCTCTCCCCCTCAGCACCAGTTATTGACACTTTCACATTAAAGGTACAATGTGTAAGATTTGGCCAGAAATTTAGTTTATGATGATCTAACACCATCAGCAGTGTGTGATAGAGCCACAGTGATGATGTCATGACCAAGACCTCCATCTGTTGTATTTAATAGATAATGATAATGATGATAATTGTCACTAGAGGATATGTAAAACTACACTGAGATGGTTTTTAGTTTTTTAAACCACAAATATATCTTCTGATGGAGATGAAAACACTTCGGAACAAACATGTTATTATTCATTCCTCATTCTATTTGAAGTTAAACGATGCTCATATTTGCAAGAATCAACCAGCTGTCAGAGGGAAAATAAGCAGACGTACTGTAACTACCTGCACAGTAACCACCTGCTTGCATTACCCCCTTTAAGTGAATCCCATGGGATGGTAAATGTCAAAGAAAGGCCTTCCTTTGCCCAACAGCTTTTTAGTCTCCAGTGCACTATAGAAGCAGCCAGACTGAAAACCACAGAGAACCTTTTGAAACCAGCCCTCTCTTCGTTTAATCTTCTTGCTCTCTAACCTGATTCCCCTTCATCTCCTTTGCCGTCAGTGGCCGAGGGAATCTAATTCATGAGAGGTCGATGACAGAATGGGGCCTGTGGTCCTGTTAAAAGGCTCCTGTGCTTTTGCCAGTGTGGAGAGATTACTGTGTAGTTAAAGCTGAACATGAAAGGATGAGTGTAACAGGGAATTTATTAGAGTGGTGTTCCTGGAGTTGATATGAGCTTGATGGAAGTTTTTTTGTGTGTGGGGACTGGCAGCACTTCAGGAAACTGGATTTTAATGTAACTAAATGACCGTTGCAACAAAAGTCGGCTGCTTGGAGATCGGATCGGAGATTACTGATACTGATTTGTTGACCCTGTATGCTGTGTGCATCATATCCCTCATGTTCGTTAGTTTCTTTGGAAACTTAAATGTTGATTTGCGAACTGATATTTGAGCCACCACCTACCATCCATTCACCCCAATTACACACATATAATCTCTGTCACTTCTGTCTTATTTGCCAATGTCAAATCTGTTGGTGGATTGTCCAACGTGTCCAGACACTGTTTCTAGAAAGATACAGCAATGTTGCGATTGAGTTTTTTACATATCAACAGTGATATCAGATGGTCATCACGAAACCTCCGCAAACACAGATAAAAAAAAAGACTTCACAGCAGCAGAGAGCATGAGGTGCTAACACTGGATCTTGTTTCCCATGATGCACGTCTTTCAAACTGCACATGTCCAGGTTGTAGTCTGACACTACCCATAGCAATGTCTCCTGAAACGGAGCCCCTACGGCAACAGATGTACTGGACCTTGGTTGTCATGGTTACAGTCATAAACAGACGGACTGTACTAAGAGCTCACCTACCTTTGTCGCCATGTTTACTATAATAATGCTTGTGGCTCGGTAAGATTTAGGAGAAGATGGTGATTTGGGTTTAAATAAGTACTTCCTCAACATTAGACGATCTTTGTTGTCATGGTTACAATAATGACAACAAACGGTCATGGATAATGGAAACAACATAAACTGCTCCTGTCACATGGGAATCGAACACCGCTCTCCTGTGTCATATTCATCCATCCACCCCAACCTCCTCCTGACGTGGACTTTGTCACTCTATAAACTACGTCACCGCACTTTTCCCTTTGCTCCTGTCATCATTACTACGACCACTAGATGTCGCCTAGCAACAAAACCTAACTCTAGGTCATAGTAACCTGCTGACAGACGACCTGTGGGCTTATTTTTTATGAGACAGTCTTTGTTAATTAAGAATTTGTTAAGACTGTAGTCTGTGAGTTAAGCCTGGGCTGAAGCTGAATTATAAATCTCCTTCAGGGCCACAGCCGAGAATTTAAAGTAGTAGTAGAACACGCGGCAATGAGTAAACCGACCTTTATGTGAGAGAGTTCCTCTCCAATCCAATATCTTTCTCCATGATTTGTCTCCTCTCTAAATGCCTGACAGTAAATGCCAGCTCATTTTCCTGGCCTCATCTCCACCCTGATGCTGCAGCCTGTAGCACAACAGAGCAGAAAAACCTCAGTCACATCAATGCGCCGGGCCGCTGTTTTGGCAACAGACCATTTGCTTTGGTCAATTTATGATTCATATTTTGCTGCTGTTGACCCGCCTCCGGAGAAGAGCGGCTGGTCTGCCCACAACAGCAAATTCCCCCCCACAGCATGAGCACCCCTTGCCCAGGCATGAAATCGACCTTGGCCTGCAGGCTCGGTGCTGAGATAAGCCCAAACAGGCGCGATAAAAACTTGATTCCCCCCGGCACACATGGACTGGAGTGGTGAAAGAGCAACCTTGGAGCCGTGACGTCAGAGAGGTTTTATTATCCCCTTGCTGTGAGCTGAGGAAAGACATGCAGAGTCTGAACGCAGTTCGCCTGCCCACCTGTCTGTCCGTACCCTTGTGTGGTGTATTAAAATTCATGAGCTACGTTGGTTTGAATGCCAAGGTTTATGGCAGCGCTCTCCCTCTGCATAGGTCCTCAGGGATGAACGCTGGGAGAGATTAGAGAAGGACGGTGGAGAGAGATATGGGATCAAGAGGGGGAGAGAGTGAGAGAGAGAGATATGGGGGATATGAGGAGATAAGGGAAGAATGGAGGAAAGGGGAGGTAGAGATAGTGGATGGAAGTAGGAATTGCGGCCCTATTGCCAGACAGATTGCTGAACTCATTAAAACCCCAGATTAGATTCAGTGTTTGTGAAATACATTTTTTTTTTTTTACCATATCTGCACATGGAGAGTTGCCCACAGTGCGTTTAAGGTTTGGTGAAGATTGTTCATGGTTTAAACAACATTTACTGTGGTGGCAGGATTACATGCAAGCCAGTGGTAGGACAGATACACCCCCATACACATGGAGCGCATGTTTCTGGCTAGCTTACAGCTAACATCTGTACAGTCAGAAGCTGTTCGGGGTGAATAAACCATAGACTGTAAATAAAGATGGACATAACTGCTGTGATGTTACCCACAGGTTTCTGAAGAGCGGTTTTGAACCTCAGAGTGGGCTGCTCTGCCATCGCCATCTTGGCAGTGCCTGACTCCGCTTAACTCCTTGCTACAGCCACGCCCTCAATTATGAAGAAGTTTAAGCCTTAATAAAATGTGGTGAATCATATAAAATTCATATAAAAATTCAACCTGTACAGTTGTCATGAAGGAGGGAAATTAGCTCTAGTTTTTACCAGTTTGTACCAGGCTGTAAACATGTTTATTTCTGCTGTAAAGTTGGACAGTTTAACATGGGAGTCTATTGGGACTGGCTCATTGTTGGAGCCAGACTCTAGTGGTCATTAGAGGAACTGCAGGTTTACTGCTTCGAATAAACACACATGGTTCAATTGTCAAATTTGTGCTCATGATGTAAAGTGAAAATTCACTTACCTTTATATCTGAACACAGTTTATAACCTCGCCAGTGGTTCTGTGAAGTTGTACTGAGGAACAGTGCAACTTTTTAGTTAAATGTTAAAATCTGTGTCATGGACAAATTGAAAGTATAACCTGATGGTTACACTGGAGGGGAGTCAGGGGATTACCAGACTGATTCATGTCTGAACCAAATGCCACGGCAGCCCATCCAATATCTTTTTCTGTATTTCATTTAAACATCCAAAAATGTCAACGCTAATTATGGTGCTTGAGGAGAAGTCAGGGATCGACAAAGTCAGAAGGAGATCATCTGGGGACCATTATTGTCTCCAGTGAAATTTTGTGCCAATCCATCCAGATAATGAGATGTTTCACTGGGTAAGTGAAGATACTGAGCAGCTGGTTGCACTGAATAAAAAAAGTCAGGAGATCAGCTGGTCACAGGTGGTGGTCAAAGTGGTGGAGCGGCAGGTTGATAGAGCCTCATCACTACTGCGGCTAGAGATGCAAACATTCCTTGTAGCTCTGTGATGGAACTTCTACATCATATCCCAACTTTTCCAGTATGCACAAATGACTCCCTGCATTGGCACTAACTGTTGGCACTGGCTTGCACAAGTCCTGCACAATCATTTAGTATGTCTGGTCAGACAAATAATTCTGGCAGGATGAGGAAAATTGCAGCAACACAAGCACTGGGACAGATTAAGCAAGAGAGACAGAGGGAGCAAAAAAAAGGAATTGAAGGTGGCATTAAGCAAAGAAGCAGTAGTGACAAGTGGCAGTAACTGAATGAATTGCTTGAAGCCAAAGAGAATACAACTCTGAAGAGGTTTAGAAGTGCTGGGAGCCATGGTGCGATTGTAAAAACCAAAAAATACAATCCTTTCAGAGGAAAAAGTTCCCCTGGTGGAGAAAAAGGCTGACCAGGAGCAGGTTGTTGACAGTTAAAAACATGGCAACTAAGACATGTAGTGTGATGGATGGGGGGAAAGTGTAGGTGAGTGAATGAGGGGGGGAAGTGAGGTGTGCAAATAAGGAGAGGGGGATGGAGTGACTGAATGAGCAGGAGACTGACAGAGTGCGAAGGCGAGGCACTGACTGAATAAGGGAAAGGGACACAGCTGACTGACAGACAGAGAGAGAAAGTGAACAAGGGAGAGATTGGGTGACAGTCTTATTTAGTGAGACACTGGGTGGAATAAGAATCACAGGAATGTGTCGGAACAGGTGTCGTACCCTGTAAAGACACAGGGGGGCAGTGTTGCATTGAACACACACAGCACCTGGTTGTGCTGTTTGTTTGTGATGAGGCCATGGCAGTGTCTGCGGCTGAGGGGCTTTGGGCAGGTTATTATTTCAGAGGTTCACATTGAAAGCATGTGGTATTTTAACCCCCTCTGTTTAGCATTAAATAAATAAATGGTTCAATAAATTAATGTTATACATAAAATATTATATTGTCTTTTGTCAAATTAGTGAAATCTCATTATGAATGAATTATGACCACATGTATAGACAGTATCCAGCATGTTTATACAGTAGATTAAAGCATATTCAAATACTCTTAGCATTCTAACATTAAACATTATACCTGTTTAGCATGCTAACATTAGCATTAGCTCAGAGCACCTCTGTGGCTCGGTGCAGCTTCCCAGAGCTGCTAGCCTGACTGCAGACTGTCTTGTCCACCAGTAATGGATGCTTCAGTTATAACTGTTGACACATACTTTATTAAATAATTAAAATGTCTGTATATTTGCTTGCAGCAGTAGCACAGTGTGTTGTAAACAGTGTTATATACTGCTTATAAATGCTAAATAGGTGGGTTTAAGCCAAGAGTTACCAGCTGTGTTTGAAATTTCCTTCCTGTGGAAAAATAAAAACAACAAAAATCAACCTGAGCCTCAGAAAGAAGACCTGAAGGAGAACAACATCCATTTTTAGTGTGAGTGAAACAACCTTCTAGTGCGACACATGATTTCCCTTCACAGACTTATTGCAGCACTTGAAAAGCATGAATACGTTTACTGGGAGCTAAATGTCCTCTCGGTGCCTGTGAGACTCTGAGGCCACGCTTCCCCAACTGGATTTCTCTTTGCAGCAGAGTCTCTGTTCTGCTGATCAGCTGACAATGCTTTAAGTTGAACCCCCGAAGACAATGGCAAAGAGCTGCTAATTAGGAAAAAGAATGAGAGCTGCTATAGGGAAGTCAAGAGCTGCAGTGATTCCCCTCAGAGAGGGCGAACGATAAGAAAGCTTCTCCGCACGGTGCTTTGCTTTGTATATGAAGAAGAATACAAGGTCTTGTTGGAGGAGAGAGAACAGGAAGCAGAAGTTCCCAAGGACATCTGATCCAGGCTGGACTCATGCTCATTGTTGATAATCGTACTGGAAATTCAGTTCAATCTTCCAGTTTATGTTAATGTTGTGTATCACTCCTGAGCTGGCCTGTGTGCTGCCACCTCCACCTTGACACACTGATTTAGAAGAGCAGTGAAATTAAGTAAGAAAATACTACAGACTTGTTCAGTTGGACATAAAAGATCCGTCGCTGAAAATAAAAACAGAAGTCCTCATGGGATTCAGAATCCCTCTTCTAAATGCCACTGCATACTGTAGCTTTTTCCCACGTTTTCTTTTTCTGTTTTTTTCTTCTGTGACATTTCCAGCAGTCACAGTTATCTAAGGAGAAATTGTAGTTTTGGTGAAAACGAGGACACAGCCACTTAGATGAGCCCCAGAGACTGCAGTGCCTATTTGACTGAATTATAAGGTGCAGAAATGTAGATTTACAATCTCATCAAATATATACATTCTGTTCATCTCAAGTTTATTGTAATGCAGAACTCAAATTCTGTACATATGCCAAGAGAGGTCGTGGTTGCTGTAATCGTTCCAGTGAAGCATCTGCCAAATGAGTAAATGCAAATGTAAATGTGATCCCCCACCAACGAGACAATACTTAAAAGGGGATAAATAGTTTTGTGTAGCCAAGCTGACACCAGGAAGAGTGGAGATTCAAAGGCCTGTGCTTGGTCAGCATGTCGGCAACAACAATGTCAAAGGTCAGATAAAGTATAAAGGTAGATGTCTAGGTTCTATATTAACACTGTGAAAGTATCAAAGCCTCAGTCCACAGAGAAATGCACACAGCCTGTATTCAGAAACTGAGCCTTAAGACCAGCCGTCAGGACTTCTGTAACTTTGTGATGTCACAACAAAGCAGTCACCGCTCTCAGTCATTCCACGAGCTCAGCCTTGCAGGATTTGGTTTCGCTGAATGTTTACCTGAAATCTGCTGTGTTTTTATGTGATTGCTCAGGCTGCAACATAACAAAACAACAACACAACACTTTCTGAATGCACCGTATGAACAGCTGCTGGAGCTCAGTCCGGCTGAATCCACCGAGCAGACGTGTTTCTGTATGTTCAACATTTCAGACATGAGGTTAAACATCTTAGAACAAAATACTTAAATGGGTTCAGAGATTAAGTGACCTCACCTGAAGACTGTAAATGGCTTTTTAGATCATTTAATCTCCTTCTTACTGCTCTTCATGGTCCTGGTCACACCTGGTATTAACATCTTTCCCAGGTGATCCAATCACAAGCTCTGTGTTCAGGCATGAACGCACCCAAAACGTATTTGAGATCCGATCACTCAGACCACGCTTGGAGGTGGTCTGGGCCTCATGTGGCCACAGTCTTTTAGCAGTGCGAACGCAAATGTGTCCTGGGCCACACTGAAGGACCGCCCCCTCTGACATGATCTGATTAGTCCCAACACAGTTTCATCATGAACCCAAAATATTTTACTATTTCTAATGGATAAAACCTGATTTCACTGTAGAGACGTGTGCAGTGCAATGATTCACTCAACCACCCATACCCTGCTCTCTCTCTCTCTCTCTCCCTCTCTCTCTCTCTCTCTCTCTCTCTCTCTCGCTCTCTCACAAACAAATTGACGACGGACCCGTCTGTCGGACTGGCCAAAAACAACAGTGCATACTTGAGGTGAGATCCTATCACAAGTGGTCACTGGAGACGCGCGTGGAGACGCATTTACCAGCAGGTGTGAACAGACGCACTCAGAGCTGACCACGTGTGATGGAGCACTGAAGACAGGTGTCTGAACAGGGCCCATGTTCCTCCAGCTCCTCTGTCCTTTAATGCAACCTCAACCTCAACTCTCTACACTCTTTGTCTCTGCCTGAAGTTAGGACATTAACTGAGAACTGAGAAAATTTGCACTGGTGTTTTAAAAAAAAATATATTTTCAACGTTACTGCACTAAAAGAATTGATCTGTGAATGCCTGAAATAAACTGAATCACTCACATAGTGCTGCAGCCTGAATCATATACGTGCTAATTTGCTTTTGTTTGAGCAGATGCCTCCAATAACATCAGCTGCTTCACTAGCAGCAGAAAATACTTGTCTGAAAATATCTCAGGGACAGTTTCTCTCATCTGCTTAGCAGAACCTGATGCAGCATGGTATAACTGTTATACTCGGCAGGAGTCGTGATTATGAACCTCTGGTGCCATCTTCAATTGATTGAGTCAACATCAAACGCTCAAGCTAATGCTGCAGAAAGGCATTTGAAGCCACTATTAGATGTGGCTGAATGAATGACGTGATGCACTGTACCATGATGTATAAATCTGGGGTTTTGTTTCCTGTCCCCAGGCTTTCGCCCCATCATTAAGGTCAGGAAGGTGGAGTTGATTGTCACCGTTTCAAAACGATTTATTGGCCTCAAAAATGTGCCTGTGCCTCCTCCAAACCACTACTGAAAGGTCAAGCTCTCACAATTCCTTTGGCTTAGCACTCAATTAGTTGAAAATTGCCTTTTGTCTGCTGGGAGCAGGTGATAATTGCTGTGGGTCACAAGTGATAATTGCCAGCGAACCCCTCCGAGCCACTGCCTATTAAAAGGAGTTATTTAAATCACATCACCTTTGGGGTGATTCTCTCTTTTATGCTCATCTTTAATTGGGGAGGAGATTTATGGAACTTTTTCCTGTCACCAGATCAGCTCAGACCTGCAGTGCAGCCTTGAAAGTCGATGATGTCCCTTTAATCATATGAAGTCTTTATTTGCTTAAAGCAGAGAAAGTGATCAGTCATGTTTCACTAGATAAACTAACATTTTAGAAAAACTCATCTGTTCTAAAGTTTAAAGGCACAGGGAGAGAAATATTTCAATGATTTGGCTGATTTGTAACAAGCTTTCAGCTTTGGGTTATCCTCTGTACAGCGCTCCATTTACTAAACTCTTTAGTGGTACTTGAGGCAACACTAAGATAAGCACCAAGAAAACATGGTATTGTGGAAAATGCAAGACTTGGTTGCATCAGGAAGTGGCACAGGTTTGCAAAATAAGTGGGTCCATAAGCTAAGTGATGCCGTGAACGCAAAGCTGGTTGGTAAAACTTCTCTAGCTGGCAAGCTAACCGCTAACATGCTAGCCAGGGAGGCTGGTGCCAGGCATTCACAACCTCTTCCTATTTTGTCCATACTGAGCTCTATAGGCCTCCTTGGCATTTTATTCTCATGAATGTGCAGAATTTCAGTCGTGGAAGCTCCATAATTGTCAGTTCGGGCGCTAATTAGCTGGGTGACAAATTCATGCAGTTTATTCACAGGACGTATCAGTACCGTTGACGTATTCATACGTATTTGAACTTATTGACCCATGAGTGAACCAGGTGACTCTTTGGTTCCCTCAGAGGTTAGCGTGGTCCAGACTGTTGCTATTGGACAACTGTGCTAATTTGCCAAAGTTGTCAAAGTTCAACAGAATTGGACTTGACACAGCTCGCATGGATTTTGGACTATTTTAATAAAAAATAACAAGAATCGCTGTGAAATCAAACACTGACACATGAACAAAACAATGTGTTTGGGTCTCAAGTTATAAATAAATATTTTCCAGTTCTGTGCTAAGCTTATGAATTGGCCATATAATTAACTCAGAAACTGGAGAAGTACCACAGTGAGACAGATTTAAAGAAAGAGACGCCCATGGGTGTTTGAGTCTGGTGTGGGCTATCTTAAAATAGAACTCATTTCCTCATCACATAGCGCCAGAAGAGACGAAAGGAAGTACAAAAGTAGGGGAGAAACATTAAGTACAGGAGAAAAGAAAAAAAAAAGAAACAATAAAACTACACAAGAAGCGGTGGAAGGTTAAAGGAACAACCAGTCATCAGGGCAATTAATTGTGTGTTTAACAGCCTTGAGAGCTATATTCTGGGGACAATACCCCTGGGAAAGTGCCAAGTAAGCCTTTTCTAATTACCACAACTGTAAAAAAGGACAACTAATCTGTACTGGAGCATCGCAAAGCCAGAACTACTGACCCTTATAAAGCTTCTCAATATGAGGCTTATGACCCAAAAGTAGGGATAAAAATATGTGCTGTAAATTTAATTACTCAAACACTGCTGCACCAGAACTCATTTTAACCCCAATTACGAGAACCCCTTTCAAGGATAGCTTCTTTTGAAGTCTGTCTAAAGGTGTGTTTTGAAAATGTGAGGCAAGTTCAGTACAAAGTCGATGGAAGGATGTGGAGGGATGTGATTAAATTCACCCAGAGTCAGTACAGTTTGTACTGTAACTGTTTCATTAGCTGCACAAATGGTGCAGTGGTCAGATTCACGCAAGTGAAGGCAACAATTTCCTGCTTTCTGTCTGAAAACACCTCACTGTAATACAAAGCTCATACGTATATTATACCTTTTTACACCAAAATTTGTGAGCATTAGCAGGTTTTTTTTAAAATGCAGGTGAACCTGTTAAAAAAGGTGATAAACACCTTTTACGCTGCCAGATGAGTTTGCTTCTCTGTTCGGCCTGAGGACTCTCACAGCTCCTGGGATGTCATCACATGCAGTTATCAGAGCACACACACAGACACAGGGGAGACAGAGTGAGCTGTTAGCTGCCATGCAGACTCTCATCCCCCGGTCTGGGCTCCTAGGTCTCGTAGATGCTTTGATCGGGGATGGTGTGTTTTTAAAACTTATTTTGTGGCTGCATCTCACTCTCGCAGACCGCAGCAGTGAAACTACAGCCTTTCTGGTTTAACAGCACCGTGCTGGGCAGGTTTACAGTGTTTTGTGCTCCGAGTGATGGAAAAGGGCAAAGATTAGCATGTTCATGGTGTTGTGGTTCCATCAACGCCATTCAGAGCTGGAGCCGATAAATACCTGCATGTATGGCATGTATGAGTGATGTTATTGGGTCTTAGTGGGTTTTTTGACCGGTGGAAAAGGGGCTTTAGAGACTGTCCCACTGTAAAAAACGAGTCTATAGTTCGTCTGTTCTAGCAACTCTTTATGTAAAACATAAATTCATTTTTTCCCCATATCTCTCAACACTCTACAGTATAGTATAAAACAACAAAAACAGAAAATAGAAATGTATTAAAAAAGAAAATCTGAAATATCACATTGACATCAGGATTCAGACCTTTTCCTCAGTGCTTTTGTGAAGCACCTTTGGCAGTGATCCTCAAGGCTTGTGACGAGCTGTGCGCATCTGGATTTGAGCATTTTCTGCCATTCTTCTCTGCAGATCCTCTCAAGCTCAGGGTGAATGGCGACTGTCGGTGGACAGACATTTCTGATTGGGTTCAAGTCAGGGCTCTGGCTGGGCCACTCAACTACATTCACAGATTTGTCCTTAAGCTGCTCCTGTGTCGTTTTGGCTGTTTGCTCATTGTCCTGTTGGAAGGTGAACCTGTGGCCCAGCTGAGAATTTTAGACCTGCCAAACTATTTACTTATTGTATTTGCTATTATTATATTTATTATTTTTGAATTATAACTTTTGAAATAATGTGATTATTTTTGTCCTAATTTTATCCCTTTTTTTATCCCTTTATCAGTCTTGCCAATGCAACATTGCTGGCACTGCTGAGCCGTGATTACGGGGTCTTGAATGTAGTTTGATGAGGGAAAAGATGAGTTTAAGTGATGTTAACGTGAGGCTGCAACATAACAAAATGTGAGAAAAGTCTGACTGCACCGTACATAAAAGGCCTGTATAATCATGCACCAAGTGATGGACTCCAATATCTCCTGAAATGAAAACAAGAAAAATAACTTTTACATCCATGTTGTCGTCTGATAATACTGAGCTGGATGTTTGGCTGACTGCTGCGTTACGCTCTCAACATGATGAAACTTGTCATGAAGTCAGTTTAACATTTTATATGTGAGTGTGTGTGTGTCTGTGCTCGGCTTCCAAACACACACTCAGAAGTTCGCTTCCGTAAAAAAACGTTATCACACTGAGCGGCTTTGCTGGGCTGTTAATGTTGACAGCACTGCAGGACCTCACTATCCATGTCTGACTGTCCTGGATCTCGGTTAATTACTGTGATACATCAGTGGTATACCAGCTAACACTTTGCTGTTATGAGAGATACAACTGTATACTCAGTATTCATAAAATATGCTCAGGAGCACTAAAGGATTAGCAAGTGTAAGTTTTTAAACAGCAAAAAGCAGAGTTAAAGTGCATGTACATGAACAGGAAAGTCAGACATACAGTATCTACCCGACCTGAGCTCTTCTCTTCCCAAACGATTCACAGGATGTAATTGAAAAGGGCATTCTTTGCTCTCCGAGTCTTTGATTTCACCCTCACTGAAGCCAGATGAAGGAGCTATTTTGAGCGCGCAGAGTGTGCTGAAGGTCAGCGGAGACCATGTGCTTTGATCCTGGATGGAGATACAGGCCGGTTTATGAGCGAGCTGCTGTGAGAGCCTTACATCAAGGCCCCAGAAGAAAAGAGATTAAATGCAAACATGTCTGAGGTTTTTCTTACTTATTCTTTTCTGCCACACCAGCGGACTGCGAGAATTTCCAGAGACAGTTGTGTTTGCATTATTATTATTTAGGTTATTTTCTTTTCACTTCTGTAGTTAGTAGAGTAATTTCTCTTCTGTATGGTGGACATGTAGATTCTTGCTATTATTTACTGACCACTCAGAAATATCTATACAATGTAATGGTATATTAAAAATGGCTGTAAAGGAGCTCCAGTTAGTTTATTATCCACCGGGCAGCATTGATGTCACCTCAGCCCAGCTAAGCCTTGGGCACAGGTGTCGTCTTCATGGCCTTTTTCTTTACCTCAGGTAAATTGCATGTCCTGTGCTCTCCTGTGTGAAAACATTACACCATAGCTCTCCTGCTAATGTGTCCCTCTTATCTAACCTACACACAAATGCCACCTCAACATCATGTTATTCAACCCATAATAACGAGCAGCTGCGTGGGAAAAACCATCCATGTCATTATGCAATTCAGAGCTGGAGATATTGGGAATATCTGACAGCGGCAATATCTCCCAAACACCAACAACAGACGTGTCAATTATGGCTGCAAATGCACCACTGCTGGTAAATAAAATCCAGTATTAACACGATTAAAATCCTTTCAGCTCTTTTTACAGTACATACACACAGTTTGTATTTGGTTTCACTGGGTAACAAACTGCCACCACCTTGGAACAGTGTGAACAATAAAAAAGCTGTTTTTCTTTTTTCCCATTCTGCTGGCGTTGCATGAATGCAGCAACAGACACATTAGCAGCTGTTGTTCAGTTAAATTCTGCATTTTAATGCTGCAACTGTCTTTAATGTTCCTTGTTAGTTGTATTTTCTACAACTACGCAACTGCAGAGGGGACAATCTGCTTCCTGTTTGCATCGTGAATGGTCATGTGACAGGCGTTTTCAGGTGTGTTTGTGTGGACTGAGATTATTTCTGATAAGGAACTAGAGCACTCCAGTCAGGATGGAAATGAAAATGCATTAGTGTGGATGTAGTTTCTGATGTCACAGTCTGTGTTTTCAATTTTGACCAGTTAAAAAGAGAAGTTGCTGTTATCAGTATAAACCAGAGATATAATACTTATGATTCAATGAATTCTAGGTGATCACACCTTGATATTAAAATGTATGAAAACGACCAGAGCGTGTTGGTTTGTGGGTGGTTGTGTGTCAGGGTTTTAATGCATTTTTTGGACTTTGTTCCACTCCTGTGTTAGATAAACCCACTGGCTTCCCACATACATCACAAATATTTGGAGTGACTCATTTTTTCCCATAATGTGGATAAAACATGAGGCTGAATGAGGTGATATCACTTTACAGTTCTGCTGCTCCTTGTTTTTACACCTTTCTGAAACGCTGTTTCGTTGTGTACTGACTTTACTGTTCAGCTGCAGCCCTTAAAATGTTTCCTGAAATGTGTTTTATATTTTGCAGAGACTGTAGAGACTTAAATAATTTTCCCATATATTCCATACACACAGTTTTATTTACTGCTGAATCAAAAGCAGCGTGCTTTTTTTTTTTTTTTTCTTGGTTCTTGCCAGAAAACAACCTCTCATAACACGTTCTCTGGGTGATGGTCACTCAGGACTGAGTATAGATGTTTATGGTCCATTGCTCATAGAAATAGCAGGTCCAATCATCTGCTCTGCTCCGCCTGTGGACAGCTCGGCTCCTGTGGTCGGGCTCTGCTGATCAGTGATTAGGTCGTCAGGCGCTGACAGTCCCTGCAGACGACTGCAAGAAACATCATTTACAGCGATGCTCCGAAGCACCAGACTGTCTCACTGAAATACTGCTGTTATTGTTGTGGATGAAAACAGCTGAAACACAAAAAGCAGCCACAATAAACTGGAGTATGTTGGCCTCCTAGGTTGAGATCTAATCTGGACTAACTTGAACTAATCTTCACCGGTTAAAACTAGAAAGGATGCAGCGTAACATTTCACTTCATCTCTGTTTGACCTTTGACTCAGCCTCTGAGACCCTTTAGTTTTATATTTGGCATTAGCTAAGGTTCTCACGGTTACACAGCCTGTCCTGCATGAAAACACATGCATCATTCACACCTTTTTGGGACAGCACTTGTCTTTAATAACTCCAGTCTGTTCATACCTGTCCGCCTTGCAACCTTCTCTTAAGGTCTGGCTATGTGGGGCTGTATTAAACGGATCCAGCAGCAGGTTGACAGTAATCCTGGTCCAATGTCAGTTTATTCATTTACCCTGTTTATAAACAGGGCAAATGAACTGCACTTATTAACCACTTAAAACGCTTTACAAGCCGCATTCATACATGCATTCATAAGGGACTTTGAAATGTGGAATGGAGGAGCCGGGAATCGAACCACCGACCTTCTGACAACCCAACTAGAGATAATGCATAAACCTACAAAGCACCAGGATCTAAAGAGCAGGCGTTTTGTGGAGGGAGCTGGTGGTTTGTTCCATTATTGAGCATTAGCAAGTGCTGCTCACTGTCGGTGCCGAAGGGGAGTGGAGGAGAGGCGCTGAGGCAAGACTTTCCGGTCTTCCTGGAAAACTCAGCCCAAGAAATCAGTCCACAGGCTTTTACAGGCAACGGAGGAGGTCTCGGATTACAATCCATTCACATGTTGGCATTAAAGAGTGATAAACACATTTTTACATACCATACTTTCAAGCCTCTCAAGGTTTGGAATTTCCTGCATGGGCGGTTTTCTGACGCCGGCTGATAACAGCAGCTCTGAGTGAAATATTTAACCTCAGGTGCACAGAATACCAGA
Source organism: Trachinotus anak (assembly GCF_046630095.1). Classification (NCBI taxonomy): domain Eukaryota; kingdom Metazoa; phylum Chordata; class Actinopteri; order Carangiformes; family Carangidae; genus Trachinotus; species Trachinotus anak. The sequence continues at coordinate 3,738,292 of NW_027273890.1, forward strand.
GCCACAAGGCTGCTCACCTTGACTGGAGCATCGCCTTGAGTATCACTGTCTATCATTCGCTGGCAGCTGATGGACAGAGTGATATTAATTTCATTGATTAAAATCAATGACCCCTTCCTATTACTGTCAGTCAAACTGGTAGAGGTGGAGACAGATACTGGTTTTAAGTCTCCACTTTCTTTGACGTACAGAACTTTCCTTCTCTGACAGTGGGGTAAATCCACTTGTAGATTTATTATCGTTTCATTATTGCCCTATTTCAAAGCACAGTTGACAGAGGTGGGTTCAGTATCTGGCGCTTGGTTCTTAGGACATTTCCAGAACTTTGTCTGCGGCCCAATAAAAAAAGATTCTTAACCAGTTTCTCCAGATTGTGACAGGTTTTCCTAATCAAAACAAAAATGATAGTGGTCGCATATGTCTGTTCTAGTTTTATTATCAGTAATATTTGTCTATGTTGATATTGACTAAGTATTATTTTACATTTTCATACCAAAATGTTTATCTTTCATGTGTTGTGCAGCATGAGAAAACCTTCGAACAGTCACAACAACAGATTCCTGTTGAGTTGGAGATGAGCACACTGGGATACTTTCAGAATAGTGTTGTTTTAAATGACCTGGTCAAGGATTGTTAGTTCAGAAGAACTGGTGCTCAGCTGATGAAATGATTCAAACAAAGCTTCACCTGTAGAAAAACTCAAATACTAGAAATGTGATTCAATTAAAAACATACATATTTTTGTCCATTAGTTTAAATCCGAACAAACCTACTATTTTTGAGGCATTAATAATTCCATAATTTGATAATTTCATAATCTCTCAAGGTCCACTTCCTGTCTTTTTCCTGAGCTTTCCACTGTATCTCTACCAAACAGAGTTTGCTCAGTTGTCACGGACGCTGGATCTCTTGATTTCATCCATTGCACTTTGACGACTTCTTGAAATTACTCCACTTCTAGCTTACAACAGTTTACCTTGAAATATATTTAGACAGATGCAGCCTCTCATAGATGCAAACTTTCTTTTTGCCTGCAAGGTAATATTTTACATTGTGTCATTGAATAAATGCAAATTAGTTGTATCAGCCTGCAATAGGTTTCGATAAGATGTACCTAACAAAAAATGCCTAAATGACTGTACTGTATTTCTGTATTTCTGCCCCTCTCCTCACTTACCTCAGTGCAGTACTGAATGTGCTGTTATTGTTATTACATCGTCCCAAAATGTCCTGACTGGTAACAAACTCTACCCTGTACCTGGTGTACGTGCTGTGGTGGGTTTCTCTGGCCTGTGAGCTCACAGTCATTCATCTGAGCCGAGTCTGGCAGCAGCGAATTCATTCTTGCTGTGCAGTGGGGGAGGTGGGGGAGGGGGTGAATTACATGTTAGTGTGGATACCATGAAATGGCTTATTGATTACATTGGTTCGGGCGGGGTGATTAAAATTCATTGAAGGGGAAAGACACACAACGGCAAGGGTGGCGACAAAATGCTCCCCCCGACCTTCCGCACTGAGCGTAAAACATATGTTTCAATCAATTGTTGTCCAGTGTTGCTCATCTGTCGGCCGCAGCACAATGGACAATGACAGAGATCGACGCTCTGTGTGTGCGTGTGTGTGTGTGTGACCCTAACATGCTGAGATAAGACTCTCTGCTGCGATAGTGTCCAGCTGATACTGATGCATGGCTGTGGTGCAGTCTGTCATCAATAACTTCACATCTGGATTCAGACGCTGCTGATTTGAGTGACAGGATGAATTGTAATATGCTGTGGGCGGAGACAGACACTGTCAGAGGCTGATGACTGTTATCATCTGCAACTCGTCAGCTCTGACTGAAGCTTTAGAGTTTATGGTTGTGAGTGCAGATTAAAGGTACACTGCAGGGCTTTCGACCACTAACAGTGTGAAGCTTGCTTTCTTGTTTTGTGCTCATCCATCAGACACAAAGCATCGTTACAGTTCTTTTGGAGTCGTGTGTCTGCACAAAGCACAACTCCTGGGCTGCACTTTTCTAGTCTTATTGACCACTCAAAGCGCTTTACAGTGGAAGCCACATTCACTTATTCATGCAGCAGTTCTTCCCACACATATAAAGCTTTTCCACCACACACACTCACTCACACACCTTGGGGTTCAGTATCTTTGATATGAAAAACTGGAGGATCCAGGAATTGAACCACCAGGCTTCACTGTACCTCCTGATCACCAGCTGCTGGAATATCTGGCTCTTTAACTGCTAAATGCTCCACTGTGTTCACCAGCTGGTTGCTGACTTCATCACAGCTTTTTTATTTTTATTTATTTTTTTGATGAAAACCATTTGCCTGCTGCATGAGTGTGAACCAAAGCAGTAAAGACCTGAGCTGAAAAAGGGTAAAACAGTGTCAAGCTGAGGGGAGCTGCAGAGTTAAGAGGATAATTCTTTGTTAGTTCCTCACCGTGAGTGATCTGTTTCACTCTTTATACAGAATGGTGCAAATGCTTTGGTGCTGAAAATAAAGAGAGGAAGCTGAAAAAAAATGATTCCATTAATATTTTTATTCATTAATTCATTAATTACTTCATACAAACTGCAATAAAATCCAGAACATGTCAGTATTTGCTGTGACCCCTCCTTGAGAAACAGCAGCAGTTCTCCTCAGGACGCCTGCACACAGTTTCTCAGGTACTTGTCAGGTAGGTTGTTGCAGCATCTTGGAGAACTGGTCCCGCTCTTCTGCAGATCACTCCACGATGTTGAGATCAGACTTTTACTGCTGCAGGACTCCTTGTTGTCTCTGAAGTTTCTGACTGACTGTTTGGCATCGTTGTGCTGCTGCAGAATGAGACTGAGCAGAGGCTGCCCTGATGGCGCTGTGTGATAATGTCCTGCATATATCTACATTGTAGAGGGGTGGACACAGAGCTGTGCTGTTAAACATTGTTGCCTCTCAGTTGATCACTTCCCCCACAGTGCAAAGACATGCAGGTGACATAAACTGATAACTCTGAATTACTCAGCAGTAGAACTGCACAATTAATTAAAAGATAATCGAAAGTGCAATTTTGGCCAAGTGCAATAAATCCAATTGCAGGAGCTGCTTTTTTTTTTTATAAAGACAAAATGTGTCACGACATTTCTGTGCAGTATTTGCACCATAAGCATTGTGGTGCTACAGAGATGCTCTGGCCTATAAATCATATTCTCCAGATGTAAGGGAAAATGCTTGTTTGGTATGATGCCCAACAAACATTTTATCGTTTAAATTTTTTTTTTTCAGTGATAATGAAATGCAAAGGATCATTCAAACTGAAATTGTATCACAATCACAATGACAATAGCTGACAAAATAATGGCAATATGATTTTTTATTTTTATTTTTTTTGCATATTGTGCAGCCCTCAGGAGTGTGAACAGTTACTGGTAGCTGATGCAGTTTTTACTCTTTTTCTCGCCCAGTGTTTGCTGAGATAGTTTCCTCCCACAGGATGGATGACTTCACTATTCTTCTTTTTAAATGCACCTGTTGTTATTGAAGGTGAAAGTGTCGGTCTGTCTTCAGAGGAGCGTTATTTCCTCGGCTCTGATCAGGAACCAAAGGGAACAGATTTATATTTAAACAGACACAGACAGACAGTCTGTCATAACTTCACATCAAACACAGGTTTAAAGGAGCTTTTGATGAAGTGAAGCAGCTCTCCTTTGAATTCTGAATGACTCTGACTTGGGTCTTTTATCATGGTGTGCACATCTGTCTCAGCAAATTTAATATGTGTTTCACTGCTGAAGTACCTTTGGGCAAGAGAGCTGCTCCAGTAAAGCTGCTGTGTGTCCAGATGTGGTGGTGGAGGTGGGGGCTGGGGTAGCTCTCACCTCAGCATCTCTCTGAGAGTTTACTCCTCACCTCTCTCCTCTGCAAATCTTTACCAGAAATATGATTGTTATCATTAGTCATTTTTGATTTGACAGCTCCCCCCTCAATATCAAGATCCAAGCCAGTATGCAATATATAACATAACAGTGTTAACAGACAATAAGGGACTTACGAAAGCAGCCGTCATTCTGCATGATGCATAGTTCTCGGCGGCAGTAGACACAGCAGTGATTCATCATTCAGTCTGCTGAGCTTTAAATAAACAGCAACTGTGTTCACACCAAGTCAAACGTACTCTGCGTCTTCTCTCGTGCTGCCGCCGCCGCCGCCGCCGCTGCCCTCTCTGATTCTGTCTCTGGTCAAGGTCAAACACACACACACACAAAGACTGAGAGCAGCAGGAATTGGGCAGCCTCCATTCTTTGTATTTACTGTGCTGCTTTTCGACAATTTGATTGTCATAGATCAATCTGTCTGCACCCCGGCTGAAGTCGCAGCGTTTGGGAATGCGACTGAATTGTGGCTAAACGGATCTGAAATCGATACTGATCTGCTGGTCGGCCCAGCGGGAGACATTACTCATTCAATAAGAAAATACAAAAACACAGAGAAGGCTGAATTATGCTTGTTCAGTGTGTTTGCTTTATTCAAGTTTTTCTATCCAAACAAAAATCTGACTGTGGAACTCAATGATTTATTGTAAAACAAACAAAACAAAAGCTCCAGTATTCTCCCAGATACACAGCTGTTTGTCATGTACTGTAGGAGGACAGCACGTTAACTTACATCCCTGGACATTTGAGGTTTTATACAGTTTCCTTTAAAAAACCAGGTGAGATCCCACTGATCCAGGCCATGACAGCACTATCAACAACTTCCACACGGACTGTTATTGGGCCCATAATAAACAGTAGCAGTGTGAACAACTCCAAAACACCCAAGCAGTGTATCAGCTGTTGTTTGTCCCTTTATTGACTAATCTTGTCTGAGTTTTGTCTGTTTACTGGTTAGTTTGAGCCTTTTTTCTGAAGCCCAGATTATTCTCAGAATTGAGGTCATGCGAGTTCACACACATCGTGTAAAGTGTTGATTTAATTGTTTGTGTTTCATTTGTATTTATATCCATCTTTATTTTCCAGTGTCTATGAGGTGGTCCCTGATGTGGGTATTTGTTCTTGAACTTGTAGTTTAGCTGTTTGTCATCATGTGATGCTGTTGTCATGGTCACACCTCCCTCCTTGCTTATGGATGGTGATGCAGAGCTGAGCTGGTAGTGTGAGGTAACCAGCCCTGAGGAGCCACTGTCAGACAATGTGTGGGTACAGGTGCAGCAGCTGAGCTATGAGAGGCTCTGCAGTGTGCATGTGTGTGGGGGGAAGTGCCAGTGCACGGCTGTGACGTTAGCCCTAAATATCTTGTTCAGCTCTGAATATAGTGCAGGTATTTTGGACCTGTGTGTTGTGTTCACTGACACTGAAGAGGAAGAAGCTGTGTTCATGCATGAGGCCGTATTGACACCAGCTTTTACTAAGCACTGCTAATGCTAACGTTACCAGCAGCTCTGCCTGAGAGGCCCACGCTCACTTTGTATCTATAATGTAAAAATGATTTCATTCTATTTTATCTGTTATTATATTAGTGATATCACATAAATCTATTTTACTGTATCTCTAGCTTTGATTTGTCTTTTTTGGCTCATCAGACTGTGAAGCAAAAGTGCTATACAAAAAAGTTTGTTCAATTAATTAACGAATTAGAAATTATCTTTACAATAACTTTAAGCAAAACAGATTCTCAACCCTGCAGCAAATAACTTAAAACTGACCTGACCTTTAACCAAAAACCATGTCACCTATCACACTCTGTATAGAAGTTGTAACTGATCAGATTTGATGCCTCTGATTGTAAGATTCATATTTATGTCAGTACATATGGCCGTTGTAACTATGACGACAACTTGTAACTCGTTAATGCTTAAAAGAAGAAGCACATGTTTAGATGTCGGACAGATCAGCTGCTGACAGCAGCACCTCTGCACCTAAAGAGTCATAATTAATCAGGTTCATATAAACATCGGTTGAATAAATAACAAATGCTGTCGTGAGGGAAACCACATTTTACCCCCCAGTTTAAAGTTAACAGATTTATGTCCTGATCACCAATAGGGCAGACTTTAAGGCTGTTGGGGACACCCAATACATAAAAATAATATGAATATAATATGTATAAATAAAAAATAATATAAAAGAATGTTTTTATTGTAACTTATATTTGATGTGATTATTTACAAAATGAAATAAAAATCTTTTATCACTGTCAGTTTTGCCTTGTTGGAGTGCAAATATAAACTGTAAAAAACCACTCTTACTGTAAAAGCCGCTCCCAGATAAAGGCCTGGTTCTCTCCTCTGACTTGAGTAAAAGTGCTCATTGACTTTTTACCAATGGCTGACCCATGAAGAAGTTCATGTCAGAGAAGAAAAAAATGGGTGAAGGATTTAATCCATGATCAGTAGCCTCTTTAATACCAATAACATGTGTCTGTTAGAGAAAAGGGGGGGTTAATACTGGAGAGAGGCTGGAGCCCAGAATCTCTACATCCTCTCCTGACAGCTACAGTGCACCCTCCTCTCACACACTCATCCTGAAACACATACAGCACACACACACACACACACCCAGCTGTACATCCTGTCCCTTAGGATGCAACCACCACACCTTATTTTCTATTTAAAATTTTAAGAAAGAGTCACGACTTCTATTGTGTCCTTTGCTATTTTGACGTAAACAAGAGCAGGATGCAGAGGGTTCCTGGGCAGACGAGCTCTGGTCCTGTAGGGTGAAGTATTCTGTGTGTATGAGCCAGTCTAACCTGAAAGAGGCTACAATTAAGGGATCCATTTTAAACAGAAGTGCTTCACCATGCAGCGGGAGGGAGTCTTTGTCCCCTCAGCCTCATGTATTAACCATGAACGCCATCTCACTGATGGGAGAGGAATGAGCCGCCCTCTGAAGAATAAAACATCCGAACCACCTCTGTCTCTGTTTGAGGAAGATTTCTCTCTGCATCTACACATGATGTAAAAGCAGTTTCTTCAAGTCCACACTCACGACTCACAGCATTAATTTGTTATTGAAACAAATTGATATTTATCAAAAATAGGCAGACATAATATAAGTACCCTGGCAGATTCAATCACTTATTTTAAAGGTCCCATATTGCATAAAGGTAGATGTGTTATTGATCATAAAGCAGGTCTAGGTTCTATATTAACACTGTGAAAGTATCAAAGCCTCAGTCCACAGAGAAATGCACACAGCCTGTATTCAGAAACTGAGCCTTAAAATGAGCCGTCAGGACTTCTGGAACTTTGTGATGTCACAACAAAACAGTCACCGCTCTCAGCTGTGGCCCAAGCTCCGCCCCCCTGGACCCACCATCCACCATCCACCATCTGGTTCCCTGAGTGTTTACCTGAAATCTGCTATATTTTTATTGGATCACTCAGAAAACAGTCAGAGGCTCAGAGTCTCTCTTCTGATTGGTTAAAGAAAAAAAGACTCAGGACTCAGTAGATAAATACAATCAGCTCCATCTTTACCAGCCGACTTTAAAAAGCTTCTTATAAGTTAATGCACAGGTGATAATAATCCAATAATATGTTATATTCTACAAAACTATGAAATCATACTTTGAGTAAGTTGTGCTTATAATATTTCTGTTCTGTTGTTGAGTAAAATTAAAATGCAGGACTTTTACTTGTGACAGAGTATTTACACACTGATATTTATACTTCTGCTTAAGTGAAGGCACTGAATACTGGTTCAATAAAAGTGCTGAGAGAAAATTGACTTAGTTTTTTCCCATTTCTTCTGTCAGATTTTCATTAAAGTTTAATCAGCTGCCTACTTACTCCATGTGTAGATGAGATCACAAAAATAAAACCTGGGTAAAAATGTGCCTGTTCAGTCTGTGTACTCTCACCTCAAATGCAAAAAAAAGAAAAATCCACATTTTGCTGATGTTTCCAAGCCATTACCATGTGTCCCAGTTTGCTTGTGTTTCCTCCCTTTGGTCATGACGAAATTACACCATGATAAATAGTGTCACCTTGGCACCATATTAAGCACGTCCTCTGCTCTAATAGTGAGATCTCAAGTGGCGAATGCCCCCGTGATGATGGACTGTCTGGGCTTCAAACCGCCTGCCATCCATCCACATCTGGAACGTCGTTTGGCTAAATGTCTCTTGCTCATACTGCCAAATTATGGTGCTGCAAAGAGGATAAAGCAGAATCTAACCGGTGGTCATCTTCGAATCAGGAGTGTAAATGTATAGGAAAGAGCCTCAGTGACATATTTGCAGATATGGAGCAGCTGTACATATAAACTCGTGCTATAGGCAGCAGGCAGAGAGTGAGACAGTACACAACTGGATAAAACATAGAGAACTTACAGCACCATATTCCATCACAGTGCTCACCAAGGCTCCGTGATATACAATAAGACTGAGATAGGATATTGTTTCCAGCTGTGCAGTGGGCCAGCACCGATATACTTGTAATACTGTGCAGAATAAAATGTAACCACATGGTACAGAAACATCCACCGACTGCATGCAATGGCCAAAACAACCACTGGACACTGACAGCAGTCCCACAGGGCTAATAATGGCCCTGTCTCTGCACCCCCTTGGCTTAAAAATATAATGTCTGTGCACTGGGGCGATGCTGAAGCTTGTGTTGCCAAACACCAGCGTGCCATTATCAGTGCTTCCAGAGTGGCAGCGAGGCGGTGACATTTAGCAGGGTGTCAAACTCGCTGGAGTCCTCCATCAAACAGCAGCGACCAGAATAAAGGCTCTGTCAGAAATACTGACAGCTGTAATATTTCACCTGGCCCTGGAAGCCGTTCCATCAGCCAAAACACAGACGCTGAGAAATATTTCCTCTCTCCAGGCCCCCTCATAAGAATGTATATGAATATTTTGGGGTTATTGCCTGCACAGTTGTTGCCATTGTTGGGCTAATGTCGAGAAAGTTAGGAGAGCAATTTTCTATTGTGCTGCCTTAGACGACATTTGGAGTGAAATTGATTTGGCAGCACAATAGATGTTTTCTCATTAAGTGGAGTATTTTGCCTTCCATTTTTATTCATTATACTGGCTCTGATAAAGTAGTTTCAATTTGGGTTGAGTGTGTCTGGTGGGAGATGAAAGTGGCTTCAGAGTGTGACTCCACTTTCCATTGTGGACGTGTGGCTTTGTAGTTAATCAGCACAGTTAAGAAAAGTTTAGAAGGAGCCAACATTTTGACCCGACTGTGGCTGGTGAGCAGAGCACAGAGCACACACCTGCCCTCAGTCATGTCTCCAGGTGTCTCTAACCTTGAACAGAACTACTACTGGCCCAACTATAACCATTAACCACAGACTTTATATAAAGATGGATGTAGCCTCAGTGAGTCAGCTGCTCCAGTGTCTGACTCCGCCCCTAAGTCCCAGCTAATCCAAAAATGGGCAAAGAGTTGTGGCGTGTGTGGAGCTGAGACTTTGGTGCATGCTGGTTTGTGTGATATGCTTACTCTTCTTCTGTGTTTTATCTGAAGTGTTAAAATCCATCAGAAGATATATTTGTGGCTTTAAGAACCAAAAACCATCTCAGTGTAGTTTTACATCTCCTCTCTCAGGCTTCTCTCTGGAGCTCTACTAACAAAAGGTCAGTGAGCCAATCAGAAGAGAGGATCTGAGCCTCTCTTCTGATTGGCTGACTGTTTGCTGTGTGATCTATAAAAGAAATACAGCAAATTTAAGGTAAACAATCCTACAAGGTTGGATGGTGGGTCCAGGTGGGCGGGGCTTTGGGCGTGGCTTAGGACTGTGACTGCTTCGTTGTGACATCACAAAGTTACAGAAGTCCTGACGGCTGGTTTTAAGGCTCAGTGTCTGAATACAGGCTGTGTGCATTTCTCTGTGGACTGAGGCTTTGATACTTTCACAGTATTAATATAGAACCTAGACCTGCTTTATAATCAATAAATACATGGACATCTGCCTTTAGACTGTATGGACCTTTAACTTATACACTGTTTACCTTTTTTACATTACCTTACCCTAACCTTACAATATGTAATGATTTATGTTATGGGCATTAGCTTTTTGTCCTCATAAGGAAGATAAATCCCCACAATGTGAGTGTGGAAACAGATTTAGGTCCCCATAACATCAGTGATACGTGGTCCTCACACAATATAAGTGGCAATTAGTGGTTGGGTGCTGATACAGGTTTTCCTGTTACACTGCAAAGAAATGCAAGGCCACAGCTGCAGTTTTTAGTTGGTGTAAGTCATATTCACATTAACATCTCATTTTCATTTGGACAGATTTAAAGCTCAGCTGCAGTTAGTCTTCAAAGGACAGTTGCGCCTTAGCCATCACCGGCTCTAATGTCTTGTTTGAGTATCACCTTTCAACACATTTAATTGCAATGCTGCTGCGCTCCTAGGTGAAGAGCACACGGAGGCGGTGTGAGAACAGCTTCCTGGCAGGAGGGAGATGTCACGGTTAAGGTCATGGATCATTTTTAATTGATGTCACAGGCGCTGTACTCAGTGTCGCTTATCAAGTCCCACCACTTGAAACTGCAGCCATTCATTTTTCTTGATATACTGTACATTGAATATCCATTTATCCACTGCAGTCAAGGTGTTTTATGAGTACGCGATTGCAATGCAGCAAACATATCTGCATGCAATGCCACCGGCTAACCACTGAAAACATGAGTACACAATATCGACTCTGTGTACATCAATACTAATGCATGCAACATGCACGCTACCAATCTGTCAGTGCTCTGTCAATATCTGTAGCTCTCTGCCATCAAAATGCAATGAAGACTCAAACCATAATCTATCATTTAACACTCATGCTGATGGCAGGCTAATGGCTGCCGACATGATTGAATGGAGCAGGAGAATACTGTAGCATATTCATATGCCACTTCCCCTTTGTACGACCTTATAAGAAAGGAAGTTTATTTCTATAGAAACTTTAGACAACAAAGCAATTTAAAGTGCCTTAAAACACTTTAGGACAAAATGAAAATAGACAAATAGACATTAAAAGCACCCTGTGGAGTTCTTCTTCTACTAAGAGCACAGTCCTGATTTTGTTTGTTTTGTTCGCAGGTGCAGCGGTGGTCAGGCTGCTCAATGAAACTCAGTACTCATGTTGCTCAGCATGACACGCTCCTGCGCCAGGCTATGCAGCTGATGGTGGTGGTAACAAGCAAAAACACCAAGAAGGCTGCAAACTAATAAACATGGATGTAAACCAATTAAGATAAATAAATATCTTGAAAATAAATATTTAAATATTAAATTCAGTATTTTTAAAAAACATGTTTGCAAATGTTTTATAGAAAATGAGGAAATGAGAAAGGAAATACACTCAACACTCTTAAATCTCAAGGATACATTCGACATGTGAACATAATTTGGTTTGTTTATGAGAAACGCTCCACAAGGCACCTTTAAGTTTGCAAATCTGGATTTATCTTAAGATATTACTAACATACGAAGAAATATGTTATCCACTTGGCTAGCTTAGACAGCAGAAACCTCATATTAGTCTCTCTACAGGAGATTGCATAATAAGCATGGACAAGAGAAATGATGACAGTGATCAGTAACTCATTTGAACTCTTTCATCCTATGGCTCTAGATTACATGATTGGTTGGGAGCTATAGCTACAGTAATTGTTGAAGAGCCACTCTACATAATGAGCACAGGTACATTTGTGTTGCCAATAAAATGTTAAATGCAGGACGTTCACTTGTACTATGTTGTAAGTATATTTACACTGTGGCGTCAGTACTATGACTTAGTTGCCCTCTGTGTGCAAAATGCACGTAATGCAAAAATGTGTTTTACCTTCAGTTACAGTAGCTGGAGGTTTGGCCTCCACTGTGTTGAATTTGCAGACTTTGAGGAAGGAGAATCTTTCACTGTGCAAAGCTCAGGTTTCACACAGTTTTGTGCAAGTTTATTTTGTGACATCACAAGCAGCCAGTTGTTGGAACAATATGCAACTTACACAAGTGTGATGCAGGAAGTTGAAACCTCCAGCAGATTCACACTAAGAATGGACCTTCCCGTGAAGTAGAAGACACGTTGTATCCCACAGTTAAACTTTTGATGCTCATATATTCACAGATTCTGTATTTTTCAGTGAGGTGAAAGGATGAGATATAACTCTAACAAGTTTCAACAACTTAGAGGTGAGATGTGGGCTGTAGAGGCCTGGTAAGCTCTCTGCTCTCTAACTCCACACCCTCAGGGCTGTAGCCGGTGCTGACTCGATGTCGGACATCACCTGAGGAGGTTCATCAGATTCCACACAGCTCCCTCTGGAGCCAGAAGAGGATTTTTTTCTCCTATTTGCTGTAGCAGGAGTTTCCCGTCTCGATATCAAACACTGGCATTAGCACAGTGACTCTAATGTGCCTGGCCACACAACTTAAATGAGATATCGCCCAGGGATACAAGTGTTACCGCTGCTGTGCTCGGACAAAAAAAAGATGATGACAGAAATAGAATCCAGGTAATCATTAGTCATTACTGATTTATTTTAACCTTATTAGAGGCCTCTCTCTCCCTCTCTCTCTCTCTCACACACACACAGTACATAGCACCTTTCATCCATCACACCAGCTGCCTGGCAGAGTATTACCACTCTACCGGCTGCTTTTACTAATTAAAGAGCTTCGCTAATTGAACTTTCTATTTTCACCTGAGCGCTTCCCGTTTGGCAGCGGCGTGAGTTTCAGGGTAAAATAAGGAAAGTGTGTGACACAGTGACGAGGCCAGAAGCCTGTGTGTGCAGAGGACAGCTGTGCTTATTAGCAGCTGTTGTCTCTTTGTCTTCGTTTCTCTGGGATGATGAGGGAGGTCTGTCCCTGCGCTGCCGTGTTGGCATGACATTAGTGACTGTTTGCTCACGTTGTTTCCACCACGCAGCTAAGTGACGGGTAGGCAGGGGCAGCACGTGGAGCGCGGCCGTCAGCTGACCGGCTCCTACGCCCTCCCACTCACCTGACTGATTCACGCTGATGCGATGTGGAGATTTGCAGGCAGGGCGCGGACGTGGAGAGACAATCCCTGGCTTATACGAGGGGAATTGCATTAGAAAAAGATTAATTCAATTCCTTCTCTGATGTGTCCAAGGACAAAAGGTCCACAGGAAAAACAAATCATCGATCCTCCCGAGAGAAAAGAAGAAGAAGCTCATTCTTTCGGACGTTTGTCTGAGAGACGGAGGCTTGTTTGCCAGGCGAAGACAAACTCATCCACAAGTGAACAGTTCATTAAATGTGTGAAAACCGTCGCTGCTTTTGACAAACACTCCCTGCAACTATTACACACTCTGCATGTACAGTACAGTGTGTGCGTACCGTCGATAAAGGGATGAGTGTGTGTGTGTGCGTGTGCGTGTGTGTGCATGTGTGTGTGTGTGAGAGAGAGAGAAAGTGCATAACTCACTTTCCCTGTGCCCTTGTTTGTCTTTTTCATCATATAGGCTCATTGGGTAAAATGTCAAGAGCGTCAGTCTCCTGAGAGAGCGGAGCCACACTGTGCTTTTTAGGGCAAGGGCACCTTTATCAGGATTTGTATTCTGCATGGGAAGAGTCTGGTGTAATCAAATGACATCACTGAGATGCTTTTGTCCTCACATCTAAGACATCTACAGTAGTATATGAAACAGTTGTGTCGTGGGCCTGACAGCTGCTGAGGAAAAAAGAACGCAACAAAACTACAGAAAAAAAAGTAACTGTTCAAATTCAGTTATCAAGTAAAAATTTCAGAAGTTGTGTAAAAATGGCTTTTGATGGAACATAACCTTGAAAATGATGTAAATGAGGTTTTTACATTAGAATTTTAAATGTGTCATAATTTTCTCATATTAAATCAAAGTCAAATGGCAGCTTTGCATAATGGATAGATTCATCTTTTCTGAATTCATCTGGTCGTCTCACATTTTCTGTTGGTATTAAAAAAAACTAAAACTCTGAGCACAACATCATATTTTACCATCATCTGCACAGGTTTGGCTGAAAAGTTTAAACCGCTATTTGGGTAAAATGCTGCACAACTGTGCCTCCTGTTTGTGTTGGTTAAATGATGCACACAGCTGCAGCAGCACCACATTGCTCTTTGTATGTGTACATATCACTTGTCATGTGTTGGTGATGAAGTAACTGTGCCCTGGCTGCAGTGAGCTAACACTTTCACAGCTAATTTATAAACAAACCAATTATATTGAGCTTCAGGTCTCTGGGTTATTACCTCCAGACAACTGCACACTGCAGCTCCATACAATTAAAGAGCAAACACACTTGACAGCAGTCACTATATTCAGCACTACTGTGGTGTTTTTACTGATCCTCGTCCCTTTGACCTGTGTGTTTCTGAAGGTTAAGCAGCATCCTGTGTGACAGAGATGAGATAACACTGTTATTGTGTCTCCCATTAATCCTCCTTTAATCCAGCTGCAACACACAACACACAGCCTCTGCACATGTGTACACACACACACACACACACACACACACACACACACACACAGCAGTGCACGTTCAAGCACGTTTGGCTATAAACCACAGTGCACTGCAGCAGGGAAATACAGTTGTTCTGATTCATGTTACTGTTTGACTCCATTGTTAAGCGAGGGGTACACACCTCCAGCGATACAACGGTGGACCCCCACCCCTGAGACAAACCTCAGCACAACTCAACAGAGGTTTATCTGTAAAACTTCAGTTCACAAGTATTTATCTGGAACTGCTGACAGAAACCTGAGGGGACGTCTCATCACCTGCATCATGTTAAAGTAAGAAAATGTGTCCAGCGTGTTACATTATTCAGCTGGACCTCAGGAAACACAAACAGCTAGAAGAGAGTGGTGACTTATTATTTTAACTTATTATTTAGTCCTATAAGATTCCAGTTGTGCCTTGCAACACATCTGGTTTAGAGACTTAGAGGGAAAAACTGTCCTGATTCAAAACAACAGATCAGCAAAAATGAAACCTTAAAAACTTTGAATTGCACCCTACTGTTCCGTTTTCTTCTCTTCTCTTCTCTCCTTCTTTTCTTTTTTAGAATAAGGTTGGAACTGGGCCCGAATGATGGAGGTTACTTAACAAGCTGTTTGTAAACTTTGTAGACCGCGAAGGCTGAACCTTAATGAGATGGTCTGACCTACGGAGGCTCTCTGTCACAAGCTGTGCTCACCCTTTACCATTGTGTGTCGCCTAGCGGCCTTGATAACACCTAACTTTATTATTACACAGAAACTGGAGGTTTTAAGGCCCTTGGTTTTTAGCAGTTGCACTGTTCGGTGCCGAGCTGAAAGCCGTGTAATCCTCAGGCGTTGTTTGCTGCCATATTATTTTCATTACTGGTGCACAATGAATCCTGGGATAGGTTGGACCATGAAGGAGCCTTTGTTGCCCAGGAAAAGAAGGTTGCATTTCTTGGCTTCTTTTGAAGGAGCCGAGCAAAATGGGACAGTCTAGTCACGACGCTGTGACGCAGTCGGTCTTCAAATGCAGCATCTGAAGGATGTGGCCCCTGGGACACAGCTAGCGTCTGTGGAGCTGCTGCAGTAACTCACACACGTACTGTGGGTTGTGTCTCTGCTGTAGGTGAGTGACTGCTACCTGGTTAAAGCTCAGTCTCCTTCCTGCAGCTTGTCTTTGGTTCACATCTTGTTTGGAAGCAGTCAGCAGCCGTTGTAGTTTGTGCACAGGATTAAACAGCAGGTTTCACTTCTCAAAGAAGCTGCGTGGATTGGTGGTTAGTTGAGGCTGCTGACTTCAGTCCTGACTTTTCTGTACTCCTTAATCCCAACTTCATTTTACTTTTAATTGTTCTTTCTGCCACCAAATCATATGGAAATAGCTAAACCAGTGAAGTGCTGGCTCCTCTTCCCCAGCCTGTCTCTGCAAACCTAACACACAGTTTCCCAAAAGAGCCGGGCTCTGTAGCTTTTAGCAAATGTTACTCAAACAGGAGGAAAATGCTACATTTGTTGGGGACTATTTCCAGCAGCAGATTAATACACATTATTCACAGCAGGAGAGCGCTGACTCCAGGTAACTGCTGTGTTCATGCTCAGTGCAATGAAACGAGGAGTGGCTCACAGGAATATCACGCATCAGGCTTTTGTTGCTGTTTTGGGCTTTTCATGTGATGCAGTCTTAAACAATACAACATAACCAACTGTAAGTGATCACTGCTCCCTTTATATAACAGATAAACACATAAACAGGCTCAATTATTCATCACTTTGAGCCTTAGTAAAATATAAACAGGTGAGTTATATAAACTTCACCCCCTGTACAGTTGTCATGAAGGAGGAAATTAGCTCTAGAGACCAAAACAACTGCAGTGTTTGTTTTTTCAGTCCCAGAGGTTCTTACTTTGTAAAAAAATAAACTGTTTGACTTTGGTGTAAAAAATGAGGAAGTCAAATGTCACATTGAGCTAGTTAAGGAAAGAAGGAAGGAGGGAAGGTGGGAAGGAAGGAAAGATCAATAGTAATCCATAGAGATTGAAAGTTAAAAAAAACAGTAGATAACTGGGGCTGTAATTATTACTCCGGTGAGGATGCAAAGTTACCCACTTGCTGCATCTTTCAGAGGCTGCACTTGAAGACTGATTGCATCACAGTGGTCTGACAAGGGCGTCCCATTTCGGAGGCTCCTTCCCCTGAACTGAGTTTAGGCCACAGACAATAATACAATCAGATTGTCTTTTCTCGACTGGTTACCTCTGTGGGTTTTTGAGACACGGGTGCTGACAGTCAGTGTTTTTGAGGCCTGCAGACCTCTGACAGACGCCTGTTCTTTGTCTCTGATCAGAACAACAGGCTGCGGTCTGAGGATTGTTGCACAGAGCATCACCTGCTGAGTCTCCTGTAAACACTGAGTCACGTCCAGCTGAGGTCAGAGGGCAGATCACACAATTGCCGCTGTTGCTTTTTGTCTTTATGGGTAACACACACACACACACATCTGCTGTTCCCACAGTGTCGGCAGTCATCAGTTTCCCGGTCATGAATGGAGAGTGGGTGATGCGGCTCACCTCACAGACATCCGGGGCCGAACCCCTCCCCAACAATCTCTTTTCTTCACAGCCTCTGGTGTATTTATTAAATGTCAAGCAGCCAAATCGGTCTTTTCCGGCCACGGAGAGTCGACAGAATGGGACGTTAGGCTTGCAACAGGGAGGCAGGCGGCTCTAACCTGGATGGATGAGCACCCAGGACACAGCCTGTAATTTAGATTTCATTACGATAGCAGCACAGGTACAGTAGAAGGCAGAAGGCAGGAGGCGGTTTGGTGAGGAGGAAGATGGTGGTGAAAGATGGGGAGCACTGATGGATCACCAGCACTGCAGGGTGGTGAGGAGGAGGGCCTGGGGGGGGGGGGGGGGGGCTCAAATAGAGCCCTTATGGTGGCAAGCCTTGGTTGTTGTGGTTACAATATACAATAATAAAGTTTTTGCATTTCACTTTTACTGAAATAATAAAATAAAAATGATGAGGATATGATTTTTGTTGGGTTCTGTACCAAACGATCATGTTACTATATGAGTTGCGGGCCAGGGAATCTCTGCAGCACCAGCTTCATTTATGGTGAGTTATGACACATTTGACCTTTATCAAAATTGGATGGATATTGCTCTTGGCCACATTGCAATTTCGATAAGATTTCGATTCATTGTGCAGCCCTGAACAAAACAAAACCTAACTATGGGTCATGATAAGCTGCTGCACAGACCGACCTGTAGGCTCGTTTTACAGGAGAATCTCTAAAGAACACAGGTGAATAGTTTCGTGGAGGTTCAAGAAAGGTGACTTTCTTTGTTCTGAGGTGTGAGGTCCACTCAGTACCAGAGAGAAGGGTTAAAGTGGATCAAAGGATGGATGTTGATGAAAATGAAAGGGCAGGGGAGATTTCTTTAAAGGGGTGCTGGTGAAGATGAGCATTATGGAGGAGACGCTGCTTTCATGTCCTTGCAGAACAAGAATTACATCATCTTCTCCCCGTCTCTTTGGCCTGTGACTGAGCTGAAGAATCAGAGCAGCAGGATAAGCATTATTGCATAATTTTTCTCGGATGAAGCTGGAAACTAGTCAAAGCATGTTAATATTCCAAATGGGTATTTAATAAGCTGTGCAAAACAAGTCAAGTGAATAGTGAGCGGCATTCATTGCAATCCTGTTAAAACTTTTGCCACTTCTCAGCTCGTTCCTCTGATCTGTCTGTCAAGCTGCAAACACTAATCTTTCTCCCAGATGTAACTTCTGTTCCAGATACTGAGGGTCTGGATGTCATCTCCTGCAGCCAGCTGTTAATTAGATGTTAAGCTGTCCACTCTGCTGCAGCCTTATCAGCTAAATTGTCTTATTAATGAGCTGCAACTTTCTAAATGATTTAGTCTTGACATTTGAAAGAATTTTTTTTTTATTTTTTTTTAGATTAATTCTTGAGAAAGCATCATGAGCTAATCATAACTTTAAGTCACGTTTTTAAAAGCACATCGTGATGCTTCAGGCAGTTACTGGTGATTTAAAAAAATAGGGGACTGACTCACTGTTGTAGCTGTTTACAGCTCAGCCAAACTGTCGACTGAGAGGACTGGTGTCGTCAAACTTTTATCAGAGAAGACAGTAATACTGTATGTCTGGGATAGCTGGGGTACCCATCATGCTGTGTACACAGCACATGTTGGTTTCCATTCAACAACAGAAGGTAAAAGATGTTGTTTACCTTCTGAAGCCTGTTGTCTGCTCTTCTTGATCCAACAGCTCACTGGGTGTTTCCTCGTGTGTCATGAATGGTAAAACTCTTGTTAACCATGGCACCGCTAACTCACCACTGACCTCAGTGACAAATACAACACAGTGGCTGCTTCTCAATAAAATGCCTGAAGAATATCTGGATGATTGAAACCACAACAGCAGTAAATAAGAGAGCACTGTGGGGGCAGAGAACAGTACACAGACTCTACTTTTTACTATGACGCTTCACAATAAAAACCAAACCATTGTGGTTGAATGTTTTAAATGTGAGTGCGATGCACTTATTTGGTTTGCATTAGCAGTAACACACACAGCTCTGGTACAGCTGTGGGAGGGGGATGAGTGAACAGGAACCAGTTGGATGACGCTGAATCTCCTGTGTGTGGGAAAGCACTTTGAATCCCATATAGGAAAAAGATTGTGGAGACATTGACTGTCTTATCAATAATGTGGTTTTATATAATGATCATCTGAAGGACTGTGACTTTATGGACATAACTTCATTTGCATACATGTACAATACAACAAAAATGTATTATTTAAAGTGGCTACTGTGTTAAGATGTAGTGTTAGGATGTGTTAATACCGTTCTGGACCTTGGTTGTCTTGGTTACAATAATAACGTGTTTGACCTTGGGGAACTTTTCCCTTTGCTCCTGTGATAATTACGATGGACACTAGATGTCACCTAGTAACAAAACCTAACCATGGGTCATAATAACCTGCTGCACAGACAACCAATGGGCTGGTTTGTCACAGTACGGTTTTAGAAACAGCTAACATGTTTTTTAGTCACGTTAGTTGCAGCTGAAATGGCCTGTTGTGGTTTTATTTGGGCTTTTGTGGCAGTTTTCTGCAAAAGCTGATTTTTTTCACTGACATGTCTTAATTTTACATTAATATGGTGAACTTGTTAGTAAAGTCACTCATTTATCAACCATTTAGAGTTGTGTGTCTGTCCCCTGACGAATGACAGTCCCTCTCTTTTAGCTCTGTCTTTGGTCTCTACCAACTCCTAGGGTAACTATCTGGCTCTAAAGCTGTTAAACGCTTCACCATGTTCAGCAGCTGTTTGCTGGCTGAAAACGATGCTATGAAAACCGTAAGAGTGGAGCAAAACCGTAAAGTCGCGTCTGGAAACTTTTTATAAAGCTCCATAAAGCCGAGGGGAGCTATAAGCTGTAAGCTTCTATAGCTGCTTTAACTTAGGGGACAGGCTGTTTTCCAATAAACTCATATAATGGAAGAAATAACCCATAACACTACAGACCTGCACTGAACCACAGCTCCACTCTCCTGCAGTTTCCTGCTTATACTCACTGTTCTGCATCTGTGCTGCTACAATGCAGAACATCAGCTATAAACCTTAAATCACACAGCACTGCCTCCTCTGCTGCCAGATGAGCTCTGATTGTAAGATTCACTTTTTATTTTCCCTCAGAGCTTGACAATAAGCGAGATGTTGACTTGATGGTGATGTCATGACAGTGCTCGACCTCACAGGTGAAATGTTCATGCTTCCACATCAGCTGAAAAACAGTGATTTCAAGTTGTTTCCTTTCAAGAGGGAATTTGAGGCGCGATGACTTGATGACTTGAGGCACTCTGATTGCAAAGCTCGCTGGTTTCGTGGGCTGGATGCCATTAGGTTTGTGTGAAGTGAACTGTTTGGTACTGTAATTATGAACCATGTGGAGCGCACTGGGGATTTAAAAATCATTTGTCTCGCTTGCCATTGATTCGGAAAAAGCCAATCACACACAGCTCAGTTCAAACTGTCAGGTATTTTAGATGCAGATATGTGATAAAATGACTGATTCATGAGCTGGATCCAAGGCTCAAGCTGTAGATTGTGAGCTGACCATTAGCCACAAAGTTCTTATTGTTGCAGCGATGTTTTAAATATGAAAGCAGTTAAACTTTCAAATGTGTGCCAAGTCTGCAGAACCTGAGATGCATCCTTTCCTTTCCCACTGGTCCCTATTGCTCTCAGCTGACAACAACCTGATTGAGGGCAAACAGATCAATAAAACAATCCCTCGCACCTCTTTTCCTCCGTCCTCTGTGCCTCCACATAAACCTGGAGGTGATAGCATCTAACACGTGGCTAACAGCCCTGACTCTTGGAGAGACTGCTGCCCTGGCCTGCAGTCAACTGAATGGCTGTCTATCAGCATGGGTTATTTTCTCTGCATCAACTATGTTGCTCTCCTCCCACACACTGCTCTGAGAGATTTGGCTGTGTAGTGTGTTGCCTCTCTGTCTCTACCTCTTCATCATTTCTTTAGTCTCCTCTGTCTTTTCTTCCTGTCCCTCTTTTTTTTCTGTCAAATCACTGAGAGGCTTGAAAGGGATTCCCCTAAGTTCTTCCATAATCCTGTCACCTGCTGTGTTTCAGATTTTGTGTGTCTTTGGTTTGACACAATCCCTCCACACCTCTCCTTCTGAATGTGGTGCGACGCTGATTTCCAACTCTGTCTCCTGGAAATTATGTTTCTATTCAACTGAACTGCAACAGTGAATATGTTTTGTAGGAGACGTAATCACTGGTTTATGTTTGGAGACAATGTGTTTTTGGAATGACTGAAGCAGAGCTGGAGGCATATTGTTTTCGTGTTGTTTGTCTGTCCGTCCCATTCTCACGGACACAATATCTCAGTAATGCCTTAATGAAACCTCTTCAAATTAAGCATTCATTTGGACTCAAGGATGAACCAATTTGAGTTTGGTGGTCAAAGGTCAAAGGTCAAGGTCACAGTGACCTCACAAATCATGGTTTTGGCCTTGTGAACACAATATCTCTGTAATGCCTTGCGGGAATTTCTTTAAAGTTGGTAAAAATATTTACCTGGACTCAAGGACAAAATGATAAGGTTTTGGTGGCTAAAGGTCAGAGGTCAAAGGTCCAGGTCAAGGTGACCTCACTAATAATGATTTTGGCCTTGTGAATGCAATGTCTCGAGAACTCCTCCAGGGAATCGCCTGAAACTTGCCTCAATCATTCACTTAGACTCAAGTATCAACTGATTAGACTTCGATGGTCAAAGGTCAAATGTCAGTATGGCCTCACAAAACAATACTTAGCCATTACTCAAGACTTCACACAGCAATTAAGATGTAATGGGATGTAATCTGAAACTAGTCTGAGTGGTGGAGGCAAAGTAACATCAGACAAAATTTTTGATTATTATTATTATTAAAGTCATACTGACCAAACATCATTTTTGTCCATTAAACAGTTTTTTGAACTGGGTGTTTCATTGTTTACACATGATGTCAGGTAAGTAGGCAAAAAGGCCTGATTCATCCCTGAGAGAAAATACTGATGTGGATACAAAATATAATTATTATGCAGCAGTAGACGACATAAATTATCCTGAGCAAACTCAACGCAGGCCGTCAACTACACACACATGCATGGACACGCATCTCACATTCAACCAGAAAGTCATAAAACTTGGGGGGTGTTTTGAACAGAGACCTTTAAAGAGAAGAGAGGTTTTCGTTTGGGTCATCCTGCAGAACAGTTCAACACATCACAGAATATTATTTACAAATTATTATTAACTCTGCACTTGAGAAATATTATCATAGTCATTCGTGGCTGCATCAACACATTGTATTTTGTATCCCCTGCAGGCAGTGATGTCTACAGCCTGGGTGGGGTGTAGTTAGTCCTCTGTAAAATTTCTCTTTGTGTTTGGATACTTTCAGGTAGTAATTAGGTTTTTGGACTGATACACAATTCATGCTGTTTTAAAATTTAACAAGTCTCTGAACTTTTGAACCTTTAGTAAACAGTGGGTTGATTGATTATTGATAAGTAGTTTCATTTAAAATTCCTCTTGTTCTCCTTAGAAGTATAAAGGTTTCATTTTCATTTTCCACAGTTTTCAAAAGTTGTTTTAAATTCTCACTCAGACTCTTTTAAATAACTTTGTATCATCTGCAAATAAATGAAATACCTGCATCATTTACACATGTGAGCCTGGAGGACCCCCTGGGCTGCACAGTCAGGAGAGGCTAATCAGGCAAATGTTTGGGGCCCCCAGGTGGAAAAGGGTCCTCATATTGGCACATATTGCAATGACAACAGTAACCCCCCTTAAACCGGATTAAGCCACTATACAGTGCCCTACTGTTGTCCCAGATTCCCCCTCAGTGGGGCCCCTGCTGTAGCTAGCGTCTGCCAATACCCTGCGAGTGAGGCATTCAGGGAACATTTGTATATTGTAGCGCCTCCCAATAGTCTACATGTGAGGCGTTTAGGGGACATCCGAAAATTCGTTGATAGGCTACTTTGCCCCACAAGTGACCTTCAATCATTTAAATTCATATTATTTATATAAACAACTCACACCTATGTTGCAGGTAGCTGCTTAACCAGAGGTGCTCAACCTTTCGAATATAAATCTTTATATTTTTTAAGTACCGTGGTCAATAGAATCAGATTAAGTAATAACCCCACTGTACATTCATTGCTACTACTACTGTAGTTTTTATCTCCTCCAGCAGCTCCACCAGTGCCAGTAAAGCAACCAATCAGCTGATTAATCTCCAGCCGGACTCACTGCACTGACTCTGGCTGAAATGTCAACTGAATTAGCAGCTAATCTACCTGGGAGCATCATGAGCGGGTGATTTAAGGAGTGAGGAAAAGATGAACCTGAAGGAAGAGACAAGGCAGGAATTCACTGGACTGCAGCCTGTGACCTTGAATAAATAAGCTCATACGAAATTTCACATCATTGGGTGGACTCATATTTCCTCTGGGGGGTCTAGGAGAGGCCTCCTCCTGCTGCCGCTGCTGCAGACACTGGCCCATTTAAGGGCCACTGGTGATTTTCTATCTGGGCTATTATTGATCCCAAGGCAGTTGCGAGTTAATGTTTGAGCTGGCTTGGGGTAGCTTAAAGTCAGCTGTGTCTGGCAACAGTGATCCTCACTGATCTTATCTTCAGTTTTGCTCTCTCTCTCTACGGTGTCTCCAGGGGAAAAAAGTTAGCTACTTTAATTCCTCCCATGTCTGAGAGGAACATGCACACTTCTGTTTGCTCAAACTTTAAACTCCTCAGAGGGTTGTGTGTGGAAGACTGTTCCTTTGACGACTGTGAAGGGCTGGATTTGTTTCTTGCAGTGGAGCCTGGAATAGACTTTCAGTTACGTTCATATTGAATATGAAAAACCAAACTAATTACATTGAGTCTTTACCACTGATTATGTAGGATGTCTTTTCACAAATGCCACATGCACAGATACAGAAAAAGGACATGATGTTATTGTTGTTTATGTGGATAATGAAGAAATACTGAGCAGGATGCCCACATACTTTCAGCAGTGTATGAGAGCGAAGCTGTTTTTAATCTTAAAGTGTAATTTTGTGTAAAACGTGATGGCAAAAATAATCCAACCTGTGGGTAAACATGGGAACTTGCAAATTGAATTTAACAGGAGAGCTCAGCAGAAGTTCTACTGGAGGCAGAAGCTAAAATATAGGTACATATAAAATCAAAACATATGTAAAAAATTATATATGAAACCTATTGCAACAATTTCACATATTTACTTATATGTCTAGCCAATAAAAAAAAAATATATGTTTATGCATGTATGTTTATATTCTTTATAGTCTCAAATGTTCCATAAATATATATCCGGAATGGGAAAATAGACATGTTTAAAATTAATGAGAAAAAAATATATCTATATATAAAATATATACATGTGGAATTTTTCTATGTATTGTGTTTTAATGAACTTGCATATATACAGTAAATATATATCTGTAACACATGTGGTCGCAACATATTATACCATATAAAAAGTCATCATATAGATATTTTGAAATATATGTAAATGTAAATATGTAAAATAGGTGTTATATATGGCAACATCATCCTTGATATAGGGACATATATGTCTTATATTACATTTTATATGTAGTTTAATATTATTTTTTGTGCAGCATCTGTATTATCAGTTTGATCAAAAGGGATGAAAGTAAATCATCTTACTGGTGCTATGTTCATGTAAACTTGGCCGCAGAAGTTGTTTAATTGACTTTCCCCTCTTTTTTGTGATGCCTGATTCTCCCCGTCATTCCTTTTATTAACATTGGAAATGCTTTGAATTGAGGGTTATTCTCTCGGGGAAGTCAGCAGCGTTGCAGCTCAGAGCATAAATGGCTTTAAAGGCTCCAGAGGGAGCTTGTGCTTTCCAGTCTCACAGGGTGACTGCCTGGAGCCTTGTGGACTTTTTATGTTTAGTTTGTGAGAGTTTTTGATGCAAAAAGTCCTGAAAAACTAGAGTAAGTTTTTTTCAGTCCATGTTGTTTGTGTTGTTTATGCCTGATTACAGTAAATGTCCGGGATGTTTTCCTAGTGTTTTTTTTTTTTTTTTTTTTTTCTGTCCTGAGGCTACAACTCAGTTTGTTCCATTGCCTATTAAATATTCACGTCCCTCATAAATGTCCTATTTATTCCTTGTGTCTATAGATGGGATGTACATATTAACTCTGTTTTCAAAATCACTTTACAACACAAACTTTCTCGGTGTCACAGGGATTATTTTTACCGCCAGTCATGTTCTGCATAGCATGTGCCCGCTCTGGTGAGGATGAAACATTTTCGCCCAATGTCAAAGAACGCCTGAGGGCTTTCAGCGCCCTCTTCTCTGCAGCCAAACTCTTGCCTTGCCTTTGTTGATCAGCGGTGAGCAGAATGCAGAAACAAGATTTTGAGAAGCGAGAATGCTGAATGCTTCAGCCCTGCTACATGATCAGATGAGACCGAGTGTCTTTGATCATGGAGGGAGGGCTGGAGCTTCTCATTTACCCCTCCTCCTCCCTCTGCAAAGACCCAGAGGCTGTATTGATTTTGAATAATGCTTTGTGTCTCCACTAGCTGTATACGTGCATAATTTGTCTTCATTATGTCTTAGGCAGCAGCATATCTGCGTGTTTTTGCATAAATTTCCAAAGAAGGTTTGGTTGTAGAGGGAGAGGTCGGGATTACTGTAAGAAAGAAATGTCCACTGTAAACTGTATGGCCTTTGTCTTAAAGGTCCCATATTTTACACTTTTCCTGTTTTATGTGAAGTGTTAAAAGCCATAAGAAGATATATTTGTGTTTTTAAGAACCAAAAACCATCTATATGTAGTTTTACATTAATCCACATGTGCAGCAGCAGCAGGACGGTGAATGCAGTTTGATATTGAGTCAAAATAAATTGCAGTTTGTGGTAAAGAAGAAACACACGAGTCAGTGCAACAGTGCGGCTCACTGATGTGTTCTTAGTTTCTGGACAACAGAGCTCCAAGGCACAGAGGAATACTTGTCATGAGGATCAGTTCATTGTTTCAGTGTTTTTTTTTGTTTTTTTTTAATGGGATGTGATAACAAACACAAAAATACAACTTATCCCACAAGTAGGAAAATGTGTGTAAGGGCCTGTACATCTGTTGAGACTCATCAAATGAGTCCTTGCATCTACATCAACTTTCTTGAGGCTCATTGCTTGTTAAAAATATAAAGCCAAGTCGTCCTCTTCAACAACATGAACACAACAATCTGCTCCAAGAGATTTGATGCAGCAGTATATTGTCAATAATGAATTGCAAACTGTTGGACTTTATTGATCCCTGTGGGAAATTCTAGCTCTTCACTTTCCAGCTTCCACAGTCTGGTTAGCTGTTAGCAGTTAGAGTTTCAGCCGAGGACACTTGGGCAGGATGGATGCCTGAAGGTTCTTTGCTTGAATGTGT
The DNA here is from genome assembly GCF_046630095.1 of Trachinotus anak. Classification (NCBI taxonomy): domain Eukaryota; kingdom Metazoa; phylum Chordata; class Actinopteri; order Carangiformes; family Carangidae; genus Trachinotus; species Trachinotus anak. Next base: position 3,764,779 of record NW_027273890.1, read on the forward strand.
TGAATGTATTTACTGCTCTCGCCCACCACTAGTCGCAGGTACAGGATCTTCTGTACAGATTTCTAGTCGAAAACTCTTAAGTAAAATCATCTCATGTCTGCAAAGGTAGAAAACTTTGTTAAAGGTCCCGTATTTTACACCTCTCCTGTGTTTTAGTTGAAGTCTTGATATTCATAAGAAGATACATTTATCAGGTCAGTGAGCCAATCAGCCAATCAGAAAAGAGGCTCAGCGCAATTCTGAGGGCAGTGACTGCTTTGTTGTGACATCACAAAGTTCCAGAAGTCCTGACGGCTGGTTTTAAGGCTCAGTTTCTGAATACAGGCTGTGTGCATTTCTCTGTGGACTGAGGCTTTGATACTTTCACAGTATTAATATAGAACCTAGACCCGCTTTATAATCAAAGAAGACATGGATATCTACCTTCATACTATATGGGACCTTTAAGTCATATGTTAAATTGACAAGTGAGATGCCGCTGCAGTAATGGCGACTTTCATCTTGGACTCGTGCAGGTGTGAATCAAACCTCAGTAATAAAATTTGTGCCGTCTATCACCCGTAGATTAAAGTATGTGCATGCCAGCAGGCGTCTGATTGAAGTGCGTCAGAGTCTGAGCAGTGTGGCCTTCCTCCCAGTGTGGCGACACCCTCATTAGGATTTCATTCAGCTCATCTGACACACCCCTGATGGTATCAACAAGCACAGTGGGACAACACAGCAGTAATAAATAAATTACACTGACTGCAAAATGAATGACGTTGCAATGTCAACAGCAGGGTGCTTCGGTACTGTGTAATCTCAACCCTGCCGCATAAAATTGAATTAATGAATTAATATTTGCTGGATGGAGCACAACATGTTGTCTTGCAAAGATGTACGCTCGCTGCAGCTCAGTATGACAGTGTTTGGCCCTCAGTCAGTCCACACTGCACTTATCCTGTCTAATTTTATAATTACAGTTATTCAGTTGGTACAAAGTCAAAGATTAGAACACATACTAGATAATCAAAAATAGTAAAGTTATTATGTGTTGTACTATTTGGATTATTGCCATTTCTTGATTACTCTAAAATGAACTCAATAACCTTGATATACATTTTTCTTTTGTTAAAATTGCAGTTTTTAACTTAAAGTGTATTATAATCTCTTGGGATAAAAAGATCCTTTCCCTCACTCTGCGGCATGATGAAAGGAGCCTCCGCTGGCCATGTGGTGCATCGGATGTTTATCCAGTTGATCTGAAAAGCCCAAATTCTGGCGCAAATCGACCATTTTAACGTCAGTGTTCATGTGCTGCTCATTACACGTTAATACTGATACTTTATACAAACACTGCTTCATCTCTGTCTGCCTGTGCCAAACACACCAAATAAGTAAGACATAGATTGACACATGAATGATTAATGCAGATCATACAGATAATCATCTACACACACACACACACACACACACACACACACACACACACACTTCTGAAACCAAACCTCCAGATCAAAGAAATAAATCAGCAAGTGTGTGCAGCTTGACTTTAAAAACGCTCCTGTTTGACAATGTCCAGATTTATCAGCAGTGATTGCTTTACTTTACCTTTGAAGTCAGAACTCAAACCCTTCAGTCAGTACCACAGGTTAAAGCTGTCATGATTCCTCAGAATCAGAAATCAGACATAATGTCTCATTTTTGATTGATTTGATTTAGTGTTTGTGACTTTGCTTTACATCAAGTGAAATGACCTAAAAAAGAGAAGTGTTTACACTAAGCATACCAACCAAGGAAGGAGCTGGACTTTGCTGTTTATTAGGAATCCAGGGTGGTAATATTCCTCCTTCAGTCACAAGTGCTGGTGGTGGCTGTAATAATGAGAGGTGCTGAATGTGGAGGTGCTCCAGCTAAGCCACAATGGCACACAGTGGAGTTTGGTCATGAAACTTTCATTAGCGGCCCGGTGGCGTGGAGTTCCTGAATGTCTGCACTAAATTGCCCCAGGGTCATAAATACTTTATCAACAGTGAGACACCTCAGCAAAACACTACCCCAGGGCAACTCCCAACCTCTCTCTCCCAACTTCCCCCTCTCTCTCCTGCACTCCTGTATTTCCACCCACACAACACTCAATCTCTAGCACTCCACAACTCTGCTAAGTAGTTTAAAGCAAAGCTTTTCACCCTGCAACTGCATAGTCTCACTACCTTATAACTCACATCTCACCTTACCAATGATATTATTTCATGCTCACGTGCCAAAGAGTCACTGCACAGGCAGAGGTGCTTGTGACTCTTCATTATTGGGGTGGTAAGTTCACCTACTATTGAGTGTTAAGAAGGATCTGGTCTTCTTTCTCTTGACAATTTAATGAAAAAGAGAGAGAGAGAGAGAGAGAGAGACAGAAAACATCAAATGCACTGAAGTATAACTCTAAACTTATATCTTTTAAAGCACTGTCTTTGATCTCATGCCAGCAATTCAGCCCAGTCTGCTTAGCTTTAATGCCACTGCCTTTATGCTCCCAGTGCTGTGCATGGTAGCGTTTGAAGCGCGACACCGAGAGTGGTATTCATCCAAAGGACCTCAGCAGACCTTAAACAAGCGGGAGAACGAGCACATCTCGGAAAGACTGAGAGCTCAGTTTGAAGTGGAAAGAAACAGCCATCAGATCCTGCAGCAATCCCACTGCAATCACTGTAACTGTAACTCTGCTGTAGACATGAATCCAGCCGCGAATGTGAGTCAGTTGTGAATCAGGTAAAATACGGATTGCCTCGTCTCAACTCTCATGTCTTATGCTCTGAAAAGAAGACTGGTATTCTTCTGTCCTGTTTTTTTTCTTATTTCTTGTCTCATAGTATCTGTGTGCACTTTGAACGTACCAATGGGGAACGTGTGCGTTTGTCTCATTATCTAGAGCACAACTGTATCAATAAAATCCTTATTGGATAAGTGCAAAGGAGGAAACTGAGAGGTTAGGGAAGGAGGGGGAACAATTTTTTGTTTAAGAGGGACTCAGAAATATCTATTAAAAAATTACCAGGAATAGTAATATTACTATTTTCAGTATAATTTATCGCAACATGATGATATAACCAAAAATAACTATGAAATTTCAGAGTAAAACGTTCAACAAGTCTTACAACCTGATCAACCATATAGGTTGGAAGATGACCTGTGGGAGTGTCTCTTGAAATAATGCCCCTATGGCATCAGGGCTACTGGACCTTGGTTACAATAATAAATATGCAAGTTGTGTCCCAATTCAGGGACACAACACTTTGTGTCTGTTTGTTTTCCATTCAGTTTATATGCGCTCACACCTTGTCATCGTCCTGTGTCCACTTATAATTTTGTATAAGAGGACAATGACATACTGTTGTCTCATCATGACTGAAATACGCCTTTGTATTGTTGAAACCTGAAAGCCTCGAACAGGAGCATCACTGTGATAGAACCCACAGCCTTATGGAGGCTAACCAAAGTAGATACAATCTTTACCTTTAGATGAAACAATCCACTAAAGGTTATCGGATGTGTTCGTCATCCGAGCGTATCCAATGTGTGCATCACTCTCTCTTCCAGACAAACTCCATTAGTCTCTCTCAGAAAGTGGTGCACACAAGCAAAAAGGTCAAGAGGAATTTATGCTAATGAGAGTTCCACTAATGCACTCAGCACATCCACACAGAGTGAAACTGATTTTTATTTCCTTGCTTTTCAACTCAAATTCTTTGCCTGATCCAACCTGTTTGTTGACCTTCAGAGATGACCAACACACGCTGTATGTTTGTTACACAGTGTTTACTTTACAATTATTTCACGTCTCTGACATTCTGAAGGTGGAGCAGGTCAAACACAGGACGTCAATATTTGAGCATCAGTGTTATGGGTGAAAGAGATGTTTAGACTGTCCTACCAATGTGAAGGTCTTCCGCTGGCTTTTCTCTCACTATTGTGAAATCTTTGTCGGGGGATTTACTCTATGTTGTCACTCTGTGGTGGAAATCGGAAAGGATGTTACTGTCTGCTTTCTGAAGAGGAGATGCCCTGTTTTATCTATGGTTATCAACATCAAGGAGTGGTGGTTTTGGTGATATGATTGCCAATTTGTTAGGAAATTTGCACTCACAACTTCTACTTAGGTTGTTCATGCAATATCAGATAATTTTGTTGCCCTGTTTTTTAGACCAAGTCATTTTAGTTTTAAGTTAGTTATAGTGAATTTAGACAATGCAATAACAGCCAGCTAATGTCTCCACCCATCAGGAGTGAGGTGTCACCTAACAAAAAAGAGGGATGGGCTATCCGGCTGTTCAGTAAGCTTCTCCCTGAGCAGCAGTTGTCCAATCACAGCTTATCAACCTGAACAAGACACAGCAGGCTTTTCATGCTTGGTGTTCATGTGTATGTTGTAAGAACCATACTCTATATTTAAAGAATTTGAAGGGTGCTGTGCTTTTCATAAGCTGCAAACATCAGCATGCTTCGCTATTGCCAAGTGCAAAAGGGAACCCAGTACAGTGCAGGCATGAGTTGTTGCAGTCATTACAGTATCTTGCTTTTTTAACTGAAGTGCATTGGAGGCAATATTTCTCTCTGAAATGTAGTGGAGTGGAAGTATTAAGTATCATAAGATGGAAATTATGGAAATACTCGAGTGAAGTAGTACCTCAAAATTGTACTTAAAGACAGGACTGAAATGTACTTAATTACCTTCGACCACTGCTACAGTTACTTAGCTTTCAGCACGTATGGGTAGTTGAATTACTCCTGAATTCCTGAGTGTAAGAAAAGAGGAAGTTTATTATAAAAGCTAATATCAAAATGGTAAAAACGTAACCATTGACACACAAAAGAAACATATCCTCACAACAAAGCCTCAATTGTCTCTGACTCTGACTGCTCATGACTGAGTACCAGTGTTTGCTAACATTAGATCATATTTTAGTGAAATGTTAAACTAGCCACTATTAGTTAGCTAAACTGTAACTTAAGGCTAAAGTTAGAAATTAGCTAACGTTAATTAGCTAAACTGCAACTTAAGGCTAAAATTAGAAACTAGCTAACGTTAATTAGCTAAACTGTGTTACTCAAGATACCCCACACATACCCTGTTCTTGTCTATAGAGCTATTAAAAGTTGAAACTATACTATTTGAATGTAGTATATCATGTAAGCAGCCAAAGAAGAGCATTTTCCTTAACTCTACACTGCAATAGAAGAACAATGTCATCTCCTAACTTCCATGCATTATAGCCTACTTTGATTATCACCTAAGTGACCTGGGACGTATTAGTTTCAATTACAATTTTAAGCACTATGTTAAGTAGCCATTAGGTTCGTAACATTTACAGTTTTAATATGTGCCAGCTGGAAACATTAAAAAGTCGGCGTCAGACAGCTCAGGAGTTAATGTTATGGATGAAGCTACAGCTGACAAAATTTGCTAATGACAGCTGTCATTTCAGATGGCAGAGTCTGTTCACACATGAGGAGCCAGCTTTTGTCTGTCACAGACCAGTTGTTTCAAAAATGACAAAGAATTACTGAGGAGCGAAGTTTTCCAGACTGGCAGGGGCAGATATATTACTCATGGTGGGTACTCAATCTAAATGTGAGGGGAAGAACTATATGGACCCATATACAAGAGCTCAGAAAGAAGAAAATCATCTCAGTCCCAGTACTGTTGCGAGAGAGAAGTAGTTGTGCTAACTAAATTATAAGCTCTGCTTCTCATAACAATGCAACTGCAACAGCAGCACGGAGAGGAGCCGGAGGCCGACCTGGAGCGACTCACCTCTCAAAGTGGATTGATTACCCTTGTCTACAAAATGGAGCACACAGATCGATTTGTGCCTTTATTATAATACAAGCAGGCTAGTTTTTCAGCGCTGCTATATTCTGCTCCACTCCTGTCAAATGAGATCCCATCTCTCCTCTGCAGATGACTGACAAATGAAAGACGTTTGAATACAGATGCTTCCATACATGACACGTTGGGGGTGTGGGGGGGCACTGAAAGATTTTATGAAAATGCTGTGAATCATTTTGCGATGGCTTTTACACAGTCGCCTGATCTGAACCCAGGATTTTAGAGCTGCGTGTTAGAGAGTGCTCTCCATCAGCGTCATCTAAACACCAAAAGGGGGAATATCTTTCAGAGGAATGGTGTTCATCTCACTTTATGATCAAAATGATTCCATTCATTTTGTTTATTTATTCTCCTCTGAGTTTTTATTTAGTTGTTATATGGGCTTTGGTTTGAGGTGTAATCAATGCATTGGGGCTGATTTCACACAGTATTATTTGAGAAAGATGCTTGAGCAGGATCTGCAGGAGCGAAACCCTCCAGTGAGGACAGGGTGTGGTGCACCACTGTCTTCTCCATCATTGTTTTAGCTGAAGTTTGAGGTAGGATTGCACACAAAAAAAAAACAAATTCCCAGACTCAGACTACAGAGCTGCTAAATCTCAGCATCGTTTGAGCAGTGTTCGCACCAGAAATGTGACAAAGTATAGATAATCACAACAATCTGTATGCTTATGAAAAATCCCTGATTATTCAATATGCTGTTGAAGGACATTCTTCTTCAACCATGCAGCAAGAAAAAGAAATGAAGCTGCTCACAGTTGTAGAACATTAAAATTCATTGTGGATGATGGTTAAAGATCCCTATTAACATCCAAGAAAAAAAAAAAAACAAGAAACAATAAAAATGTTAGTGTCTTTTTATGCAGTTTCCCTCTAAATTTGCACAATGCATGGATCACAACTTTTCCTGTTATTTTAAAACAGGATGTTATGTGTTAAATAAGTTGAGCTCCTGGGTACCATGTGCAAAAAGCAGTAACTTGCAGATCAATGGATTCTATCTTCTTTATATAAGTGTGTAGCCTGGAACTGAGACACAACCAAACCCTCTCTCTCGCTGTGATAGTTTTGTATGTTTTATTTGACAAAAGTATAAAAGTAGCTATCACCAACAGAATGTTATGAATAATTAAATACAATGCTTCTGTCAGTGTTCATTTATTATGTAACTGGCTCATAGGCCCATTACTGCGTTAAATAACAGTCAGGCAGGATTTAAAGGTTTAGTTGTTTGTTTGAAGTTAAGCTAAGTTTAAGTCCTATATCGATGTTTAATCCAGTCCAGCAGGCCCAGGGATGTTTTGTATCTGAAGCAGTAAAATTAATTCAGTTGAGTAAAACGTTTCCCTCAGAAATGTTGTGGGGTAGGAGCATGAAACAGAAATCATCAAGTAACTGTAGCCTAGTTAGTTACTTCCCACCACTTGTGTGTCATCATGTTGGTCTGTGTGTGTGTGTGTGTGTCTGTGTGTGTGTCTGTGTGTGTATCTGTGTGTGTGTGTGAGAGAGACGCATCACAATTCGGCGTCGTAATTCACCGCAAAAGTCAAACGCAGATGTAAGATATCGATCCCTGTCTGGCGGAGGCATTAAGGTGTGAGCCTCTCATCCCGGTCGGTGTGGGCTCCGGCTCCTTACAGCGTCTGACCGCAGGGAACATGGCTCTGTCTTAAGCCGGGCCTAAGTTTGATATAGCGGCGGTTCACAGGTGTCATCTCTCGGCTAAGCTCTCCAAATACCGATGCAATTGCATTTTGGCCCGGCACGTATTTAACAACCCACAGCGAGCTGCGGTGAATCTCCTGTTATTGACCGTTTAAGCTCCAGATCAAAGCCAAGTGAAAGCTCCTGTAGACCAGAACAACAGGGTGTGAGCCGCCCGGCGGAGACGGTGGCCGGGCTTCAGCACCGCGGACAGCTCCGGCTCGGCTCCGGGCCCAGGCGGGACCCGCTGCAGCCTCCGCGCTGCTCCACTGAGGGCGAGGGGAAGTGTCCCACACTGAAACACTCTGCAAAGACCCTCTCTTTTTGGATCCAGCAAATGCACCCCCCCCCCCCCCAACCTTCGTGAGAAACCATCACAAGACCACTTGAGCACCCCTCCTCCCTCTCCATCTCCTCCCCCCCTCCCTTTTTCCTTTCCCGTTATATCCCCTCACCCTCCAAAAATACCGGCATCCCTGAGAGTGGACAGGGGAGAGAGTTGCAGAGCCCCTGGCCTCCCCACGCAGACCGAGCCGCGGCGGTAAAATGTGAGAGCATTTCTCGCCTTTCTCGGTTCGATAAGGAGCGTGTCCGAAACTCTCCTCCCTTTCCCGGTGGGGGGGTGATGTGAACGCACAGGCTGCGTTGGCTTCTCGTCAGACGCTCTCCAAGACCTCGCAGATATTCAATCGTGACGGATCTGTCCCTCCGCTCCTCCGCTCCTCTTTAAGATTCCGCATTTCACAAGACGGCTGTGCCCGCCGCATCCTCCCCTCTCCTCTCTTCTTCTTACACGGACAACGGGAATTTTCTTCAGGATCCAACCAAGTTTTATCATACGAGGAGTTTACAATGACAGCTACCAAGGAGCAGCCGAATCAGAGACCGAATCAGCCGCAGCAGGATGAGGTGGGCAACTGGCTTATTTTTTTTTACTTGATCTGCAAGTTTCTTCCACTTTATATTGTGCATTGCGCTAAACTCTACATGATAACCTGTTCTGCAAGGTCAACACATGCACCAGCGACATGTAGCTTCGTGTGATTTGCCTCGGTGTCAGCTGACAGCCAGCTCTGCTCACATACATGTTAGTGAAGTGTGTGGAATGTGTACAAACACATTAGTTGATTGGCTGTTTCGCCTCCGGAGCCTCGTCTCCATCAGCGCCAGCTCTGTGCACGGAGGAGGACTGCGCGCTGAGAGAGGCTGGTTCAAGTTGGGGGATGCACAAGCCAGTGTTAGAAACAATCAGCCGTCATCAGCCGTGCACGGAGCTCATTGCCAGCTGCCCCAGAAATCCTTACCGCCATGGGCTCATGCAGAGTCACTGAAGGGGGGAGAGAGAGAGAGAGAGAGAGAGAGAGGGAGAGAGGGAGAGAGACTGCGCAGGGCGCATTGTAATTCAGCAGTTGCCTCCTGTCAGCTGGCCCCCCCCACCCCCCAACCCCCACCCCGACACCTTGAAAGAGAACAGTCGTGGAAAATCATTCTGGAAGAAATATCTGCATCTCCCTCCACATACAGTGACTTCACACCAGCTCTACCCCAGGCACCTCCACCTTCCGCCGGGGGGGGGGTTAAACGTTCAGACACCTTACAGGTGGCGCACGGCTGCAATGAGGACTGCACACTTTGCAAGGACTGGCGTGTGCAACTTCACATCCGTGCACATGTGTTTGCGCCTCATCGCCATCAATGATTGATTCCTCCTCCATCAACGCTCCTCCAGGCACATGTGACCTCTGCTCAGCCAGTGTGTTGCAAACCCCCCCCCCCCACCCCCCCCCCGCATGTCTCCCTCTGAGAGACGGCCAAATATATTCTCTTAATTGAATTCAGCCTTGTAGCCCTATTATTCTAAGAAATCAAAAACCTCGGCCTCATAATTGACTTTTCTGTGCCTGAGATATGAGGAGGCCTCCTGAGATGTGGTTGAAATATGATAGCTGACCGCGTTCACAGGCCCGCTCTCTGCTCTATGTTGGAAACTCAGTGGATACTTCTCATTGGCCCTCAGGCCGTTTCAAAGTCATGTTGTTGAATGTATGTGTGAGCAGCTTTCACTGATTTGATGAGTGATGATAGTGTGGTGTATGAGCACAGCTGTGAGGAGCTGTGGAGGCTGCTGCTGTTGCGTTGTGGATGTTTTGATGCTCGGATTAAGTTGTGGGATCCTCTTTTTTGAGTGCTGCAGAATAAAACGTGATGATGGAGGTGTTTGTGGGTAGAAATTGCAGTGCACCGACCGCACACAGTCTGGAAGCCTTGGCAAATTTTTGATCACTCTGTGTTAGGCAGTCGGTTCAAGTTGTTGCGTAAGATCCGGTGTCACGTTTGCAGATGTTGGGGGTGAGAGTGGTGCGTTAGCAGAGCCAGTGCTATTACTGTCCCGCACTGTGTCCCTGCAGAGAGCTCCTTGGCAGGCTCTTAACAGGGTTACTCTTCATCAAAGTTGCATGACTGTGTGGAAGGGTTTACACGAGAGGAGGGGGGCAACTGAGGGATCTTTAAATAACAGGTGAAGGAGAAAACTGACCTCTGAGCTGTGTTCGTATCTGCATGGTGGAGGATCAGTGATTCTCTTTTCCTCCTGTGTTAAGTCCATTGTTGCTGCATTGAAAGCCTCTTTTTTTTCTCAGTGGTCTAGGTCAAGTGGCAGGAGCATGTGAAAGTCTTTCCAAACAAACAGCATCAGTGGGAACTGAGAGGCACAAATCTATAGTTCTCCAGCTTGAAGATTTCTAGTATTTTTGTCCAGTTGCAGAACGACTGAGGCCAAGTTGTTCTGTGTTTCACAGCAGCTCTTGGAGATACAAGATTTTTTTCAAGTCTACCTTAACACCATCATTCATATGTGAGTGAAAGCAGTGTATCGACAGGAGGAATGATTTCAGGGACCCATAACTGTTTCAACATATACAGCATGTGACTGACATAGGAGGGAAAAAATCCCAATCGATCCTTTAAAAGCCCACTTCAGTATTTTAAAGTACAGGGATCATTTGATGTCTACATCAAAGCAAGACACCAGTGACAGATGACCCCAGACCACCAGACCCAATATTCAAATCTGTAAAAAAAAAAAAAAAAAAAAGTCAAACCACAACTGTATTTTTGTGCTGCTTGCATTTATCTCTCCCTCAAAGTCCCTTATTAGCTTTATGTAATGATATTTTGCACATTTCCTATTTCAGGATAATAATATTACAAAACACATTTTATATTAATCCTGATAAATCATCACAGAGCAGAAACCAAATTAGTAACATCTCTGCGGCTGAGGGCTCACAACAGTGGGACTACCAACAACCAACAACCAACAACCAACAACCAACGACCAACAACAAACCTTTAGCCAAAGCAGCTTTTACTCAGGTTTCACTCAGGTCAGATCAACCTTTCTGACTTCAAGGGGAAACTCCACCAGCTGCGTGACATCTGATGAATTTCCTCCAAAGTCCTCCAAACATCTGGCGGTGTGGAGTTAGAGCTCAACACGCCTCTGTAGCCCGCTCCTCACCTCTGCGTGAGGGGGGGGGAGCTGCTACGAGCACAACACAACCCAAATCTCCTCCTCCAGTCCAAAGACCAGCAGGTTGGGTGGGACGGAGCGAGGCCCTGAGTTTATTGGCAATGATCATTTTCACTGAGAAAAAAAATTGAAAAATTATGATGATGTGATTTTTGCTGTGTCTGTACCAAATAAGCATTTTCCTTATATCGCACATATTGCAATTTTGATAATATTACATTTAATTGTTCTGTCCTAATAGGAAATGGATTTTTTTTCTTTATAGAAAACCTTGTTAGTGTTAAAAAAGTCTTAGATACAGGTGGGTGCATTTTGCTGATGTGTCAGACTTAACTACTTCACCCCAGACATGAACAATCATACAACCTTTCCAGTTTTACTTCATACTCATAAAGCGAGCCAGCGCTGAACGGGCGACCTGGAGCACTCTTGGCAGAGAAACTGGACGGTGTGGCCAAGCTCTCGCTCCAGTTTCACTGAAAGAAAAACCTGAGAACAAACCGACTCATTTGACATTGTCTGGTCTCAAGCTGAGTTACTGCCTCCTGTAACCACAGAAATAACACAAGCTGACTGAGAGGTTGACCTGTGCGGGCGACCCCATGGCCCAACCCAGACTCTGTGCAGTCAGTGGGGTGTATAGTCTTACCACCTGCCCTGACAGAGTGTCCTCCTTCGTTTTGTTAATGGAACTGTTGTTGTCTGAGCTTGGGACAAAAGGCGAGCGTGAGGAGAAAGGGATACTTACCTGGTTGTGAGTAAGAGGAGTGTGACACACACTGTGATCCTCTGGCCCCAGGAAACTGTAAATCACACTAATGGAGAAAATGCCCAGGGCCCTGCTGCTGTTGCTTCACAATGGCCTCAGAGAGGGTTATAAAGAAAGGGATGAGCATGGGAGAAAGAAGGGGAAAGAGATAGAGAACATAGAGGACAATTTGAGGGGAGAGGAGGGCAACTCACAGAGAGAAATGTAGAGGAGGGAAGGTAGAGAGGAAGAGGAAGAGAGGGGGCAAAGACAGGAAAGTACAAAGGTGTGAATGAACAACTGATGTAAAGAGGCTCAAGAGGAAGAGGATGATGTTGAGGACAAAATGAAGAGAGAGGAAGAGGTGCTAATGTAAGGAGGCTTTGAGTAACACACAGAGAGGGGAGTGTGAAGTGCAGGACAGATACAAAGTCGTTACTGTAACTCAGAAATGACTGATCCTAACCCACATAACAAACAGTGCGATGAACAGTGAGTTACAGCTCAGTGTATCTGTCCAAAGCACAACTTTACTGTCCTGGTTCACTCTGTGCTCTCAAAACATCATCAGGGAGTTGTTTCCAGGCTCTACCTGCTCACAGACGGACACAGTTAGAGACCAGCTGGTGAACATAGTGAAGCCTTCAGCAGATGTATTTCAGACTGTATGGGAGTTGGTAGAGACCAAAGACACAGTGAAAATAGAGAGAGAGAGAGACAATGAAGTTCAACGTATCATCTAAAAAGTCATGACGTGTTTATACCAAATGGCATTTTTATGTTGTTTTAATTATCACTGCTGTTGAGGGAAGGAAAGATACAAATAACTTTGCCTTGACAAGAGAACTAAAACTTTATGGATGAGGTCAAGTATTTCAATGTGTGTCACTAAAAGGAACAAATGATGGCGTTAGTTTTCCAGCTCAGTATCAAGGGCTGAGCAAAGCATCACCGACTTAATCTTGCTCATCTTGGATAGTTAGGTTGATACTTTACCATGTGAGTGAAAAAATGCTACCCCATGTTTCAGTTCAGCTTCAGTGAAGACGGAACTGAACAAAAAGAAGTTAAATGCAAACACTGCGATCAAAAGCAACACCACCAATTTGGTTAATCACTTGGAACACAACCAGTGCCGATGCTGAATGTGAAGAGAGAGAGATCAATAAGTTCCAAAGTAATCGTCCATTAATCGAAATCGAGGTAAAACTTTGAAGCAATGGTGATATTGAGTTGGAGTCGCATCGCTCAGCCCTACCACTATGAATTATGTCCATACTGAACAATTCTGTACCCCACAATTTACATCCAGTGACCCAAACACAGTGGAGTGAGTATCTATGAAGGAGACATGATGATCACAGTGTTTTTTCCCATCTTCTTAGTGGGTGGGTCATTGACAGTTCACAATAAACTGCTCAGTGGAAGGGAAAGAGCGAGAGAGGGAGAGAGAAAGGGCATGGGATGAGTCATTTCAGAAGGAGGGACTTAAAAACGGCCTTTATGAGGGAGGTTTGCTGCAAACTCTGAAGCAGCCCATTTGAATTCAGGATGTGTCTTTGTATGAATGTAAGGTCATCCTAATAAATGTTCAGCCCACACCTGCACTCATCTCTTTCTGAATACTGAGGAAATCATGGAGGTGCATTTCTGAAAATATTGCAAATGTGCTTAGTCACAGTGTAATTCAGGGGCATAGGACACAGGTTTGACTTTTTTTCCATCTGGATTTGGATTTGGACAGATTTCATGTTTAGATTTCAGTTTATTTCTATACTTGGATTGAATCCAGCAGTTTCAACTTCTTCTTCCGCCTTCTGATTATGCGCTGCTCAAAGCCAACAGGCGGACAGCTGTGAAAGGAGGGGTGGAGTTCATTCTTCCACATTGACGTTTCTGTCCTAAATGTTCTAGCCTGTGTGGTGATTCACGCTGGCGACCTTCATGTCATAAGCTTTCCTCTGTATCCGGAGGCGACCGCTGCCCCGAATTAACCGACACTGACACATGTTCTGTCCTCGGAAGGATTAAAAGGCAATTACAAAGTTTGAGTCATCACTTGTGACACAGACAGGGGACAGACTGCGGTAAAACCTGAGATAACAGGAATTAGGAAGAGGGAACAGTCAGACCTTATGTGTGTGTGTGTGTGTGTGTGTGTGTGTGTGTGATAATGGGGGGCCTTGTAAGTGCATGTATACGCGTTGGGAAAACGCACAGCTCAGCTGCTTTAATCCACTCAGATTTGATGCGTTCAGGAGTAACCACAGTCTATCTTCAGCTCCGCCATCTTTGAGATTCTCTGTGAATGTGGGATCAGTTTAGATGTATATTTTTTATTCCTCACCGGCCTCAAAAATGTATTAAAAATTTGACCTTTCTTCAGGCAACTTCCATCAGCCAGAGAAAGTTGCCTGAAGGTATTTGGACCATTCTGACCCACAGCAGCAACAAAAGGAGCAATTTCAACAACAAATGTCCTGAGAGATTTCATTTCTCTGAGGCATGAACTTCCTTTCTCAGTTATTATTTTATAGCATGACATAGACAGACTGCTGTGGTAAACATGAGCTTCCTGTGTGAAGTTTACTGTTAGCATGGTGCAATTTAGAGCCACCAATGGATACAATTTCCTTGCAGATGCACATTGTGCTGCCGGGGTGATGTATATTTGAAGTTAGTGTCAGCCCGGTTAAGCTAATGGTATTTTTCCGTTGTCTTTAGGATTACTGCAGAAAATAAGCTCTGCAACAAACAACAGTTTCTGATCCTGACAGGTTTTGTTCAGGAGGATAATCTTCACTAATGACACCACTCTATGATGTTTGAAAGCTAAATACAATCAGCAGGAGTAAAAAGCTAAAGTTAGGCTATAAACCAACTACATCACGGTCACATGACTTCAGCGTCACCACCACTAAACTGCAACCTGTAGTTTGATTTAGCTCTGAGCTCTTCTACGAAAGCCTTTCCTCTGACAAAGTCAGTAACAGTTTGGAGAAACACAACGCGGCTGTAAAGGTGGGCTGGTGAGTAGAGCAGTTTTCATGTAGGACTGAGGACATTGAACGTCTCCAACAACCTGTGTAGTCTCATTTAAATGTTCAATGGACTCCCCTTACTGTATACAGCACATTTTTAGTCTTATCAACCACTCAAAGCCCTTTATGGTACTTGCCACATTCACTCATTGGGGCAATAGGCAATTTGGGTTCCCCAAGGACACTTCGTCACATGGACTGGAGGACCACAGATTGGGCCGCTGACCTTCTGGTTAGTGGACGACCCACTCACAGCCTCCCTGTACATTAGCAGCCAGCCTTTTATAAGAGAAGTAAAAGTTTAAAGAAACCACGACTGGGCTATTTAATGCTGTATTACTGTAGAATAAAAAGTGAAAATATCTTTAGCTTGCGTTAACCACAGACTGTCCTTCAGCCATCTAACTGAAATCACATTCAAAAACCCAGAGACTTCAGGGGGAGGGAACTGCTAAGCTGCTTTAGGATCATAGATGTTATATAAAACAGGATGTAGACTCTGGGTCTGAAAAGTGAACTCAATGCTGAAGAGCCTTAAACCTTCATTCTATCTAATGACCATCAGGGGGCGACTCCACTGGTTGTAAAAAGAACTCAGATTGTATTGAAGTCTAAGTGAAAATGTCTCTACCTCTCACTTGATTTATTACCTCAGTAAACGTTTTCCTGATGAGTTTATGGCCTCATGACCTGCCTGACAATCACGATAGAGTACAAACCAACGGGCGATGTCACGGTGGGTTACTGCTTGTTTAGGACTCATTCCTGGTCTCAATATAAGAGAGACTCTGACATCAAACCCACACAAATACTTAACGATATATATGAGCTTAATTATGAACCATGAACCTTTGACCATCATGTGTGTTCATTAATTCCATGTGCTGTCTGCCACTGGCTCAGTTTCTCCCAAACACAGAGCTCAGAGATTATTCTTAGTTTTCCCCATGAATGTTATTCTCATTGATATTGGCAAGACGGCTCCTGCCAGGCCTTTACTTACCACTAGTTCATCAGCTCAGCCCAGATGAAGTGAGTGTTTCTGGCAAACAAGGTATTCTGCACTTTCAGGACTTATAGTAAGCACTGAGGGCAGGCAGGGATCGATTTCACTCCCCAGGGTAGATAATCAACAGCTCATCTGAAGGGCATTGATATTGATAGCGCTGTGCAGATAGACAGATATATCCCTACGCTATGTTTTCACCAATCAGGGATTGTTTAGAGGATATTCTACAGACCTGGATCACAGGTTTCAGTAGCACCAGTCTCAAAGGGAACTGTGTGGTTTGTTACAACTTGGATCCTTTCAGTATAAAGCAAGAAAGGTCCTGAAGCAGTCTAAATGTATTTTGTAGAGGCTACAAACCAGTTCTCAAACTGTCAGGTGTAAACATCCAGCAGAGTTTACCAACCAGCTCCCAGGCCCAGCTTTGACCTTCTATCTTCAGCCAAACCTATGTGCATTACAGGAGCAGTCACTTTGGCGACTTTACCTCCGAGTTTCAGAGTCGGAGGGAATCGAGATGATGGTTTCCTACCAGCTGTTGAATTCCCAAGCAAGCTCTGGAGTTATAAGGAGTGTCTTTCTTTTAGACACATCAATTCACAATGCACATATGGAGACAATGATATTCTCAAAAAGAGTCACATTGGCTCTAAATTAAATCCAAATTTATATCATCATGTATCATGTTTCTGTGTGTTTAGATTCGGCTCAGTTAGACTCAGAGAGGAAGGATTGCAGCAATCAGGCAGCAACTGTCAAAGGAGTTTGGCTAGAAAAAAAAAAAAAAAAAAAAGAACCCATTGTGCATCAGATTTCTTCTATGAGACTGTCTAATGACTGCACTTCACTGCTCAGCTCGGACAAGCAAAGATGTGACGTATTTTTTTCTAAATTGCCTCCAGGAGCCACCATGTTGATTAGCAGATCAAATCATCAGACCAAACTAGAAAAAAACAACTTCCTGTTGTCTTTAGAAAACTGGCATACACCTCACCCTTTCACCGCCTCCATCTATGCCCTCCCCCCAATTATTCTGTCCGTCTGTGGGAAAGTGTGCCTCGCAGTCTAATTTCAGTCTGCCATGCTAAGAAAGCAGAATTAGAATAAGATAATTAATCACAGCAGAAATTGTTTTATATGAAGTATCTGTCTGTTTCTATCTGTGTCTCCTTGTAGTTATTGTCACTACACTGTACAACGATGCAGCAGAGGTGTTTGCACAGCCTTGTTTCTACAGAGCTGAGAGAAGTCAGAAAACTCATTTACCACATTGAAAAAAATCATATCATATCAAAATGTTATGTTATTAATCAGGTTTGTACATCATCATTATCATATCACCTGCCTGTTGTTGTACGATCAAATTGAACCCACTGCGTTAATTATTCTTGAGATTACCTTAGAGTCCTTTTGAATGGCAACCTGATTACTAAGGTCATATGCTAACAAGCTAACCACACCGAACCTGCAACTAACCACCTAATTCATGGAGCCACTCCTGAAGTCACGATGCAAAATTCAAGACCGATAATGTTCTAAACGATGTGAAAGCTTCTGAAGCACGCACTGTCGTTCAAATCTACTCACTCTCACATTGCACTGGCAGTCTGGCACTAACCTTGATCTGCAGTGAGTCACAGAACGGTTTTCCTGTCAGCCTCTGTGGTTTCACACTTCAGTAACTCACACAAATATATCCGTTACACCGCTTTTGGTGGCTTGTTCTGGAAGCTGCCATTTCACGAGTCAAGATGTTTGCTGACATCCGAAGATGTGACTCCATTCATATCACACTGCAGTGGCCTGCTTAAAGTGAACCGGTGTTTCTCAGCACTGTGGCGTGCTCCACATACACTTCCACCAAATTCATGAGGGTCCTTTCAAAAACAAAGCCACAAACAGCACATCTTTAAAACAACAGCAGTTCTCCTCTGTTGAGCTGCACACTCAGGTTTCTCAGGTACTTGTCAGGTAGATGGTTTCAGCATCGTCGTCACAGCTCTCCTGTGGATGTAGCTGCTTCAATTGCTTCTGTCTCATTCTGACTCCACAACGTTGAGATCGGGGCTCTGTGGGGGGGGCAGACCATCTGTTGCAGGACTCTGTTCTTGTCTCTGAAGATAGTGCTTTACGTCTCTGGCAGCACGTTTGGAGTCACCGTCTGGGACTGATCTGACGCCTTGCTGACGTTATTCTGTGATGGATGAGAATGTAAAAATCTAAAGTACCTAAAACTTTTGCACAGTGCCGTATTTCATTTTCTAATCCAATCCCATATCTGTGTATCCGAAGCCTGATGTTTCTTATTCCTCTGTGCCGTAGAGCTTGATTGTTTTCTAAAAACTATTAAAGCACATCAATTATTTCGAGTCAATCCAAAATACACCATAGTGCTGCCAGAGATACTCATTACAGCAGCAAACATATAAATCTGCAGCTAAAGTAGACCTCAACAAATGCACTCTTTACTCTTGTCTGGGTGCCCAGATGTTTCAGTATTTTCAGTTTGAACTAAGTACCACAGACAGGGTAGAAAACACAAAGGAAGAGATGGATTTTTTAAAAATGTATTTATTTTTTATTCATGCTTATGCTGAAAAAGACCTGTGTTTACTTTCTACCAGCGCTGACCCCTTGAGTCTGAGAGAATTATGACTGTGAATGATCAGTGAATATGTGAGGGTTCACTAGGGTCTGAGTGATGTGAAGTTCGTCATCAGAGGGTGTTCATGAGGTTCTGCGAGCTTGTGTCTTTGTGTGATGGAGTGGGCAGATGTCTTTTCTGTTTTCTGTTGTCAGGAGACCAACCTTATAATCACCAATCATAATCACCGAAGGGAGAGCCACTGTAAACATCACCGATGGCGAGATGATCAAATCAGTTGCTGAGGCACACCTCCTCATCCAACTCCCCGCTGAGCTGTCCTCCCTCTCCACCTCTCCATCCCCACTAATTCCCTCTCAACTAGCAATTTTATAGCTCAGCGCCCGCTGAATCCTCCAATGTCACCATATATAGGTAAAAAAAACCCCACCACACCACTTTTAAACCACATGCAGAGAGTCAATTTCCTGTCTTCACACAGTCACATTCAGATTCATGTTGATGAGCCTCTGTTGTTATTTCTGCTCAAGTCAGGTTCTCCTTTCATTTTTAAAAAAAATTCTTTTCAATAAATGAGATTTGTTGTTGAATTGTTGGAAAATGGCCAGAATCTTGTCTACAGCCCGAAATGTACATTTTTTTTCGTCAACTCTAATTGCATTCAGAGATTTGACTGCAGGGGACAAAGGTTTTGGCGCCCACCATCATGTAAATGATAGTAAATCTCATTTAAATGTGCAGAGAAAATTCAAAGTGAAAAAAGCTGATTAACAGAATGTGCTTTATTGTCCTGTGTCCGTCACGTACTGTAGGTGGTTTGAGCTTAGGCTTATCCACCATAATTGTCTGATGCCAGTGAACACATCTCATTAAATCCTCTTCCTGCCTTTGTTTGTCTAATAAAATCAGGCGTTGCTCCCGTTTTGTGCATCAGTGACTTCAACAAGGCAAGCATTATAAAGAGTGAAGCTTAATACAGTAAAGAATGTTAAAATGTCCTAAAAACTGAATAAATGAATATCTCAAATGCCTTTATTCTAAGAATATTGTCCCAGTAATAAGTCCCCACATAGTATATCTATTGTATTGTCCATTTTCTTCACCTGTTAATAGCTGTAAGTGAAGGATACTGATGTTACAGATGTTACAGAGTGATTTGTTTTCATGTTTGTTATCCTCTAGCACACTAACCTGACAGACACATCTGCATTATTTCTGCCACATGTTAATCCCACATCTGGGGAAAGAATATAGATTAAAACAATGCTTCCCAACCTATGGGGTGCAGCCCACTGGTGAGCTGAGCTGAGTATTGAAAGTGGGCTGGCAAAATATTTGCAAAAAAAAAAAAAGCAATAATTAAGCAGGCTAATGGAAACATGGCTACTGTGTGAAGTGAATGATAGGAACTTGTGTTGTCGCCTCTGGACCACATTGTATATACTTGTTTGCGATCTCAGTCTAAATTTGCGCTAAAAGATCACATCCACTGCAAGAACTGGAGTATCAAAATGAACAACAGGAAGAATTAAGAGGAGAGAGAGTCAGGAAACAGATGGTACAGTACAGTAAATATAAAGGGCTCTGAGAAGGCATTGTTACGGGGATGTGAGCCGCCAACATTTTTGCATTTACATTTTTTAATAATTGGAAAATATTGGGAACCACTGGATTAGATGATGTAATCTACTACTTGATTTAAATTGACAGACACACAGCCTTCATACATGACAAGACAAATACAAGTATCATCTGCTCATGTGAAGTATGAATGTTCCTGTCACCTCACATAATATAAATATGCAGTTTATCAATGGTGAGTGTGAATCACCTGAACGTACAGGCTTAACTTTGACAGTTTCAATCCTTTGTCCTTTTCACTCATCGTTTGAAGGCTGGTTGCAATTCAGCTGCTTTGCTTTTCACTTAACTTGCCATTTGTTATTTCGTTTTGCTCGAGCTGTTTGCTTAATACAGGCGAAGGCTGAGTCAGCTCGGGGGCACGCTGACTGATAGTTCAGGAGTACTTCTTTGATATGCTGAGATACCGCTCCACATTTACTTTTTAATATGCCAGAGACAGTTACATGCATATCCCTGAGGAAAGTGTGCAAGGCTACAGTTTATCTAATATAACAAGTTGTGTTTTTTTTACCCACTAACAGTTTTACAGCGTAAGCAGAGAAGCAAAGGTACTTTAGTGCTGCAGTTTACTCCAAATGACAGGAGAGGAAGAACAGAAGGGATTATTGCACATTATAACTTACAATCAGAACAATGCAGTCCTCATTACTGAAATATTGTCAAATTAATCTTAATGACAGAAAAGATTTAAATAGTTTTGTTTTGCATATTGGAGGCCTGTATGCTGCAGCCTCATATTATTATTTTCATGATGTAACTCTTACTGTTGGACCAGAACTCTACTTACTGATAGGAATAATCAATGCATTTTGCAGAGACTATAATCAATAAGGCAGCATCAGATGTCTAAATTTAGTGCAAGTAATGTGAATTAATCTTCCATTCATTTTTAAGGCTAATTGAGTCATGTATCATAACATGACTAGCTAGCAGCATTAAAGGAGCTATATGTAAGTTCTGCTATTGCATTAACAGATGTTTACTTACCAGTCCAGAAGAAACAATGGAAGTTTAGCATCAAACTTAAGTCCATACTCACCAACAGCTGTCTCCAGGGGTGGAAAGCAATGTCCGTGTTAACTCTTGTCTCTAACACTTCTTTTCTTCCACTGAAGTTAGCATGCTAACCAGCTAGCCCATATCAACGCTTTCCGATAGCGAGTCACTGTAGCGTCCAGTCTGTCCTGAAGACGTAGCACTGCTCATCTACTGCTTTTGTAGTCAACTTGCTTTACAGTGGAAACCACATTCACACATACACATTCATGCCACACTTTCTCCTACACATAAAGCGCTTTTCTACCGTTCACATACATTCACCCACCAATGATGCATCGGGGGCTTTTGGGGTTGAGAATCTTGCCCAAGGACACTTCAAAATGGAATCAAAGCAATGACCTTGTGATTAGTGGATGACTGCTCAACCTCCTGGTGGTTTAGGCTCTTGTCAAGCCACAGTCACCACCACCCACTCTTGATGAGAAACCACATTTGGTGGCAGAGTAAATTTACAAATAGGCCCTTTAAAACATGCTGAAATAGAATACTGTTTGCATTGAGATTTATACATCAATTAAAGCAGTACAGGTTAATCGACTTAGATGTAGGAGGTCATGCCGGCTTTCTCAGTTTGACACGTTTGAGATATTTTGAGTGAAGAGATTTTAAAGCCATTAAAATAGGTTCACAAAAGCTCAGCTTCCAGCTTTCAACTTTGTGTGCAGCATCAGAGGAAGAAGGGCAAATAAATTGGTGATAATTGTGAAGCCATGGAGGGTAATTATAAAGAAAATGAGAGGTTAACATTCACAAAGCATTTACAGAAAGCCTTTCTTTGACTTGCCTCATTCTTATTACTTCTTCATCGAGAGCTCTGTAATTTTTTTCTCCAGCGCCGTCCCTGTCATGTCAGGAACTAATGCTGTGATTCTACTGTTTGTGTGTAGCAGTCATATTTATATTCAATGATACTGTTGCACTGCTGTTTGAGTCACCAGCCTCATGTATCTGAAACCAATATAGCAGGGACAGTGACTAATTGAGAATTATCTCACAAGGACCAAAGGCCAATGAGAGTGTCCTTCAGGCCAAGGCTGATAATGCTAAATACAATAAGATGACAACATGTAGCCAAGCTTGCCGTTTCCTATTAGCCAGTGGATCAATCTCAGATGTTAAGCCTCGAGACCCCAGCGTGGCTTTGGCTGCGGCTGTCAATGATTCACGAGGCAGTGAGAAATGGTATTTCATGGGTAAACAAAAATAAGCCCGTACAGATGGCATTATTTTTTTTCACCCTCCACGACCTGCTGTCATCTGTAAAATGGCTCAGCTTCTGCTGAAATGCTGCTTGTCATTTGTCACACTCTCTCCAAGGTCAGAGTCCAGGAGAGGGTAAGCTCCCAGCTCTATAAATAGCCCGACGCCTCTAACAGTTCTGCATGGGCCTGTGCGGGCGTGCACACGCACGTGCATGGCAAGCCAGTGAGGAATAAGCTTATTAGCAGGAGTTTGGTGAAGATGGCGGGGATCTTAATCAAACATCTCAGAGGCAGCATTAGCATCTAATTTTACATAATGTGTTTTTCATTCTCATTCTCCCCCACAAAATTAGATGTGGCAGCAATAAGTACAAGTGCAGGGATATGTGTTGGTAAAACGAGCAGTAGTTTTAACATTAAAATAACAACAATCCATGTCAGTCTTTCTGAGACCCTCTATGTCCAACCCTAAAACAAAGATCACACTCAGCAACAGCCGATAGGACGGTGGATGCTAATGTGCCGAGCTGTTCAGAATACACACTGAACATCTGTTTTTTTTTAAATGGCGGTCTGGCCTCATTTATTGTCTCCATCTGAGGGGGACGAGAGTGGGACGCTTTTAGTGCACCTTTAACAACATTCACAGTAACACCTCTCAATGCCAAATGCAGACTGTTGGTGCAATATATACAATAAAACATATGAGAACTATAAATATACTTTCAGTCTGTGCAGTGAAGCAGGAAGCAGCTCTGTGTCTCTCTGCAGTTGTGCTTTGTCTCTGCTCTTATTATGGGCTCCTGTAATAATGTTTTTTTTGATTAAGTTGTTTTCTCTTGGTCTTGTCGGTTATTTTTCCTATTTCAAAGAGGATGTGATCACAGAAAGTGGCTTCTGTGAGTGCACAGCTAGGCCACATGATTGTTGAGGAATCAATCTTCTGTATTGCTCTTTCAGACATAATCCAGAATAATCTTACCACAAATTACATACTCTTAACTGAAATTGTAGGCAAATAATTAAAGGTCAATACAGTCTAAAGGTAGATGTCCGTGTGTTATTGATTATAAAGCAGGTCTAGGTTCTATATTAATACTGTGAAAGTATCAAAGCCTCAGTCCACAGAGAAATGCACACAGCCTGTATTCAGAAACTGAGCCTTAAAACCAGCCGTCAGGACTTCTGTAACTTTGTGATGTCACAACAAAGCAGCCATCACCCTCAGTCATGCCCCATGCCCCGCCCACCTGAACCCACCATCCAACCGTGCAGGATTTGGTTTCTCTGAGTGTTTACCAGAAATCTGCTGTATTTTTATTTAATCACTCAGAAAACACTCATCTTAGATCCTCTCCTCTGATTGGCTGACTGACCTGTTGTTACTAGAGCTCCAGAGAGAAGCCCGAGAGAGGAGATGTAAAACGACACTGAGATGGATTTTGGTTCTTAAAACCACAGATATATCTTGTTATGAATATCAACACTTCAAATAAAACGCAGGAAAATATGAAAGTAAAATAAGTAATAAGTAAAATATGGGAGCTTTAAAGGGGAATTCCACTGATTTTACACATAAGGTTGATTTACTAACTGTGTAGAGAAGCCCTGTACATTATAAATGACAAATGCAAATTGCATTGGAACAAAGTTAGAAGACAAACATGTACTTATTTCCTCACTTTAAATACAGTAAGTCCCTGTGCTCACCATGAATCCTCTATTGTCAGGTCCTGCTGGAATTCATGCATGAGTTAACACCATCATCACTGTTCACTCATCTATGGCCCTCAATGCCTCCCTAACAACAAATGTGTCCCATTATCTTCTGTGGTCTACTTGACTTGATGAATAATTGATTGTACTGATGGAGTGTGATGGAATTTGTCCAGAGAGAGAGAGAGCCAGGCAGAATTACAGTCAGAGGCAGAATAATTAAAAGATGGCTCTAATCGTTGTCTGGGTTGAATAAATAAATGATAACTGATGGAGGTGAAATAAGAGGCAGGGATTTGAACACATGCAGGGGGATGGAGGGGGAAAGATGCACAACAAAGATACTGCATCAAGTGAATGTGGGTTGAACATCACACTCCTCCTTCTTCTTAGAGTCATTCCTCAGTCACAGTCGAACACAGACACAGAAAACAGTCAGTGTGACTCAGACTTCCAGAGGATTTCAGAACCTCTCACTGTTTGCTCCAGATCAACATCCACAAATCCACTTGAAACTGTATGAAAAACATGCTTCATGCCTGAGAATCTTCAGCTTCTCTTTAATATCAAAGTAATCCAGTGGTGGTTGTACATTCATGCCGAGGCGCACCATCAGGAGAGGCGAACCAGACCCCTAAGGGGAAAAAGGGGCCCCTGGTGGCCCCTCGTGTTGGCACATTTTGCAAGGACAACTATAACCCCCCTTAAACCTCCCATAAAGACACAGTTCACT
The DNA here is from genome assembly GCF_046630095.1 of Trachinotus anak. Taxonomy (NCBI): domain Eukaryota; kingdom Metazoa; phylum Chordata; class Actinopteri; order Carangiformes; family Carangidae; genus Trachinotus; species Trachinotus anak. The sequence continues at coordinate 3,789,635 of NW_027273890.1, forward strand.
GCTGTTGCCCCAACCCCCCCTAAAAGGGGCCCCTGATGATGTGTGCTGCAGCCATTATCTACCAATGGCCTACATGTGAGACATTCATGAATATCTGTAAATTATAGCATCTGCTGATAGTCTGTGTGTGTGCATGTGTGTCTGTGGGAGGGGGTGGAGGGTTCAGCTTCTTTGCCCCCTGCAGTCTAGGATCGCCACTGCGTCCATACTGCTGTTATTTAATTCAGCAACTTTTATTGGTGCCAGTTTGCCAGGATGTAAACTAATGCAGGCTGAAAAACTAAACTGACAATTCCCCAGGTGCAATAATGTGCATATCCATATATATATATATATATATATGTATATATATATATATATATATATATATATATATATGGATATATGGATATGTATATGCTGTTATTTTGTAAATCTTCATGAATATTGAATTGTGCATATTATATCATTATTTTAGTTCCTCGCACTGTCCACTTTGATGCTGTGACACTATAAATTTCCCCAGTGTCGGACTAATAAAAGACCATCTTTTATTAGAAAGAAGTGTAAGAAAAATGTAAGAGGGAGAAGAAAAAACAGTAGGTAACTGCAGATGTATTATTACTGCGGTGGGCGTGGAAAAGTACCCACACATGCTTAAAATCACTGACCTGTACAGATAATGTTAAAATCAGCTCCCCTAGACAAATCTAGTCCAAAGGGGGCTCTACTGAAGTGTGTGTTTGTTGAATGCACATGTAATGAAGATCTGTCAGGCCTCAGAAGCAGATGTCTTATCAGCAGAACTGTTCGCCAGGCTTTATTGTATTAATATCAGAATTAATAGATAAAAAACTAGATAAAGGAAGCTCCATGATGAGTAAACAGAATAAAACATCCGTTCTTATTGATAGAGATACTGTGGCATCTACTGTAAACGCCCACAGTGAGACTGGAAAACTCATAAAACTGCTGGTCAAGATCAATAACTTAGAGATCAAAACATACAGACAGAGGGAGATTCAAGTGATTTGAGCAGCTGTCTGTGGAGATTACGCTTCACTTCACCAGAGGAAATAAAAAAATGCACTGTGGGCATCACATATAACCCCCTGAGGTTAATGTTTTATTTTTAAGAATAAAAGCATAAAACAAACGACGTCAGACACACTTTAAAAATAAAAGTTCTCTTTCAATAGAACTATTTCTTGATTTAAATATTGTTTAACCTTAAACCTCCCATAAGGTCACTATACAGTGCACTGCCTTTGCCCCCAAACTAGGGCCCCTGATGATTTGTGCTGTAGATGCATCTACCCAGAATCTGCATGTGAGACATTCAGGAAACATCTGTAAATTGTAGAGTTTACTGATAGTCTGCATGTGAGGCGTTTAGGAGACATCTGGGGCATTGCAGGCTCATTAATATGTGGTCAATAAGACTAGACAAATGAAAGCCAAACATTTTCTGGGACCATTTTCTTTACTGAACCCACAAAAATGTCAGTATGAAATGATAATAACCTTCTCATCTAACAGGTGGTGAGAGAGCAAACACGTATGATTATAGTGTAATTTAACATTAGCCAGAGTAGCTTTAGCTCAATTAGACATTTTCCACCTCTTACTTTGAGGATATAAACTGTTGTTTGAGCTCAGTCAGTGGGTTGGTTCTTTCTACAATGAGCACCGGGGGTCACTTATAATGCTTTAGATACACTGACATTTTGCTCTGACATTTAAATATATGCATTTATGCAATCACTGCTGATATGAGGTGGTAACCTCAACAAAGGCTACACATAAAGTTGACAGCTGATAATTTCCCCTGCACAACACGGACATAAGTTTATAGATGTGTAAAACATGTAACCAGTACAATAACTGTCAGACTCTCCTGGTGTCAGAGGAGAAAATGAAGAGATGCTTTTATAGGAACAGGCCTTTGTCCTTGTGCTTTTACCTTCAGGCACAGAAAAATGAAGTGTGCAGGCTGTCTTGTTCTTACTGCCCAGCCTGTCAGGAGTTTATTTATAACCCGTGTGTCCCTGTGCAGACTTACAGACTTGCACCTTTACCTGAAAGAAATGCACACATTATGAAAATGATTGACATTGACTGAAATCACAGGTTAGCAGAAGAAAGAAAATGCTCACGAGGAACCAGTTAGAGTTAAAGTGTGTGTGCTGTTTGTGTTTATGGAGGGGACATCTATCATATTTGCTTTTATTACTTTGAGAAGAATCATGTCTGATCAAATCGTGTTGATGTCAGTGGCAAAAGCTTCTGACGATACTCGTTAGCCACTTCATCCTTTAAAATAAAAAGGCCTGTAATGCTTTTGGGTTCCATTCTATAAAAGAGCCCATGAAGGCTCCGGTGTATCCTGCAGTCTACATGGATTTATTGAGAAATTTATTTCCTCTGATGAGGGTGTAACGATTATGATAAAGCCCAGTTGCCGTCTCATTCCTTCTGGTGGGCTAACCGTTTATCAGGGCCCCCTTTGCTTCTGCAATAACGGTAATTCAGAGACTAAGCTGGTCAAAATTCTCTTAGTGCTCCTATCATTGCTCATAATTAGGTCAATAAATTGAGGATGATGATTCAAAAGTGGCTAAATAGGAAATTGGGGGAGAAAATGAGACAGGGAGAAAGTGCAGGGGGAGAGGGAGAAAGAATCTCATGCATGGAGGCACAAGGGCAATTTAAAGTTGCCGTCAGTTTTCAAGGGCACATCAGCCTTTTGTGCAGTTAATGAAATGAGCAGTGGCCCAAGTCCTGGTAATAGATCAGTCTTATGAGTCCAGTGGGGGCTGTGAGTAATGTAAAACTGCATCCATGTAATATGTGTCTGCAGTGGTGGGGATGATGAGCTGCTTCTCTCTGTGTGTGAGATGGTCAGAGTTCTCTGAGGTTCATCTCTTATCAAAATAATACACAGCCAAACTTCTGGTAGATGTGTGTTGTGGCTGGTAAGATATGGAATTTCCATATATGAAATCTGTCTACAGATAAAAGAAAAACATACATGTAAAAATTCTATAAAAAACCTAAAAATTTCATACATTGACATAGATCCGCTGTCCCATACAAACATGTATGTTTGTGTATGTATGTTTATTGTAAAAATACAGTATGTTACATAAATATCATCATCATCATCAACCTTTATTTATTTTCTCTGAGATACAGTGAAGGCTGACCCTCGTTTTCAATGATGCTGAGATTACAAAAGCAGAAAAAAAAGCAGACAATCAGAGTACGAATCAGTTCCTAATAAAACAATAACATTCAAAAACATCACGATTTAAAAACATATTTCTGAACTGTCCCAGAAAATATATATCCATCCCAAGGCCTGTTAATAAATGTTGATATTATAAGCAGTAGGGCCCAAAAGTCTCAGACCAGAAAGGGATCTCCATCAGAAGATATATTTGTGGTTTTAAGAACCAAAAACCATCTCAGTGTAGTTTTAGCTCTAGTAACAACTGGTCAGTCAGCCAATCAGAAGAGAGGATCTGAGTCTCTCTTCTGATTGGCTGATTGTTTGCTGAGTGATTGAAAAAAAATACAGCAGATTTCAGGTAAACACTTAGAGAAACCAAATCCTGCAAAGTTGGATGTGGGTACAGGTGGGTGGGGCTTGGGGCATGACTGAGGGTGGTGGCTGCTTTGTTGTGACATCACAAAGTTACAGAAGTCCTGATGGCTCTTTTTAAGGCTCAGTTTCTGAATACAGGCTGTGTGCATTTCTCTGTGGACTGAGGCTTTGATACTTTCACAGTATTAATATAGAACCTAGACCTGCTTTATAATCAAAATAAAACATGGATATTTGCCATTATACTATATGGGACCTTTAAAATATGTTCATACAGAAATTTTACTATGAGTATTTAATAAACTTGTATCTTCATATATCCAGACGATGTATATATATGATATATGTAATATATTATAAGTAACATGTGACAACTTCACTCATATGTTATATGTTACATTTCTGTATGGGTCTGTCTGCTACTTTGTGGTACGTGTGAAATAACTGCAGGTACTTCAGTTATAATTGGCTCATCACTCAGTATTTAATTTCTAGTCGTGGCAAAAAGGAGCCATGCTGATTTCAAACCGTCATGTCAAGCACTCAGAAAATGGATTTGAGAGGACATCATGAGAGACAGCTTCTTTGTGAAAGTGGGACCTGGGTCTAATTGGTAGTGATTTTGTTTTTCCCTCCCCTCCAAGTCAAGTCAAGGTGTAGTGTTGGGTTGGGGGCTACTAATCACTGCATTTCACCTGCAGGGTTTTGTGGGTAATTGAGGCCAGGAGATGCTGTGGAGTGGAGAAATTTACAGGTGGGAGGCTTAATTCACCTTATCGGAGGCAGCAGATGTGGTGGAAGACCTGGTTTAAGACCCTCTAATACCAGGACTCAGACATGGAGTTGCAGGAAACAGCCTCACAAACTCTTCAGGCTGGTTATTTCACTGCAGATAATATCACACACAGGATACTCTACGGTCACTCAGGTTACTAACAGCAATCCTTTTCTGCAGTCGCTCTGACCGATGGAAGCCTTGCATGCAATGTCCGCTGTATTTCTCATCTGCTGGATGTATCGACATCTCTGCTTCAGGGTCAGAACCCACAACCCCTCTGCAGAAGGAGTGACTCTTGTCCCTGGGTTCGGTCAGACTCCAAAGAAAGATTGGCCAAGGGAATGACTGAACCTCACAAATGCTTTTCAGCTTTTCAGCATTGGAACATGAATCAGAGCCTCTGAGTCTCATTGTTCAGGCTCACAGTCACAATCCTCCTTCACCGTGCAGGAGACTGAAAATACAAAACCTCAATGTCACCCATATGAGCCGCTTCTGTAAACACTATGTGCAGTGTGTACTATACACGATCATCAGGATGAAGCAGCGTTGCTGTGCCTCTTTCATATTTTCATCTCAATGAATATCAAGCTTTTTACAACAATCAAGTTCTTCTTGAGCCTCAATCAGCAGGAGGAGGGACTGTATCACTGTATCACTGTATCACTGTAAAATGCACTTTAAGTATTTTTCCCTTTGCCACTCTGACCTCTCTCTCTCTCTCTCTCTCTCTCTCTCTCTCTCTCTCTGTCTGCAGGACCTGGGTGGGGTGAGTCCCCCCCAGAGGAACTGGAAGGGGATTGCCATCGCTCTGCTGGTCATCCTGGTGGTCTGCTCCCTCATCACCATGTCTGTCATCCTCCTCACACCAGGTAACACATGAGCGACTGTGCTCTGCTCCCTGCATGCAAAATGACTTAGGTTGGGGGGGGGACTCATGCAGACACCTAAAAGTGATCGTCCTCTGCAGCTTACATACGTCTACAGCCGCTTTTATCTGGATCAAACAGTCACACGCACAAATACACATCCAGGGTAACAACAAAGGTTAAGGAAACCTTAATGTTCCTTTGAACCAAATCATCAAAGCCAAAGATGCATGATTTATGGACGGGTTATATATAAGATAACACTGGCAATGCTAATGAAAAACAGTGTGTTTCAGGTCCAGAGCCTGGCCTCTGTGGGAGCCAATGTTTAGTTCATTGAATAAGTGTCTTAGTTAACGTGATCTCATTGAATAAATTGATAAATAGTAATTTGTCAAATCAGTCAATAATCATTTGATTTAATTCATGTTGTAATAATTAATAATATTCTGTGAAGGCAACGGCAGGTAAAGTTTCTTTAGACCAGTGATGAAGGTTACTGTCACTTTAAGAGAAGCAGGGTTTGAGAAAAAGGTAACGAGGGAGCCGCATGGTTTTCTTACTGTGGTACAGCAGAATTTAACTGCAAATACTCCTGTAACAGGATCCTGCAAGACAGTGGAGTAAAGATATTTTGTTTGTCAGAGTCCTGTGTTTTTTTCTCTTCAAGTTAATGCACAGGCTCTTCTAAACCAAGGTTGTGGGACAAGGGGCGGGGGCAAGCGAGGCGGCTGGACTGATCTGGGGGTAGCAGCAGAAGCTAAACTTGAGACGGCTCGGCTAACCGTGGGTCATGCCTTTGTACCAACTGTCACTGTTGTCTCTGTGATCTGCCCTGGAGTGTGCAGAGGTGCAGGCTGTGTCGCCCCCCTCAACCGTTTCCAGTATGAATGTAATGATATTTGCTGCTCACAGCTCTACAAAGAATCAACGTCACAAATCACAACGTCAGACACATCTTATGTTGATGATGAGATGTGTAAAAATATTTACAGTTCATTATGAAAAATTTAGTCGAGGTGATGAATGGGAAGCACTGTGGCGCAGGAAATAACAGGCAGTGTGTACGCTCTGTGTGCCTGTCTATGTAGTAGCATATTACTCCCTTGATAATGCGCCTTAAAATACTGAGCCACTGAATTAACTGCATCGGTCTGAAATTAGCAAGTTTAGCTGCAAGAAGCAAGATTAGTCACACTAATCATTATTTTCATATAGAAAATGGATGAAATGACTTTGCGTAAAGTGAAAGGGTTCATTTGTAGAGAGGAACCCACAGAGTAATGTTAATAAATGTGTACTTCCCTCTGGTCTGTGGGGCATTTTGGCATCTTTCAGCTAATTGTGTTTGGTTCTTCTGTTTTGGTTCAGTCTCATCCCATCAGTGCTGTTTCCAGTTGTTTTCTGTGAAAAACCTGCCTCTGCCTGACCTGCACCGAGCAGGAGGAAGTTAGTGAGTAGCTGCTGAACATAGTGGAGCCTTCAGCAGCTGGCAGACGTCCAACCACAGCTACGAGGAGTGAGAATATCGTGCTTACATTTGTCAGGTGTCCAGACATACAACTTCAAATGAATGATAATGCTGCTCTCTGCCTGCTGCTTTTTCATTTTTTGTTGTGTAGCGGTGACACTAAATCAACCAAGTGTAAACAGAATTTTAGAAATGTTTTCAAATTTATTAACTGATAACTGGCAAAAGTAATTAGACACTTTGTTATGAGTCTTGAAATTTAGCTTCTTTTGATCACCTTTGAGATGTTTCTGCACTTTGACTTGAGTCCACCCGTGGTAGATTCAGCTGACTGGACACACTCCTGTCTATCAAAGCTGACAATGCACATCAGAGCAAAAACCAAGCCAACAGGTGAAGGAACTGGCTGCAGAGCTCAGAGTTCAGATCTGAGGGAGGCTACAAAAACATTTCTGTTGCACTGAAGGTTTGCAAGAGCACAGTGGCCTCCATCGTTCTTACATGGAAGAAGTTTGAACTAACCGTGACCTAGAGCTGGACGCCAAACTGAGCAATCAGAGGAGAAGAGCCTTGATAAGAACCTGATGGTCACTCTGGCTGAGCTCCAGAGATCCTGTGTGGAGATGGAGAAACTTCCAGAAGTGCACAATATTACTGTACACTGTGCACCTTCTCCCAGAAGTATGAAAAAAAATAAAGTGCCCAGTATTACTCAGATGTAAAATCATCACAATGCGCCGCCCACGCAGCCTCGCTCCCCCCTGGTGTATTCCACGGTTGGTTAGACTTTCATTGCCTCCATAAACAAACATGCTGTGCGGCGTTATCAAGGAAAGCCAATATGGCTGACATTCAAAATGACTTGGCCCTCCTATTCTGCTCACAATCAGCAGCTGTCCTATTCAGAAGGAGCTTTCTATTGGCGCGTTCTCTCTCTGCTAAAGGCGTAACATTTCATAATTAAAAATGAAACACATCCAGGGGCAACGCTGGAACAGCTTGAGGATTTTCAAACCCACTAATGATCATGTTGGTGAACATATGAAAGCCCATTGTGAGAAAACATTTTGCTCCATGTCCATTTTTTTTTCTTCATTGTGGATGGATGTGTGTGTGTGTGTGTGTGTGTGTGTGTGTGTGTGTGTTTATGTATATCTTGTTTAGAAGGATACTTAATACACCTGTCTGCCAAGCGGATGTAAACATCCAGCTCTCCATGTTTTCTTGTTGACTTGGAGATCTGGAAGCCTTGTGGTGTCTGCTTCCATTTTTTTTTCAGGTTGCAGGGACAAAGTTATTTAATCCCACTTTAAAACCTAAAATTTAAAGCTATGTTAATGAACTTTTCTTGCCACACAGGTAGCATGTACAATAGCAGTGTTTTTTTTTTAATTAAAAAAACCTGTTTCCGACTTGATGAGCGCAGTAAAACTGAACCGTACAGAAATATAAATCTGCAGGCTCCCAGAGCTGAGTGATGTCTGTTTGGGCTCGTCTCTGCAGTGAACTGTCACATTATACCAAGTCATGTGACCTTTGAAACACAATCATGGCTGATTTAAAGGGAAAAAAAGGCTTTTCAGAGGTTCTATCTAGGATCCATTACATTGATTGATTGATTGATGAATGGTGACAAATCTTGTACTGAGCAGGATGTTTTGCAGTCGAACGGATTACGTGCTGTGGTGACATCACTCTTTTTAAACTACTACTCAAAAATGTATTTGGCTTTTGTCTTGACAATTAGTCTTTTAAATGCTAAAATCAACCAATAATATCAACCAGAATGTTACACAAACTTTTATTTCAAGGTGAAATGTATTTGATTTATGATTTAGTCAGAATTAACAGTACGATGTAAAAATGTGGTGCTCTCTTTCTAACTGTACCTGCACCACCTGTCAGTCTCTAACACCTGCACACAGGTAATGAATCCTCTCAGTGCCACGAGTTATGCTTTAAGGGGAGACTTTGTATTTTTGATGGAAGGAAAACATCTGACTGCCAGTGGGGAGCTGGATAGACAGCTGCTGGGATGGCCCAGCCCGGATGTTAGCATCACCCTGGTTCCTTCGACTAAAAGCCGGGATTTTAACTTTGGCTTTTAGTTTCTGATGCCGACGGGTTAAATTCAGCAGAATAATCTTCACAGATTAACACAACTTTCATGATGTTTGAAGCCTAAATACAATCAGCAGGAGTAAAAAGCTCATGTTAGGCTATAAACCAACTACACCACGGTCACGTGACTTCAGCGTCACCGCTACTAAACTTCAGCTTGTAGTTTAATTTAGCTCTGAGGTCTTCTACAAAAGCCTTTCCTCTGACAGAGTTAGTAACAGTAACAAAGAGGCTGTGAAGGTGGACAGGTGAGTAGATCAGTTTACGTGTTTGTTTAACGTCCCTGACAACCTCTGCAGTCTCATTCAGACACTTGTTAGCAACGAGCCTTTTTAACAGATATAAAAGCTTAAAGAAATCAGGACTGAGGGATTTACTGATGGATTTTATGTCGTAGAATAAAACATGAAAATGCATTGATCTTATGTTAACCGCTTCTAACCAGAAACACCTTCAAAGAACTTCCCGTATGTCAGTGTACTGAGACAGATTCCTGCAGCACTGCAGAAAGAGCTTTGGCTGATAAAAGTGGTGTTTAATAACTGGAGAGAACATCTATATGGTACCCAGACTTTTCTAAAAAAAGACTGTGCAACTTAATTTACGGCTTGTTTTTTTTTTTTTTTTTTGGCAGCTGACAACCAAGCTGGAAGTGACACCAAACTGACTGTGGAGGATTTGTTCAAACCTGAGTTCAAGGTTCACGACCCGGAAGCTAAATGGATCAATGGTGAGTTTTGCTGCTGATTCCTTCAGATATTAATGGAAACGAGTGGAGAACTGAAATGGATGTGGATAGATGCAGAGGTGCAGGATGTATTTTTATCAGTGTTTATCGACCTTGAGGAGATTTCTGCTTCAACAGTCACACAATGCTTGATTGTTTTTGTTAATCACAGATGTGTCTGTGTAAGGCTTCCATGTGACAGCCCGGCAAACCGCCTACATCACTTGTCCCCTGCTTCGTGCTGCCGTACATATATTTATACCAAAGACACCTGGACTCTTACCTGACACGACATCTCGATGAGTTGTGCGAGTTGTGCTCTGCAAAAGCAAACAATAGGACGGCTTCTGTTCAGCAGCAGGGGGATGACATCCTCTCTCTCTCTCTCTCTCTCTCTCTCTCTCTCTCTTTGTAATTGAAGCTCCCTAAAAGCAGCCAGCAGACAGTTTTAAACCAAGGCTGACATGTTTCACCCACCTTGCATCTAGTTATGCAAATTGAGATGTTGGGATTTATCCACTTATTTACGTTGTATTGATTCCTTATTTGCCAGGAGGGGATCATATGTTAAGCCTGGAAGACTCTGGCTGAAAATAAACCACATCAAGTGAAGTGCAAGTGAATCTGATTAGGGTTAGCTCAAAGGGAGGGAGGAGGTAAGGATACCTCGGAGGGAGGGGCACGGGCAGGATTGTTGCGTTCCCACATTGCTCTCTGCGTGTCTCCTTTCCTGCAGATTAGTGTGTTTGTTTTGGCTTTTCTCTCTGTTGCCCATCGACTGCGTGACTCTCACTCAACGCCCCGGGGGCGAGAGAAAGAGGCGAAGCCTTTCTGTCCATCAATATTTCATTCCCGGGTGACATTTTTCCACTACCTTCGCCACGCCATCTCATTCCCTGAGCTGACCTCAGGCTTGACAGAGAGAGCAGCGCCGCTGTGTGATGAGGCAGTCAGAGAAGTTGGCTCTATAGCGGCAGTTTGTGGATGGATGGGGCAAAATAGACCCCAGACAAATGGGAGAAGATAACAGATGGACAGGCGGGGGGAAAGATTGATCGCCGGGATTGGAAGCAAAAATGAGATTTTCTTTTTCCTAAGACAGAGGCTTTGAGGGGTTTGGGGTTGAGCGTCTTTCATCTCTGTCTACATCAGAGATAATGTGAAGGGCGTTATCATGTGGTCTAATTAATGATGGGATGCAGTAGAATAACAAATCTTACATTTACATTTCATTAACACAAAGATGGCAGAAATTAAAAATCAGGCATCATACACAACATTTATAATCCTGTAATGTTTCACTGGTTGTTTTTTCTTTGACTCATTTCTATATTTTTAGACTTAAAACATAGCAGTAAAAAATCATCACATTTAATGAAGTTAAAGGGGAAAATCAAGAAAATTAACTTGATGTGTAATTTTATCTAAATATGAAAATAAGGTCTGCTGGGAATGAACATGTTTTCCTGTTGAGTTTGGGTCATTCAGGTTGTTTGAACTTGACTTAGACTAAAACCCTTTTTTCCTCTTGTGGTGTCACCTTCCACCTGAGCTGTGTCGCAGGTTGTTTGTGGTTTGAAAATCTTTTGGAAGCAGAAGAACGTGTGACTGCACAGATTTGATTTTAACATGAATTCAAAAACAGAAATAGTAAATAGCCCTTTGGGGCGGTTGTGGGAGAGCAGGTCGTCCACTAATCAGAAGGTTGGTGGTTCAAAGCCTGGCTCCTCCCGTCCTCGTGCTGAAGCGTTTTGACAAGATCCTGAACCCTGAATTGCCCCTGATGTATCATCAGTGTATGGATGTATGAGTGATAGAAACACTGTATGAATGTGTGTGTGAATGAGTGAAAGTGACTCCTAGAGTAAAACACATCAAGCGGTCAGTAAAGCTAGAAAAGAGCTATATAACTGCAGAATATTTACTATCTGGTTACCATGGTAATCATGACGTGAGTCCTAGGATTTTATCTAATGCATCAGATTGTGAGAAGAGAACAAGCTTTGATCCCGTTCAGTGAATTTTGTCAACTGTTGCAACACACACACACACACACACACACACACACACACACACGATCCCGATCACTGATCTCCATCATTGTTTGTGTCGTCTGTTGCATCCTCGACTAATAACCACTGTGAGCTGTGTGTGAGCTGAGGAGATGAGCAAACACATGAGCGCAGTGAAGTGGGCTGTTGCTGCAGACTGATGGTCACCGGTGGATAACATGTCACCTCACATGACATGTGATGGTTATTCACCTTCTGTCTCCAGTGAGTCTCTTCACCTCCAGCCACTGCTGCCTGTAGTAAATACAAGTCTCATATACGTTAATAAATAAAAGTTTGCAGGAGGTCACATGACCTAAAGTGTCCACATCCACCACAGACAGCAGATTAAAAAGACCATCTTTGATACATGCTGTAGTTATGTTGGGTGTTAACTAACTCAACTAGTTCACTGTGATGCTTCATTAATCAGGATCATACAAGTTATTACCATTATTTATATTCTTCACAAAAACTCAACCCGATTATTTGTGTTTGTGTGAAATTGTGTGAAAAAACATGCAAAAACTTTTTTTAATTACATTAATATGTCATGTAATATATATTTTATTAATAGTATGATTTAGAATAATAAGCCTTTTACAAAACAATACATCCATGTCATGGAAAACCTATTATTATTATTATTATATAATGAAACACAAATACAACACATCCTGACACTGTTATGACAGAACGTGCTCTGCACAACATGACACAGTTAAAAGTTGACTGTCTGAGACTCTGTAGCTGATTTATTTGTAAAATGTCAGACACTGTGTCTCCTCTCATCAAGCACGAGCTAGGGGACGATCTTTTGACCTTTTGACCTTTTGACTCCAAACCTTATCATCAGAAGTCTCTCGAATCCAGGATAAATGATGTTGTTGTTTCATTGTGTTGCTTGGAAACAGGAGGTGTTGTTAGATTGTACAGGTCAGAGGTCGGATGAAGCTGTGTTCACCTTTCAAACCCTCCACTCTTCAGATGTCACACTTCCTCCTGTAATTTGACTGCTGTGTTTTTCTCTTGTCTCAGATTATATCAGCTCCGGAGTGACATAAAGATGAGCCTTTTACAGTCATATTTGATTCTTCCCGACTTAATTCTTCACAGTCATACATGATATCTTTTGGCGAGATGCCGTATTTTACTTCTGTGGAAATCTCCTGCGGCTCCTTCTATTCATCTTCTCTGCTTCTCTTCTCACTTTCTTAAAGATGTTATGCATTTTCTTAAGTTAGAAAAGATAAGATTCTCTGTGAAATACACCTCTGCAAAAGTTTTCTTTCTTTACTTTAGCTCCATGCCCCCTGACTGAACCCCTCCCCTCATAAAAATCATTTATTTATTTTTTTCTATTTCCTTCTCTTTTGAATTTAGCCTTATGTGTGTGTTGTATGTTTTATATATTTGACAAATTCACTCTCTGTCTCTCACGCTATAACTTACTAGTAGTAGTAGTATATTCCTACACAGACTCAGTGTTTTGGTGTTCGTCTTTGAGGCCTTTAGAAAAAAAAAGAGAAACATTGGTAATTATAAATTCTGTATTCAGTTTTGTTTCCCCTCTAAAAAGATCATTAAAAAGAAAAGGAGACAAATGACAACACGAGACAAATGTCCAGGTATCCTGAAGATGTTAAATGAGAGCTGATGTACATGGAGTTACGGATGGATGGTTGCGGCAGTTGGATGATTGGTCAAATGCATTGTTAGCATCGCCTCAGATTAAATTTGCTGCTGAGAGCTCAGTGATTCATCAGGTTCAGCTTCCTGCTTAATGGAGCCAGTTTCACACAGGACATTGTTCCTTTAAAATGTCTCACCATCTCATCTGGAGCACGCTGATGATGATGATGATGATGATGACTATAACCCCCAGTTACATGAAGGTCAGACTGCTGTCCATTCAGCATTAAGTCAATCACAGTTTCATACGTTTACTCTCACTGTAGAACCCAGGATTCAGGAGCAGCGTCACACTGACTGTGGGTGGAGATGTTGTTGATGAGGATCTGAGCAGAGATTATAGGGAGACATCTGGTTAACGTCGAGGACACAGGTGTAAAAAATGACAGACATGGTTTTCTCCAGCTGTCGTGAGAGTGTGCGTTTGTTTTTCACACTGATGCCTGTGACTCAGTGAGCCCCTGGAGGGATGAACCACATAAGTGACAAAACATGGTAAGAATATAAAACATGTCCTGTAGCATGTAGCAGAACATACAGCGGTCGACAACTGACAGCACAAGCAGTAATATCTGGCCTGTCAGATTATTTTGATGATCTGTTCTTTTGGTTTTTTTTCAAATCTTAGATTATCAGACTGACATCCCACATTTAGTCATAATTTCCAAACAGAGAAAAGAGTTTTTTTTTTAAATTTTATTTGAACAATACTTTGTTTCAAGTTATTGTGACCTTTTATTTTGAAAGGTTCTGACAGGAAGGTTCTGTTGCTTGCTTGACAGACCTCTGAAAAAGCCGACATACAATATGAAAAAAAAACAAAAAAAACACTGCATAATATGTGACTGTCGCCACAGCTACACACATGTGAACCGTAACAAAGTAAATTCCAGCTGCATTTTGATTGATCAGTTTCTGAAATTAGCCTTTGATCGTGTTCTGACTGCCATGTAATGGATCAGACCCGACCTGACCTGGGACATAGAGCATGACAAGTGAAGGCTTTTAACTGTAACTATAACTAATGTTGTCGCATCTTTCTGCCCAAATAAAATCTTTGTCATTCATGTGAGAAGATTTTTCCATAATCACCTGAAAATGTTTGAACTTGAGTGAAAAATGTGTTTTTCCCAAGACTGAAGGGATGCACCTCTTAAATACAGTTAGAGCAGAGGCTTTAACTACTGTACTTCTCCCACTGAGGCTATTTTCAAATTCTTGTTATTTCCAAGTAGGAGCTTTTGGCACACTAGTGAAGGAGCATAAATTAACTCTGATGTTTTGTTGACCTTCTGTGACCATCACTTGGCCATCACAGCTTAGTCACTTGCACGTAAACATATGTTGTTTTGCAGCACTTCCTGAAACTGATGCTTCAGTATCAGTCTTTCGGTCTGTTGACCGGACTTGTCTCCCATCGCTGAACAATTTGTCGTTCGTTACTGTCTCCATGTCAACCGTGAACCGTACCAGAGGCTTGTGACTGCTCAGAGTCTCCTGGGAAAAACAGGTCACAGTTTAGACTGAAAGAAACTTCATGCAGAATCTAACGTTACATCAATGTTTTATTCACCAGGGCCGGCCCCCAGCCTTTAAGCAGAATTTGATATGGGCCCCCCCCCCCCCCCCCCCCCGCCCACAGCCTCAGCACCACCAATGCTATCAATGCTTACTCATCCACAGACCTACTAAGACATGGGCAGTTTCATCAGTCGGAGCTGTTGCTCTGACAGAGGCAGCAGAAAATGATTAAACCAGCATGTTAACATGATATTGTATTTTTGTATGATTACCATCGACACGTCATATCACTGATGATACTGATTAAATCCTGCATTGACGCAGGTTGTCAGGAGTGAAGCTCTGCCTGTTTACACTGCAGTCCTCTCTGATCTGAGGGTTTTGCATTAATGAAGCACATCTGGCAGATGTGCAGCATCTGGTATATTGTGAGGAAAGAGCAGGACTTTCATAAGGTGCTAATGTTATGGATATAATAAACAGAAGGAGCAGCATGACAACAGCATGCTAATCTTTGTTATGCTAACAGTGTGTGTATAACTGTGTTGTCGGCTGATGTTTTTGGACACACACAGGTCATTTCTCTCCACCTGAGGAGCTAACGTCTTTAGCATCATCACTGCTTCTAGCTGCTGTTTCTCCCAGGAACACCATGCAAGGATGTGTGTCGCATACAAATTCACCTCGAAGTAAATCATTTCATGTATTTTCAGTGAGGTGCTTTATTTCTTGTTTGTGAAAATGATGATATATAAACTGTTAAAGCAGAAACATGTTTTCTACTCAGCTGCTGCAGGCGCCTCCTTTTGTAATTTTCTTTCTGAACTTAAACTTGAAATCAGATTTTCAGGACCTTTAAGGATATTTTACCAAATTATCTCTAATTTGAACCAACTGCTTCTTTTCTATACTTGATCTCTCTGGCTAATGTCAAATTCAACGTTATGTCTTTAAGGTTAACAGCACATATACGATACAAATCCTCTGAGAGCAGATTCTAAAAACACCTTGTGTCTTTAATTTTTCATCTCTGTCCCACAGGGATTCATAATCCACAATCACAATTAACAGACTGTAGCATCTAATAAAAGATGTGTTGAACTAGTATCAAAAAATAATTAAATAAATAAACAATAAAAAAGATCACATTATGTGAAACTGTCCTTTAGAGGTTATTTACAGTTATATAACTACTTTTTGAGGACCAGGATGTGCACATCTGTATGCAGCTGTTTGTTACACCACCCAGCTCCTACAAATCACTGCTCAGCTCAATAAATGGTCAGTACACTGACCTCTTATTGAATCTTTAGCTGTTGATGCTGTTTTAAAATGTCGTCTACATGTCTTTATTATTAATTAACTCTAAAATTTAAAGCTAGTTTCCCTGATAGAGAACTATCCAGAGATAATAACACCATCAGGTTTTGCCTCAGGTTTGTTGCACTAATTTTGACTTTAGCATTGTTTTTTGCATTTGAATAATTAACCCTCCTAATGTCTTAAAAAAGAGTTTACACCTTCGTAAGATTTGACTCATGGTGCAGTGTGTGAGTAAGATCGCTCTACAATTTAATTTAACTTACACTTTCTTGGCGTGATCCATAATTTAAATAATAAAAATCAAATAAATGACAATATTTACCTATTATTATACAATATTTATATGATTTTATTACTATTATATTTGTTTTGTTTTGTTTGGTAACATATACTTTATATTTCTTTGAAAAACAACCCATAATTACTACTGGGTTAAATTTGACCAATAACACCACAGATGTATTTTCTCTTGTTGAGGACGTCATGAAATCTTGTTGAGATCAGAACAAGTCAAAGCAATGTTTCACACATCTGAACTTGAAAACGCAGCGCAATAGGAGGGTTAAATCACGCAAAAGAGATGTGAAGCAAAGACACTGTGAGGTGCAACATGGAAATTAAGCCGCCATGGCCGCCACTGAGATGTGTCTTCTGTCCTCAGTTGCCGAGGTTTGATAATACATTGGTGGTCACTACCCTTCTGCCATGTAGCCAAGATGGCGACTGCAGAAGGTGAGACGTGTCCATCGTTTGACTCTCATCTTGTTGCCGTACTTGTCATGGTGATCGGACTTGTGCCCTCAAAATAGTAAGTGTGATTATGGAAGTACGTGAATTGAGACACAGTATTTATCTAACTGTCAGTGTTGGAGACAAAGTTAGGGTTCTGGGGAGAACATGAAGTTCACTTCATGTTCTCCTCAGAGGAAATGATGTCATTGAACCTTGCAGGTCTGCTGCAGCACAGGAAATGAGCACCACTGTTTCTGATGCTCAGATAATGTCAACATGATCTTTGCTTCCCTTTGGGGGAGCCACTTACCTTGGCAGTGACATATCCCATTACCCTCACTGTGGGGCAGCATTTAGTGAATCACTGTTTTTCTTCCACACCTTTTATTCTAAATCAGGACTTTGGCACACAGCGTGAGGCTCTTGGCTTCACTGTCAATGAACAGGCCGGATCCCAAGTTGAAGCTGGGTGGGGTGTTGATACGACAACACTGAAGTTGCATGCTAGAGGATATATTTCATGGGTATGTGGAATTAAGATAGCGTGAACATTTGCTTAATTAGTGCAAAAGCACACAGTAATTACATGTCAATGCCGAATCATGGTCAGATTTTTAAATAGATGTTTTACGTGGCGGATTTGTTTTCTTCACTGGGTGACTAGTTGCTCTGCTGCTCAGTTCAGCCAGGCTGCTCACGTTGAGCCAACCACTCTCCATGTACCTCAACTTTTCTTTCATTTTTCTAATTAGCCACATGATCACGCCTATTAATCTCTATTCCCCCGCCACGGTGGTGCAGTGGCAAAAGGGAAGAAGAGATCAGCCATGCTTCTGTCAGCCGCCAACGATCTGCAACATGGTTTGCAACATATGGATCAGTAGCAGGGAAACAGTTTCTTGGAAAAGTAAATTGGATTCTTTTTAGGCTGTTTTTCCACTTGTAAGCTCTTGCAGCGTCATTCTCGGGGGTTAATTAGGAACCACATGCTTCAGTGCCTCCTATTAATTAACATTAGAGACTCCCCAAACTGTGCTGGGAACTGCTGCTAAAGCATAAGTGCATGGACGACTGTGTGTGTGTGTGTGTGTTGTCTCTGCTGACATGCAAATGTGTGTAGCACATACATACATGCATTGGAGCGTGAAGGTTGTTAATGCTACTAACTGGCAGCTCCTTAAAGGTCCATATTTTAACTTCTCCTGTGCTTTATTTGAAGTGTTGATATTCATCAGGAGACATATTTGTGGTTTTAAAAGCCAAAAACCATCTCAGTGTAGCTGTAGTAACAACAGGTCAGTCAGCCAATCAGAAGAGAGGCTGTGGAGGATGGTGGGTCCAGGTGGGCAGGGCTTGGGGGCATGGCTGAGACATGGCTGACGGCTCATTTCAAGGCTCAGTGTCTGAATACAGGCTGTGTGCATTTCTCTGTGGACTGAGGCTTTGATACTTCCACACTATTAATATAGAACCTAGACCTGCTGTATAATCAAAAAACAAATGGACATCTCCCTTTAGACTGCATGGACCGTTAAAGGAGCCCGACAGCTCCAAAGCACAAACAAAATATTTAGGTTGGGGGAAGTTTCCTCATTTGTGTGAACTCCAGTGCCACCCAGCACTAAGGTGAGCCCACTGCTCAGCCTCATGTGTCTCACTCTCCTCTCCTTCTTCCATTAAGCACCAGTTAGCCCATCCTATTGTTGCAGCTCCTGACATGCCCATTATCACTGCTGTGAGCTGTGAGGAAACACTGATCAAAAGGGAGAGAGTGAATTCTCCCTGTGGCCTCTCTCTGGTTGTGTGTCATTTCTAACAGGGACGATGCAGAAGTCGGACATGAGCCCGGCCATTAGTGCATCAGAAGTCTGGTGATTCAGTGCTGTCATCCTAACTACATTTCTCAGTAATATTTTCCAGTCTGTGGGTTGGACTGTGGGTGCATTATTGTTTTGTTTAATAACCCAACATGAAAAAGCAGACAAACAGCTTCCAAAATAGAAAATCATAACAATGCTCCAGCCTTAAAAACAGGGCTGTCAGGAAGCCTTCATGTCACAGTGCATGATGTGTAGGCTGGGAAAGAAGGGAGGAGGGCAGGGAGTGTAAAACACTGTGGCAATCTAGTGAAGAAATGAAATGTCTTTCACACTCTCTGGAAAGAGCTCCTCTTGTCCTCTGTGTGAGCGACAGGGACGGAGCGAGTGTATGACAGCTGAAGAAATTGTTCACATCCACTGATGTCCAGCGAACAGAAAATTATACCATCAGTGTCAATTCACAACATGAATATTAAGATTGGGAGGAAAAGACAAACCTACCACATTCTGCTTTAAATAAACAGTTTTCTGTTGAATCCTAAAGATGAACTGCTGCAGGCCTCAGTCCTTGTGTGAAGCTTTCCACAGTCTAACTCTATTACATTGGCACTGAAAGGTTACAAACATCTGCATGAGGGTGGCTGATCTGATCTTATATCCTGCAAGATTTTTGGTACATTGTCTACTGTTCAGATGAATCGTACAGATCAGTTATTAAAAGTTTCTATATTTTGATATTTAATTTGCAGTCCTCTGCAAGTTTGGCGCAGCGCCACATTTACCAGTTCTTCAACTGAGCAGAACCGGAACCACCGTCACCATCTGCAGTCCATGACAGGAGGGCTACAGTCCCATTTGAAGCCCCATTAGGCACTTTTGTGTTGGCTTCACTCCTCAGCCCTGGAGGTTGTTGCTTGAGCGGGATGAGCTGGGGCTAACTGGTTAGCGGCGACGGAACTTTCAAATTAAAGTACTTACTTATAATGCCTCATAAATAAATACCAGCACCGTCCAAACAAATACTCCAAATGAACATATGAAGTGAGATTGGTGGTGGCACAGTTTGTAGACAGACGACAGCAGTGAGGGTGAAGAGTAGCTGCTAGCAGACAGACAACCAAAAGAAGTGTCAAAGTGGCGGAAAGATACAAATCACAACTCCCAGTTCCTTTCACAATAAAACTAGAGAGAAGAAATAGGATGCACATTGTGGTTCAGATTGTGAATTGTGATTCTACTCATCACCCACCCCTACGTCTGCACATTTACAGACAGGGCCATGGTAGACGGCCAAACAACGCACCTAGATTGTTTGCTATGCAGTATAAAATACATGTATTCATTTCTTCACGCTATTGTGATTGGCCTTAATGACATCGCAGTGTAATAGTTAAAGGGCATTTGGAGGGACTCTAACGAGGTAGGGTATTGATTGGCTCGGACCTGGCTGGGGAGGGAAGACAGTGATGTATTGGATGGAGGTGGGTAGCTGACAGATCTCAGCAGCAGGTCTGCTGTGGGTTAAAACCACCAGTCAGAGTCCATTCACACTGACAGAACTCAGCTTTGTGTCTGTCACCAGAGTTTATTTCATATGAGGAAAGAGGATTTCAGACCCAAGCTTCAGGAAAACTCTATGGCCGGATATACTCTATGTTTGTTTGTTTATTAGAATATCCGCAAAACTGAAACGCAGAGACAAATCATCTTAAGATTAAATGCTCCAACTTAACATACCTAAAATTATCTGTAAAGGCTGTTTCTCTTTTTACCTGACTGTGAAATGGCTTCATGCCGCCAGGTCTGCTGCCTTTTAGGTTCGTTTAGGCCAGTTAAAAGCTATTCATAGCTTTTTGTCTGCAGGTGGAGAGAAGTACTGGCTTTTTCTTTTCCCTTTTTGCTCTCTTATTTTCATCCAAAAAGCAGAAAGGAGGCTTTAAAATTGCGGGTGCATCACAAATTCAAGTAAAACACAGTTTGCATCCAAATGCCAAATGATTTGGAAGGGAATAAATTACACTTACATGAATAAAACTCTCCCAGAAACACACAGATACTGTTTTCCTTTCCATTCTCAGGCACAAGGCAGATTTATAAATAATATGACTGTCTCCTGAATGGATGTCTAGGTAACAGAACTACAGTATTATGTAGCAACTCTGATAAGTTGTTAAAATTTCTCTGAATAACTGAATAATTGGTTTTGGTTTTTGTCCTTGTCCTTGGACATATTGAACATAAAGAAATGTTTCTTGCCGTTCATATATTGATCAACCCTTTGGCTTTCTTAGACAAGTAAAGGCTGCTTGTTAGTGCAAAGATGTTGATCTAAATTTCTTTGGAAGGTTTTTATATGAAGTCAAAACAGTTATATGAAAGTCCCATATAATATAAAGGTAGATGTCCATGTGTTTTTTCATTATAAAGCACCTCTAGGTTCTATATTAATACTGTGAAAGTATCAAAGCCTCAGTCCACAGAGAAATGCACACAGCCTGTATTCAGAAACTGAGCCTTAAAACCAGCCGTCAGGACTTCTGGAACTTTGTGATGTCACAACAAAGCAGTCCCCACTCTCAGTCATGCCCCATGCCCCGCCCACCTGCACCCACCATCCAAACCGTGCAGGATCTGGTTCCTCTGAGTGTTTACCTGAAATCCACTATATTTTTATTCTATCACTCAGAAAACAGTCACTGACCTTTTGTTAACAGAGCTCCAGGGAAAAGCCAAGAGAGTGGAGGTAAAACCACAAATATATCTTCTTATGGACATCAACACTTCAAATAAAAAAAAGGAATAATAACTAAACAAACAAAAAAGAAAAAAGTGAGCAGCTCAATAGAAAATTCCCCAGTGTCGACCAAATTACTGTAGAAATGTTCATTAGTAACAATTCTGTCATATGTTATATTTAGTCATAGTTTAGTATTGTACAGCATTTTGTATTAAATGTACTGAGCCAAATATAAAACATGCTATAAAATCATTATATCAAAATGAATATAATTAATAACTTGCAATAAATTATGAAAATGACAATCCATCTCATCATCCAATCGAATCAGGCTTTGTTATGGTGATGTCGCCATGTTCCCAGATCTCATCAATAACTCAACTCCTACACCAGAAATATCCTTCAAACCTTAAAGGTGTCAAAGTAAAGCCGAGAACTGCTGCTTCCACCAGCAGGTACTGTGTGTATCATCGACTCTCTCTTATTGCAGCTGACAGCCTGATGCTGGAATAGTCTTTCTATATTTCTGTTTATCTACTGTCCGTACTTGACCTTGCACCAGGCTGTGTGCTTTTCTAAACCTCACAACTAAACTGTGAGTGAGAGTCAGCAGAGATTCCATTGAGTAACAATTAAAATCCTTTATCGTACATTTCAAGAGAACAAAGAAGTGAAATGTGATTGGCTCCCTGCCCGACAACAATCAGATCTCAGCACCCATACAACAAACTGGCAAGACACCATGAGCTGTGCGTGCACTGACATACATTAAATGCATGTACAGGAAAAAGGCCTTCTCAGTACGACAACACATTACATCTGGTGCTTGACATCTTCACATTCAGCCAGAAGCAAAGCGATGAAAGGCCCATCGTTGTGAATAAAAGATTTGTGCTTGTTTTTTCACAACAGCAGCAAATGTCCTCATGTGAAAGGAGGAAAAAAGGTGCAGAAATCTCCAACCAGCAGGACTGATGTTGAGCTAACATTACTCCTGTAATTTGAACACTTCATCAAAAATCATTCATTTCCTAAAATGTGTCCATGGACAGGACAGTACCACTTGTAATGGATCTGTGGTTGCAGCTGCATTCAGTTAGGGTGTGTCTCTACTATATCATACGGGCCAATGCATTAT
Organism: Trachinotus anak; assembly: GCF_046630095.1. Taxonomy (NCBI): domain Eukaryota; kingdom Metazoa; phylum Chordata; class Actinopteri; order Carangiformes; family Carangidae; genus Trachinotus; species Trachinotus anak. Next base: position 3,812,201 of record NW_027273890.1, read on the forward strand.
GGAGTGACATTCATATTCCATCTATAACCTGCACAACCCTGTGACATTTCACTGCATGAAGTCCTCAGTACATCTGATGTTCCAGCTCAGATACAGGGCCAGTGTGAAAGGACGGTGGTCGATGATGAATTAAACATGAAGGGTTTAAATATAGATTCCTGTGGACAATAGTTCCTCGTTCGCCAACCTCCTCATATCCTCTGACATCATCGCCACACTTTAAGGATAAATCTACAAATCCATAAGAAAAGACCAAAACAAACAATGAATTGATCCCTCGAACAAGGCCAATCAAAAACTATTAAAACCAATGAGCCACACTGTTGTACTGACATGATCCATGATCCTTCATTACCATGAATAATCCTACATACACCACCCTGCTGTCCAAAATGCTGACGATAGCATTAAACGCAAATACATCCGCAGCTGAAAATAGTCCCAAATAAATGCAGTTTGCTCCTGTTTGAGGGACATGACCTGTATCTCCCCCTAAACTGCTGCACCATATCAAATTATCAACTAACATTAACATGTTATCACCTTACAAAGTTTGATATTGCTAATGTGCTATAAGCAGTTACCTATTTACACATCCAACAGATAGGGAGCAACATTAGCATTCATCTGGAGCCATGTTTCTGTCAACCTGATGAGTGTTAGCCCACTGACTTTACTTGGAGTCCCTGGCTCTTTAACTGCTAAATGCTCTGCTATATTCACCAGCTAGTTGCTGTGCTGTTTGCAGTGGGTTTGCAGTGTTGTTAGCATTGAAAACAGCTGTTGGCTGCAGATGGAAATGACAACAGTAAAGCTAATGGCTGTTAAACTGCTACAGTGAAGCTGAAAGACACTAAAATGCTCCAAACTTCTGCTGCCTTCATCGTTACGAGCGAGCCCCTTTCAGATTACACAATGACGCCCGCTTGATTGTTAATACACAAATATTGAGGCTTTAAGTATGTGAGTGAGTGATTTATTTTTGAGCACAATGAAATAAACTCTGGGTTTAGCTGCAATATTTGATGTGTTTAGTCCAATTGCAGCTATTGTGCAAACAGAACTGCAAAATAACACGCGTCTTAAATTAGTGATGATGAAGAAGCCGTGGCACTTAATTCCTTCTTCACATGTTGGTTTTTTAAATGAGCATATGATTAACACGCTCAATAATTTAGACCATGTCGGTGACACTCGCTTTAGAATGCAAATCAGATGTGGATCATAACAGATTGCAGAGAATTAGTGAGAGGAGTCAGTGAGCTACAGTCACACAGGTCCATCTTTCAGGGAGCATTAAAGTGCTCCCTGTCAGAATACAAGAGGCAGAGGTTAGAAATTCTCAGCACCTCTCAGCCACTGTAGCAAGTTAAGGTAGAGCATAGCAATTATGTATCTATCATTCTATCGTAGTTATAGTTTCTACAAGGTAGGACGTAAAGAAAATCTCCCAGCATGCATCAGGCTATCAGAGTCATGGATCAGGTATTGGATAAACAGTACAACACTGTATAATTGCCTTTGTTGAAATAGCTAGAATCACTTTTTCCCCTCACACTTTAATAACTCTAACAACCTGTGGAAAATGTCAGATGTGCTCTCATCCTTTTATCCAGTGGGGAGGTTGCGTTACTGTTGCGCCTGCAGTTACTCAGCAGCCAAAACCTTTTGACCAGATGTTGTGAAGTCCTTGGATAGAAAGGGTGAAACAAGATCTGTGGAGCTGATTGATTAATCCCTGTCACATGACCTGTGCAGCGCTGGCTGCATTTGAAAAACTTGTGATTTTTTCCATCTTTGTTGAAATGAACATGCGTCGCAACGACATAGTTTGCAGTTGTGAGCATGCTTAGCACGTTTCTTTAATGAAAAAAGAGTCGTTGAAAAGCATTAATGTAAACATAAGAAGTATTAAAGTGCTTCATGTCAGTCTTTTCTCATTTGGCAGCATGAGCATCAGTCATGATAATGAACCCTTATATTGCTATTGATTAACAGACCAGAGTTTGAAAAGAACCCAGGTTTAAAAATCAACACTGCAGCTTTATATATAGAGTCCAAATAAATGGTAAATGGACTGCACTGTTCTAGTCTTATAGACAACTCAGAGCACTGCAATAGGCAGATTCAAGCCCCATTCACACATTCACACTCCAGTGTTACATCAGGGGAAATTTGGGTTCAGTGTCTCGCCCAAGGACATTTCGATATGTGGACTGGAAGAACCTGGAATTGAACCACCGACCTGCCAATCAGTGGCTGACCCGCCCCACTTGAGCCACAGGCGCCCCAATAAATAAATAAATATGTGAATAACACGACTGATCTGTTGCAGTTTAAATCAATAGTTTTGGCAGCTCTGCTGAAATAGTTTGTCTCGAAGTGAAAGAGTCAGTTTCAGTTAAATGAACAGAATCGTTGGGTCACAGTTAAAATCTTTTCAGCGTAGATTTTGCACTTCATCATGTTTAAATACTCTGCATTTATCATTTAGCTCAAAGCTTTTGGCTGCGCTCATGATGTTACTGTATATACTGAGAGCTGCTGAGGTGACCTAGTGATGAAGGACCTTGAGATAATGGAAATGTTCCTGTTAGAGCCACGGGGGAAGTGCAGGTTACAGGCGTAACTGCTGACTGGAGGGAACAATGCAGCATCCAGGTGCAGGCTGGGAGGCTGGGAGGCACCTCTGAAGCAGACACAGCTGCTTCCTTGCGGTAGAGAAGACCTCGCTTTACGGGATGGACTGAGGCTGGTTTCTGTAACATTGCTCTCAAGAGCAGCTTGTTTGTTGTCCACCTGCTTTTTATTGCTGACGTTGTTTTAGACGATGGTGATGATGAGGAAGAGGAGAACAACGTACAGAGGATTTACCTACACATAAAGGAGAATGAATTCAGATAACTATAATATTGCAGATATTCCAGTTGTGGGTTTCTCATCTCATCTTTCATAAGCATACACATCCTGAACCGGTGGCACACACATAGCTCGATGGAGAGCTCTTCCCTCTGCATCTCATTCTGAGTTTGCATATGTGCACAAGTGTCAGAGTCAAGAACTTGATGGGGTTGGAGGAGGTGCTGGGCACACTCAAGAGGAATCAGTGGAAACCAGCCCTCTGCCTTCTCATCCTCGTAAATGATCTGCAGGTCTGAAAAAGCCAGTCATCATTAACGTGTTGCGTAGGTGGAAAAATTAAAATGAATATTAGATGTGATGTACAAGGGCTAATACACAGAGGGCACCGTCAGGAGAGGCAAACCAGGCAAATGCTTGGGGCCCCCAAGGGGAAAAGGGGCCCCTGATTGTCTCCCATATTGGCACATATTGTAATGACAACTATAAACTCCCTTAAACCTCCCATAAAGGCACAACATAGTATGTCGTTGCCCCAAAACCACCCTTAAGTGGGGCCCTTGATGATGTGTGCTGTAGCTAGCTTTAATCGTTGCCTCCATGTGAGACGTTTAGGGAACATCTGTAAATTGTAGCGTATACTAATTGCCTGCATATGAGGTGTTAAGGGGATATCTCTTAATTGTAGCGTCTATTGATATCCTGCATGTGAGGTGTTTAAGGGACATCTGTGAATTTTAGCGTCTGCTGATACTCTGCATGTGGGTGCTGGGCTTCTTTACCTGTGAACCCCCAGGGTCCAGGATCGTCACTGTTAATAAACTCCTGCGTGCAAACCAGTGCAGGGTGAGAGTGTGTTTGTAATTTCCCTGTTTGTTCTGCACATGTGAAATTTCAAATGCACTGCAGAGATCACTGAAGCAGCATCCACATGTATTAATCGTTAAAAATTCAACCCTACTGACACGTGGCTCATGAATATTGTACACAACCCCAGCAAGTCAGTTAGAATGATTCAGAACGGCTAATTAAATGAGGTTCAGTAATGAATTAAATGTCTTTATTGATGAAGTCTAAAGGCTTTGTGTTGCAGAGGAGGTGTTGTGTGCTCCTGATCTTCTAATCTAATCAGGGAATGTTACTGGTTTATTTCTCTGGTGGTCAGAGGCCGGAGGCGGACTGCTCTAATTTCAGACACGTGTCTGCTCTTATTTTGTCAGTCAAAGGACGCCGGGAGATTCAGAGCTACAGGACACAGATTATTGGGCGCAGCTTGTGGTGAACCACATATGGCGATCTCGTCTGATGCAGAAATTCAGAGTGAGAGATGGCAGTGAACTGTCATTGAAACACACACTTTTTCTCTTACATGGGGCAGTTATAGAAAAAAAACAGGCTTGATACAGGGCAAGCAACCAGAAGGGCAACAACGATAGCAATGGTTGACACGCAACTGTCACACAAAACAACACTGAATCAGGTGCTGTTTGTTGTAATTTGTGTCTCTTATGTTTGAGTGAAGCTGAAGACTGGATGCAGAGGTAGAAAAGGAGAGTGCCTGTCTCCAAAGAACAATATCTGCCTTTACAGTCAGGAGCACTGTCTTCAATGGGGGCATGAAGTCTGCCCCCCTTATGTCCCCCACCTTGATGTACACTGTAAAATTTTTAGTTTATAAAATACACAGTTTCAGTTTCAGTTCAATTTACTCTGTAAAATATCTTTAAAGATTGTTCGCTGACTGTCCAGTTTCCAACATCCAGTGCAGCAAATGTCTGGTAGTTGATGAAAATGATGAAAGAAGCTTGTCTGAATCGCCTGCATCGTCCCCTTTTTTGCCCTGAGTTTGGCTTCAAGAGGAAAACCTGTAGACGCTGCTCAGGGCAGACAAAACAACCACACCCTCATCACCCTCATCTGCAGGTTTTTCTGGAAAAAAAAACTTAGTCCTGTTGACATTTACATGTATTTATTGTAATATGATACAGTCTTAGAATCGAAGGGAGGAAAAGACAGTGAGACACTGAAGATGCAGTCAAGTATCGATGAAACTAAACCTTGAATCAAATTGAAATTTTCTTTCTGAAATTTCCTTCTTCTCTCTCACTTATTCAGTCATTGTCTCAGTTCCCTGTCCACTGCCTTTTAATTATTTTTGTGCATTTCTTATATGCTTATATGCTTTATGCCCCTCATCAGTAGAGAGCTGCCACGCTAGTCAGGTTCCTTCATTGGAAATCAGGAACTGGATGATCTTTTCAAACCAGGACTATTGATCTAACATGAAGCGATTTTCTGGCCACTGTCGTCAGTGAAATTCCCGCCTGAGGACAGATTACACCTACAATAACTTTGATTCTCTTCCCCCATCACAAGTGTTTAATGAAGGAATTGAGATTCTGGTGGAGTTATTGCCTTTCAAAGTTTTCGGTTCCAGTGCTTCTTTGAAGTATAAAACATTCAGAGCACGCTTCATTTTTTAGGCACCAGAAGAGGCAAATTTAGCAGCAACGTGAAGATGATCATTTGAAGTGTGGAAACTCTCCACAGTCCCATCAGCGTGCCGCACAAACCCACGTGCGCAGCTGACTGGTGCCCACATTTGGATGCTCTCACAGCCCCAGAACGTGAGCGGGTCCGCCACTCGCCGGCGCTCATTAACAACCGTTGCTCTTGAGTGGGTTGTTGTTTTTATAACGTTGTTATCATGCAGCTGTAAATGAGCTCTCATGACATTCATCTTCTGCTGAATTTGAGTCTCCCTCCTCTCTGGGTTGATTTTTTTTCCACCAGCATTAGTACAAATCTCCAACATCCTGAACCGTAATCCCACCAAGTGATGTGATGACACTTCATGTAATATGTTTCTCCATTTATTTTATCAGCAGTGATCTAATCCTGAATAAATCCATGGTTTTTCTAATTGTTGCCATGATGTTTGAGGAACTGAATTATGAATAAATACATGAATTAAGTACTTTATAAGACTAATTTCTCGATGAATATTTCTTATATAATATTTCATTTATTTAACTATTTTATTCTTATTTATCTTTGTAGACATTTTGACACAACTATAAGGAATGAATTGCTACCAAATTAAGTTCCACTGTGTCTCGATAATGTAATATATGACAAACATGTACAGCATACATGTGTCTATATCAAGAGTGATGTTGCCATATATGGCACCAAGAAGGTGTATTATATGTATTATATGAGTATTAATATGTATTATTATCACATATATACATCCTCTGGACATATGAAGATATATAAATGAAATACACACAGTAAAATGTGTATTTTTATTAAAAATATCTATAGGAATAACATGCTATGACCATATATTGTAATGATATAATTAAATTTATATATGCAGATTTACAGTATTAGAATAACATAAAATTCCATATCCTTATATGTGTTTTTCTTATTAATTTATCATTAATATTAAACATATTTAAATTCCCGTTCTGGGGAAGTGGCCTCTGACATTTGGACCCTACTGTTATAACATCAACATACTGTATATTAACAGGTTTTAGGATGGATATATTTACATAACATATGCGTTATGTAAAACACAACATACGTATATATATTTGTATGAGCCAGACATATATGTCAATATATGAAATTGTTCCAATTTCTAATAGGTTTCATAGAGAATTTCTACACACGTGTTTATATTTAATAAGTACAGTATGCTTCATATATGGAAATTGAATATATATAAATGTATAACATTTGCATTTGAAATGACAATAAATTATCTGTGTACAGTAGAGTGTGCACCTTGCGTTGTCTGCTTGTAACACTCAAGGATGTCTGGATGTACTCTGGCCAGTCAACTTGTCAACTATGTCTGCACTGTCCTCTTTTTGTTCACCAACAAGAAAACTGAAGAGTCTAAGCAGTGACTCACAGGTGGCGTTTTTAATTAAACATGTTAGCAGAAGCAGCGTTTGGCCCTGCATCCTCACACGCTGCTGTATTTACTGTCAGCATCTGCACAACCAAGCTCTCGTGTTCTGTCTTTAACACGTCGGCTCTGAGCTTGACCAGCTGTGACGTTCGGCGGGAACATGGGGGACTGCAGACGCAGCATCCGAGCATTACGTAACCCAGGCTAAATAATTTACTGTGTGCTATGCATATTACATTGTGCCTAGAGTTCCCCCTTGCCCCCCACCTCCCCCCTCCTGCCGACTCTGCACTCCATTGGCTTCAGTGGATGGGCTTTGAATCTGGCCAAAATGAACTTGTTACTGTTTCTGAGCTGACACACAGATTGTATTTTGTATGACGTGCATGAACCACTGCAGTGAACTGTGCACGATAACACGATGTTTGAGCTGCAGTTGAGTGTGTACATGTGTGTTATGGAAAATGGGTTCATTTTAAGTTTCCAGCTTGAACAAAGTGGGAGTGATGGTATAAGACAGAACCATCTCTCTCTGGTCTCTAGATGACTAAGAATTTGAGTTAATGATTAAATGTGTATGTAAGTGTGTTTTCTCCCGTTCAGCTCAGTCCAGTTCAAGCTGTGTCAATATTTGATGCATTAGATTAAATGTGGTGAAGCAGAAATAAAGAGGTTGGTGTGTGTATGTTTGGGGGGGGGCAGGTTAGTGGATGGTTGTGTATCTGACATGCAGATCCGAGTTTGTGTCTGTCACCAGAGGTGGAAGAAGTAAAGTGAATGTAATAATACCAGAGTATATAATAGGTAATAATAGGTAAATATAGTTGTGAGCAGATATGAACAATGTGTATATGCAGCTAACAGATGTTCTATTTGTTTTTAATGTATCGTACTTGTTGCTTTATTTTCAGCCTTTGCAATGTAATCTTGTTCTGATGTGTACTGTATCTATCTATCTATCTATCTATCTATCTATCTATCTATCTATCTGGATGTTGACTGGTGACTTAAAGAAAACTGAAAGGTTGGGATTAACACAGGTTTCTGCAGATCCTGGCAGTAGGTTTGTTCAGCCACAGGAGCCTCAGTGCTGCTGATGTTGGCTGATAAGGTCTGGCTCACCGTCAGCTGTTTTTTAGGCACATTTCACACACACTTCATATCTACTGTGGCAATAACATTTTCTCAAGTGACAAAATAAAAATAGGCATGTGATTAGGAAATGGGGCACATTATTACTGGCTGCTATAGTTAGCACTAAACACTATTTTCCCCCATTGCCGCTTTCAGTCAGTGGGAAGAATTAATCCTTTATTTCCTGACAGTCGTGGCAGTGATGTGGGCAGCAGGCTCTGGAGCTGGGCAGTTAAAAACCTAAATAAATCTGCTGTTTTCAAAGGAAAATTATAATGTGTCTCGTGGCTCACTAAGTACAAACACTGGGAGAGAAATGTCATTACTGCAGCCTCATTTATTTCTTCCAGGAGTCCTGTGTTTGGCTGTTCAGCAGTTGTGTTGGAATAAACTGACCTCGGAGAGAATTTGAAGGGATTATTAGAATTTGAGGTTCTGGGTGAAATGGCAGTTTTTTTTGTCTCTTTAGGCACATGCTTCTGTCACCTTTTGGCATTGTGGTGATGTGCTGGGAGCCATCAGGAGGAATCACGCTGTGGAATGCAATTTTTGTGTCAAAAGCTTAGCGACCCTTTCTGTGGATATGATGGCCGTCTGCACTCGGTGACACTCCTCCCTCCAGGTGCACAGAAGGTCTTTAAAAAACATTTTTCATTATAACTGCTGTATGTCCACATGTGGCTGTCATGTGGCTGACATTTGAACGCAGAGCTGTCACTGTGCCGTGTGAGACAAGCGTGGGCGGGGGGGTCGTGTTGGTGGCTGCACCGTCTGTGGATGTTGGGAGCAGCTAAACTGACCCCTGCAGTTTTCTGCTGCTTCGCTGAATGTGCGTTCAGACAGAGAGCGGAGGGACTTTCCACCTGGCGTCTTTCTCAGTAATTTGATCTCTGAACTGTTTGTGTATAATCATCCCAAACTGCACATGAGCTCATCAGTAAAAATGGACCTGTGTGTGTTTGTGTTCTGCTCGGCCTCAGACTGACTTCTGAAACTCGTGCTGACATATTTGTGTGACTTTACTCCACCCTGAGTGAATTTGCATCTAATCGTTTCTTTCTATTGACTCTGTGTGCAACCAGAGTGAACACAGCTCAGATCAAAGCAACACAGAAGAACATGTTCAGATTCTCATCTGAACCCTCTCTAGTTTTTTTTTTTTTTTCTGTGAGGCTTAGTTAGCGCTGGGTATTGAACTTTGATACTTTTGTGGACCGACTGAATTGGTCATAAGATACTTAAGGAGTAGATGAGTAAATATAGCCAATAAGAATGCAGCTTTCTTGGACCAATATCTGATAATGCTGTTGATTGGCTGTTGACATTTGAGTGTGCAAATAGACTGAGCTTAAAAATAAAACTTGTACCATTATGGATATCTTAATTTTCTGGTAAAATGGATCTGATAAAATTGGTATTGAAAAAAGTGTCGTAGAGAATCTGTATCGTATCAATACTGATATTGAAACTTTTTGAGCAATACCCAGCACTATGCTTGTACAACTGCTTAAGCTTGGATTCAGTGAAGCCTCTTAATTGCACCAACTTGTGGTAAATAAAAACTGTTCGTGAGGAGCTGCGCGTGTGTGAGATCTGATCATGAGCATTATTCGCTCACTGAAAGCTGCCTGGTCCTGGTTGAGCATCACAGCTGCCGATGACGTGTCATCAGAACAGTGTGATAACACATCCTCTGGATATATGAAGTTCAAAACATATATGAAATATCCATAGTATCATTTGTAGATATATTTTACATATATTAAAAATAGTGATATTATGATTTTTATTATGGTTTTATAGGTTGAGACCATAGAGCTCTTTTTTAATTCTTACCTTTTTTACTCACTTCCTGCACTGAGATGAGTTGCATTAAATTTCGTTGTACATGTACAATGACATAATAAAGATTCTATTCTATTCTATTCTATTCTATTCTATTCTATTCTATTCTATATAGTAACAACTTATATTTAATTTATATATGCACATTTCTTAAAACAACATACATATACAAATATGCATATCAATATGTTTTTCTTATATCAACATAATGACAGGCTTTGGGATGTGATATATAGATATATTTTGATGTAACATATGTCTACGATATAAACATATATATGCATAAATATACATATTTGCATGGGGTAGATATATATGTCAGTATATGATATTATTCTATTCTTCTTTGGGTTCATATATAATTTTTACAAATATAGAAATTCTACATTTGTACAAACATTTATGTAGATTTTTGTCTGGAGTGACAGCCACAGCCACAGTAGACAAGAGGATAACATAACAGAACTGAATTTTGATTTTGCATTTTTTCAGTTCAGTTCTGTATCATTTACAAAATCCAGATTCATTCAGATGAAAGTATTTTGGTATTGAGGTCAAACAGGTGCTTTTTTCCTTGTCATGTCAGTCATCCGTAAAAAGGAAATTCTAAATGCAAAAAAATTGGTGACATTTAACAAGAATTACATGCGGCCGTTGTCTCCACCTCTGCTAACGCTGCATATTACTGTGATTGTGATCCTCTTATACAAAGACACCACAGTTACTGTCATGGCTCACTGTTCTCTTCAAGACAGAACATTCAGAGTATTGAGAGTTCACGTTTCATTGGCCGTGACTCGTGCCAGCCTCCTCCACCGAGAACACTCATAATGTGGGTTATTATTTTGAATTCAGTCCTTGTTTCTGTCTCAGAGACAAATGACGACTAATGACGTAATGCTCCAGCATTACGTCATTAGTCGGACAGGCACAGGCATCAAAGAGGATGAGATGACAGATTTTGAAGGTATCATCTTAAACCAAGCTGTTTCTGGCCTTTACTTCAGGAGAATATCACGTTATAGGACACACACACACACACACACACACACACGCAAACTGCAGTGGAAGCACGTGGCGCGAACAGTGACCATTATTTAATCCACACAGGTCCTACCTAAGCTGCAGAGTTAAGCCTGGTTGAAAAAAGCTAAGACGTTTCATTATTCATCCTGTTACAGACGTAGGACATTACTTATACATTAGAGCCTTAGCTTGTTCTTTTTCAGCTACAAATGTTTCATTATTTAAGGAGACAAGTGCAGAGCAGAGCACAGACCGTTGGTGATGTTTTAAAGATCACAGGAATGAGTTCCTCTCATAGACATGCAGCTTTAACACCTCTGGACATTAAATTAAAATCATCTGGATGCTTCTAAAAACGTTTGAGATGCACATTTTTGGGAGGATAGAAGTTTTTACCTTTTCTGTTTTATCTACTTTTGTTATATTTGCACAATTCAAGGCACTTTACTTCCTACTTTTTATTTAAAACATATTTAAACCACAGATGCAGTCCTGTGAATCTACAGTATACTGTTCCCAGAAAACAATATTTTTCCAGATATCATCTTTGTTTTTCTGTAACACTGAAGGTGACATTTGATTTCTCCTGAAGAAACTTTGTGGATTATTGTGGCAGCAGGGGAAACAAACTCCTCAGGGTGCAGACAGAACGCCATCCAAACGCAGCCCTGCCAGCTGTTTGGGATTAGTGAGAGAGTTCAGCAGAGACAGCTGTGTTTACTTGTGAAGCTGTTGATTAGTACTGTAACCCAGACATGACCCTTATACCCGACTCCGAACACACAGAGACAGTTCTCATGGAGAAAATGAGCCCATGCTAGCACATCACATCAACCTGTAGATGCATTTTTTATTGTAGGCGAGCTCTAGTGGCTTTAAGTAGCTCTGATGGGAGCAAAGGAGGAAGTGAGGTGATGTAGTATAAAGTTGACAACACACAGGACTCCAACACCGACACTTGCACACTCATACATTGGGGGGAATTCAGGGTTCTTGCCCAAGGACACCAGGAATCAACCCACGACCTTCAGATAAGTGGACGACCCTCCTGACCCACAGCCGCCCCGCTGTGGGAGACCAGCGTTCACTTTACCATTAACTGCTCCACCATCTCAACTGTGCATTTATTATTGTAACCATGACAACAAATGTCCAGTATGTCTACCAGAGGTCGTATTACTGTTACCATGACGAGGAAGGTTCTCTAACCTTAGGGAAGGCTTTTATTTCAACCCAAACCACGATCTTTACCTAAACCTGCCCAAACTGTGACTGTTCCACAGCCCAACCACATATTTATTATAAGTACTGTGACAAATTTCAACTGTACCTGCCACTGGTACGTTGTCACAACTTCAGCCAGGCTTTAGTTTTTCATTTGTCTGTTTCCTGTTTTGCCACACTAACTCTCATGTGATTTCAGACTCTGCCACTCCCTCCTGCTCTGCATTACCTGCTGATTCCATTCACCTGGCCTGCCCCGCCCCCTCACTCACCTGTTCCTCATCAGCTAATCAGCCCTTAGTCTATGTACCGGTCCATTTCCCTCAGTTAGTGTTTCTGTGTCGTGCTATTGGGTTCTTGCCTGCCACTTTGTGAGACCTGACAGTGAGTACAGGCAGCCTTTGGGTGGAGACGTGCCAGGCTGGAGGTCGATAGAGCAGTCGTATGGCCGATGAGGAGGTAAAGACAACCCTTTAGATTTACTGAACACCAGGCGGAGGCTGTGGTACTCTGGTGGCACCCAGTCAGGTGGTGGACTGTCAGGTCCCACAAAGTGGCAGGCAAGAACCCAATAGCATGACACAGAAACACTTCTGGTGAAGGAACAGTGTTTAATAACAAGCCAAGGTCAAACCAGGTAGTCAATCCGTGTAGCAAACAAATCCAGTAGGAGCAGGCAAAAGGGAAGGTCCAAAGTCCAAAAAGGCAGGTCAAGACACAAACAGGCAGGATCAGAATAACGGGATGCTGGAGAGCTAGGTAAACACACTAGACAATCTAGCAAAGAACTGAGGGAAATGGTACGTACTATTGTTACCATGACGATGAAGGTCAAGTATGACTGCAGCTGATACTTAGGGACAATCAGCCTTTATGGTTGTTGAAGAACTTGTTGGTATTCTTTCATACATTTGTTACATTTACAGAGACAGACAGTTCACTGCTGATGGAAACAACATTAAGATACGTTTCTTCAGATTTTATTTTGCAGTGACAAAGATGCTTAAGGAAACTATATCAAAGTAAAAGTACATATTTTACGTAGGAAATGTAGTGTGGGAGTATTAAGTGAAGGCTGACAGATATATTAAAACTCAAGTAAAGATGGTCCGAGAAATATTTAAGTACCACTGTGAGGACAGGCAATGGTCCGGCACAGTCTGAGTGAAAAGAGAGGAGAGAGAGGATGAGTGAGGGAGAGAGTGAGGGAGAGAGATTGTCAGGACAATAATATACTGTTAGTGTTTAATAGAACCACTGAGACTGAAGACCTGAGGAAATCAAACAAATAGCAAATAATTGAAAGTTAATCTGAAAAAAGAGTGTGATATCAGCAGGGAGGTTATTTTAGAGGAAAGGGGGCCTGATAGGAAAAGAACCTGCAGCCAATTGACGTCTTTTTGACTCTGGGGAGCCCTGTACTCTGAGAGCGCAGAGCATGGGATGGAATAAAAGCTGTAAGGAGATCAGACAGGTGTGCCAATTTAAAACATTTGTAAGTCATCAGAAGCACATTAAAGTCTGATTCGACATGGACAGGGACCCAACGGAGGGAAGCTGAAATTTTACCTGCAGCATTCAGAACCATCTGAAGACTGAGTAGAGGCCTGTGGCAAGGAATTCTGGGTGATACAAAGGCATCGATTTGGGTCTCAGCATGGGCCTCGCACAGACATGTCTTGGTGATGGTGACATGTTAGCTGGAGAGCAGCAACGGAAAATGATGTGTCAGAGTTACTAGTGCTCCCTCAGTTGAGGACAGTGTTGAGCAAATTACTAATAAAATATCACACACCGCTCACTGAAAAAGTAATGAGGTGTAGACACAGAAAGAATTCAGGGAGGGGCATTTTAGTAAGTCAGGGGGTTTAAGTAAGGAGCAGTTGGCTTCATTACAGAACAGTGAGTGTGAACACCTATGTGGGCCAATTTCAGTGAAGCCTTGCAGGGGAACCACACTTCTGCAGTGCTGCTGTTGGTTGAAAATGTCATATCTTCCTGCAACAGATCCACACTGCTTTGTTAATTTTTAACACAAACTCATAATGTGCATTAAAAATAAATATTAGATCACCATTTGTTGTTTGGGGACCAAAACACCCAGAAACAGGGCTGAATAGAGGGAAGTACTGACCACAAACACCTACCAACAGTGAGGCAACAGGTTCATACACCTACCAGCTCCTGGCTAAGAGACACAACATGTAAACAAGACGACTTTGGAGCTACTGAAAGGTGCAGGTCTGCTCTTTTGATAGATACTCTAGCTCGTGCTTTAAAAAAAACACATGGACATCTACCTTTATATAATATGAGACCTTGAATGTAAATCACTGCAATTGATTCAGTGAGGTAACTGTCTCTGAACGAACCACACAGTATATACACGTACACTTGAGAGGGCCTGAAGAGCTCACCACAAGAGCTGCTGTGTGAAATGTGTGAATGTGAAATATTTGTCTTCTGTACTCGCTGCTTATTGTACTGTTTGTACACAAAAACACACACACTTACATCTCCAGCTCACGCTGTACTGTCGGGATGTTGTCACAACCACAGCCCCTGTGCAAACAAAGCGAAACTCCAGAACAAGTTTGATAATCAGACAAGATAATGCAAGTGTGAGATCAGGAGTTATGACAAGTCATTTTCATTGGACGCGGTCTTTGAGCAGCTTCATTCGGAACGATCTTTGGCCTGTGGTCCCTCGACAACAGATTCATACACACCGCCAGCCTGATGTGATGATGTCTATTACTGTGACGGGCACGCAAGGTCAATAAAGGAACAATCAGTGTCTGGCAGGATTAGTACAGAACGGCTGTTTGTGCAGACTTATATTTAGCCATGAAAAAGAAATAATTATCTTATGTATTTATTTATTTATTTGCTTTATCTTCTTGGATCCTTTGATTTGAAATAAAAAAATATATTGTTATCACAGCAACAGAGAAATACGGACTAAAGGCCAGATGTACTCAGTGATGATGCTGTTCAAACATGCATTACACACAAGCTGCACATGTTCATCACCTGATTTACTAAGACAGCAGCTCATTACGCAGTCCACTCCTGGACTGACCCTGGTACTGCCGCCCAGATGCATTCTGGGACTGAAGAAGGCAAATGACCGAGCAATGACCACTGATGAACAGTCTTTGGGCAGAGGCTAAACTCCCGGAGCTATGATGTTGAGTTGTGTTCTGACATTATTCTGAATGTTTCCATTAATTCTCAAATCCAGAGAAATTTGATTTAAATCATGGTAACGTTCTGTCTCGTCTCCTGTACCATCAAGCATCAAAATGACTTTTATCTAGTTTTAAGCTGTGAGAATCAGTCTCGTACACACATATATATCTGACAACTTGATGCATGATGATAACTGGTGAAAGACTAGTAAGAGGGCAGTTCATTATTGTGTGTTTTCTCCCTGAGCCTGTGTTAATTACTGCACCTGCTGCACTGGAAAGGCTGAGGATTATGTGCCTTGCTTTAGGGAATATTGTCACTACCATTGGTGATGAAAATATCTTCGCTTTTCATGTCTCGGCTGTTTGAAAGGCGGAGAAAAAAAATTATTGTTTAAAATTTTTTACTGTTCAGAGTCAGAACAATGAGCATTAGGATTGTTAATTAGTACGAGAGTGACACATTGTTGTGTTCATTCGTTCGTGGCTCTTCTTTAACCTGTGTACACGCGTCTGTGTGTGCGTCTGCATTTACAGTATGTTTGTGCTGCTATTGTGTTGACACCAGGGTATTATTGTTCATGACAATTCCCCATTCCATGACATTTGAGGTGGGCTGCGTTTCTGAATGTTTGGCTTTGACACAAAACAAACAGTACACTCACGTCCAACCAGTGCGGCTCAGTACAAAAGACGTTTTCCCATCAACACACAACATGCTGTGTTACCTGGAAGATGAGAAATGGAGGCCTTCCCTTTGTGTTTGTGAGAATCAAAAGTGAGAATTTCACTGCCAGACAGTTAATCACGTTACATCACGGCTGCTCAGAGTTGAGCCTGTCTGGCTGTCTGCTGCACTGTTGCTGTCATTTAATTTGAGGGAACAATGAGGCTGAGAAAAGTATTTGCTTTTAATGGCGTCTTTGCAGTTCTAAACAGATTCCAAGATGGCTGCTTTGGTCTGTTTGTGCTTTGATGTATTTCTCTGGGGGAGATTTTTTGGGGATTGCTTTTAAAATTCAATTTCCTTCATACAGATGTTTTTTTTCTTTTCTTTGTCCCGTCTGTTTCTGTGCACAGACTCAGAGGTCATCTACAGGAACAGTGATGGACATGTCATCAAGTTCAACATCGCCACGAATGAAACAGAGACTGTCCTGACAAACACAACTTTTGTAAGTAGATATCAGTCTTGCAAACTGTTTATATATTATAGTGTATTTATCATAGTATAGTAGGTTTTATGTATTTATCTGTCTCTTCATGTCTTTCTTTTTGTGTCTCATTTCCACTAGATCAATTTCAATGTGGCCAAGTATTCTGTCTCCCCTGACCTGAAATATGTTCTCTTCGCTTATGATGTGAAACAGGTAAGTTCCTCAGCAGCACCTGCACAGTGATTGTTTTTGCATTAGCAAAAGACGGACCTCATTTAACAGACGGCTCTAGAAGAATCTCTTTTGTTGCTTCTCTTGTGGTTTCATTCTATTTGCTGTAAGACACTGTTGTTATGGAGCGTTTTAGTGTAAGTGGACATCTTCCCCACTTGTCCACAGTGAGCTCAGGGTGCAGCAACTGTTTTCATAGAGACTGAAGAAGCACTGAGATCTTTTACTTAAAGGTGGAGTAAGTGGTTTTGTTGATATTTGAGCTCAACAGTAGAACGAACAGACCAGCGATGGAAGGGTAGACTGCTCCTTCTCATTCCCTGTTGGTCATTTACATGAAAACAGAATGTAAAACTGCTGCATTGCAAGTTAAAGTCCTTGACAATGGAAGTATTTTTTTTCAAAATTATTTTCTCTTAAGGACGTTTTTCTTGAGAGCTGTAATTCTTTTGTTTGCTGCTCAACAGATTCTGTCTGTGGCTCTTTTTTTTTAACTATAAAGATGTCTGGAGATGCTTTGAACTTGTTTTCACTTATTTATTTCCTACATTACAGTGCAACACATTACACAAGCTTTCAGAAACTTTTGCAGATTAAACTTGGCTAATGAAACACTAAGTCGAGTGTAGTAATGATGCAGTGACTCACTATTAAATAGGGTTGGGGTTCAGTTTATTTATATTTGCTGTCAGTTTGACAGGTGGAGGAACGTTGCAGCTGTTAGCTCGTGGTCTTAGCACTAGATAAAGTTCTTCTTCTGATGTTTTTTGGAGGTTGACGAACAGCTTTTTGGTGCATTACTGCTGCATTTTGGTGCGTGAGCATCATTAACACTCACCAGAATCACTCAGACAAATGGGATACAGTCAGTTCACTGTTCACCAAAAAACATGACACAGTCATTTTGGCTTTGTGCACAACGCTGCTCTATTGTCTCAGTGTCAACAGAAAATGACATTGACAGCCGAATTCAATGTGTTCAAATGTGCTCTTATTTTTTCAAAGATCCTGCTGCATTACCTTTTAGCTTTAGCCAGAGTCTGAAGTGATTTGAATTACCTTCAAAAGGTCACATATATAAATCAACCCTATCCTCCTGTCACTCACGTCTTGTATTTGACTTCATTATAAGAAAGACATCTCGGAATTCTAAATACAAAGCCATGCTGAAAAATATTGTCAGGGTTGAATAAACATCTACACTACAGTCCTCTGGAGCTTAATATATTTTGACGAGGGCCGGAGTTGGATGGTGATTAAAATTCCATTGTGGCCCGTGTGCGACTGGCAGGTCATATTCATTCACTAACAGAGCAGCAGGGCAAGCTTCAGCCATACTGTAATTACCAGCTTTCCATCAGAAAAGAGTAGATGCAAAATGAGATATGCAAATTGGACCCTTCACTCTGGAAGGGATCAACTGTGAGGATTAGTGACAAGGCGATTAATCAGAACTGATATGCAAATTTTGCATGAGGGGTTAGTCTTACAATTGGGAACACTAGACCCAGTAATCAGAAGCTCAGTCTATAGTTATGATGAAGGAAGAAAGTCAAAATGATACTGTTGGCCTGTTTCTGATGTTTTTTTTTTTTATTTTTTGTTTTTAATTCTAATCATAAATAACATGTTAAACAAATATTTATTAATCAATACATTTAACCTATTTTACAGTTTGTTAATAACAATAGCTGACTCACTGGAAGACTGTAGTGTGTTTCACTGTATGGTCTTTATAGAATGTGTAAAAAAAAACCAAACAAAACACACAGCCTATACACTCAACAAGAAGGCTGAATCTTTATCAGTTGTCAGAATAAAAGCATGCAACAAAATGAAATGTAGCAACAAAAAAACAACAAAGTCAAGTCACAAAATATATACTATATGTCTTACAATAAATAAGGATAGACTGCAAAGCCTGGAGAAGAATATAAATCTAAAGACTTCATTCTTCTTTGGATATAAACCCCTGAAATAGTAAATCCAGAAAGCCTCTTTACCTTTCCTAAGAAGGTAACGTCACCATCTCTGCAGACCAGATGTATTAAAGGCCCCATGTCTATTATAAAGCAGATCTAGGTTCTGTATTAATACTGTGAAAGTATCAAAGCCTCAGTCCACAGAGAAATGCACACAGCCTGTATTCAGAAACTGAGCCTTAAAACCAGCCGTCAGGACTTCTGTAACTTTGTGATGTCACAACAAAGCAGTCGCCGCTCTCAGCCATGCCCTGCCCACCTGGACCCACCATCCAACATTGCAGGATTTGGTTTCTCAAAGTGTTTGCCTGAAATCTGCTATATTTTTATTAGATCACTCTTCTTCAAATAAAACACCAGAAAAGTGTAAAATATGGGATCTATATTACTGATAAAGGAAAAATCCATCAATGAATATTTTCTCAACATTTTGTTCTTTGTTGTTTGTTTGCACCAGTTGTCTGGTGAAGTGGTGACAGCTCTCTCCTCCTACCAGGTAGTTCAGTTATACAGAGGAAGATGTTTTGAGGAAGACTCCATTTTAGGTCTACAGAGAAAAGAGTCAGAGCTGCAGATCCAAAAATGAACATGTGCAGCTTGAGTTGAACTCATCTCCTGTGAGACTCGTCTGCCTCGTGACTTGACATGTCGTCAAGGTGAAAGGCAAAAAGCTGAGGAGACCTGATCTAGTGACCCATATACAATGAAAAATGCTGTGCCGTGCATTTCCCTCTCTGGAGCACTGCCAAACTTGCGATGAATAATTAATAACACAACCAACACAGCACGCAACATCTCCATAAACTAAAACACAGTCAGCAATCAGCCTTAATTAATAAGCCTGTACACATAAATGGCTTCCTTTAATATCCAGCTGTTTTCCTTCCTGTTGCTTTTCTGTTATTCTGATGGACAGATTACTTACATTTATGTAAGTATTGATTTTACTTAAGAGCTTTAGTTCATTTTTTTCATAATATTGAGGATTATTATGTGTTTTTGTCAATTATTAGATATAACATGTACAGTAGACTATCAGCTTTGTTCTGATCAAGACAGTTACTACATGAGGAATCTGTGATAAAGATATTTTAGGTAGGTGCGGTGAGAACACTTTAATAACAACCTTTACAGCCTTTACAGCCCTTTTCAATCACATACTAGGGCAGGGAAGAGGATCACAAGAGCGGGAAAACTAGACAAAGACAGGAAGTAAAACAGACACACAAGATAAATAATATCAAAACAAAGGAGGAAATAAGTCCAAAGTCCAAAAACCATCATTTGTTTTAGTTCGAACGTTTTTTTTATCATGTTTTTAGTGAAAAATAGCTTCTCATAATGATTTTTACCTCATTACAAATAACATGACAATACAGTGTAGGAAATGCTTAACCATCACTGGGCAGAAACAGAGGATTGAAACAGCCACACTAATGGTTCCTATCTGAGAGAAAGGGACACGCCTCTGTTGGCAAGCTGAGCTGATGGAGCAGTGGAGGCAGAGAATCATCTGGAAGGCAGGAGGCTGGATCAGGTGTCGGGCCTCAGGCAGCAGGAACAACACACATCAGTCAGGAGGCGACAGGGACAGAAACCTCATTACAACAGCTGCTTTGTGGCTTTGTCTCATGATGTTACATCATTTGCTTTTGTCCATCATTAAACATAAAAAAATTACAGAAGAGTTGTGTCTCAGTTGGCATTGTTCCTGTATTGAAATGACTTTTCACATTTTCAAGGCATGGATCTGGACAAGGCCTTATTTTATCCTTTAAAGGTCCTATATAATATAAAGGTAGATGTCCATTTGTTTTTTGATTACAAAGCAGGTGTAGGTTCTATATAAATACTGTGAAAGTATCCAAGCCTCAGTCCACAGAGAAATGCACACAGCTTGCATTTAGAAACTGAGCCTTAAAAAAAGCCATCAGGACTTCTGGTGCTTTGTGATGTCACACCTGTCTCAGCCATGCCCCAAGCCCTGCCCACCTGGACCCACCATCCAACCTTGCAGGATTTGGTTTCTCTGAGTGTTAACCTGAAATCTGCTATATTTTTATTCAATCACTCAGAAAACAGTGAGCCAATCAGAAGAGAAGCTCACAGCCTCTCCTCTGATTGGCTGACTGACCTGTTGTTACTACAGCTCCAGAGATAAGCCTGAGAGAGGAGATGTAAAACTACACTGAGATGGTTTTGTTCTTGAAAGCACATTTATCTTCTAATGGATATCAACACTTCAAATAAAACACAGGAGTAGAATATGGGACCTTTAAAGGGGAATTCCACTGATTTTACACATAAAGTCAGTTTACTAACTGTGTGGAATGTCCCTGTACATTATAAATGACATTCAAATTGCATTGGAAGAAAGTTAGAAGACAAACATGTTCTTATTCCCTCACTTTAGATACAGTGTATCCCTGTGCTCACCATGAATCCTCTATTGTCAGGTCCTGCTGGAATTCATGCACGAGTGCACCACTTCAAATAAAACACAAGAGACGTGTAAGATATGGACCTTTAAAAAGACCAAAACTAATAATGTGTTTCTTCTAAATACTATTTGAATACCCTGCACTGTTTTCAGCCCACAGAGTTAAATGGTGTATTTGTTTGGGACTTTTTGTTTGGGAAGTTACCATGATGTCATCAACGGACAAAGATGCACATACTGTACATGCGGGTTCATAATAATTTTATTTTTCCATGTTTGCTTTACTGTTTCTTTTTTATGATGTGCTGTTCCACTGTTGGTTCAGTTTTAACATCACAACACTTATTAAAAGTCAACAGTGGGACCATCAAACACTTCTGTGAATGCATGTGGGTGGACATAGACATTGTGCCATTGACTGAAAATAAACAACAGAGTGTGTGTGTTCATGGTAATGAATCAACATGTCACCCAGTGCAGCAGTGAGGCTCACTGATGTGCTTTTATTAGTGTTTGGACAACAACAGAGCTCAATGGCACAGAGGAGCGCAACCCACGCTCACAGTAGTTTCATCTAGTTATCCAAAGTTTAACCTAGTGATTTGTGCAATGGACACAAATTGTGCTTTTTTTTTTTTTTTTTTTTTGTGAAACTCAGCACGACTTAAAACTAACTTGGAGACATATTTTTCAATGAATTAAGTGTTACTGTCATGAATGGCAGTGACTGTCCCTCCAAAGACCAGGCTTTGCATCCACAGTGGTGTTAGTGATTTATAGCCGTGGTTCTCAAACTTTTTAATATCAAGGACCCTAAAGTGACACAAATTGATAAGATTTTTGAGTGTTTGAAACCCATGACCAAAATAGTCAAACATCCTGTCATTTTGTCACTAATGGATGGAATTATAGTGCAAATAATTTTATAAATTGTTTTACTCTCAGGAAATTTCGTGAATATTTCAGAGACTGCTGTGACACTGGTTTGAGGAATCAGATTTATCAGGCTTTGGATACATAGATTCTGCTTGTTATGTAGGATCAGTTCATTCTTGATTTTAGATTATGTTAATAATGGATATTAAATAACAAAAAGTCTCATAATTTAGCAGCCCATAGGTGTCAATATGTGTCTCTATCTGTCAGTGACCTGTGGAGCACCTTCCCCTGCTTCCTCCAAGTGCATTCTGGGAAACATTCCAGCAGCCTTTAAGAGCAGGTTAGGTCAAGACTTGAAGTTGTTGCATGAAATAATGTTGAAATATGTGATGAAATAAGAGCATTACAACAGCTCTGACTCTGTGCAGTGTATTAAGTGAGAACAGCTACAAGCCTACACAGCTGATTGACTTTCCTGATGACCATGGTGTGAAGAGGGATGTTCACTCTCTCTGTGTCATTTATAATGTTTCAGCTCAGCCCTGTGCAGATGCTGCTGACAGCAATGAAAATAGCTGACGACACTGTGTATCTTATTTATGGCCGAGCCTTAGCTGGGGATACAAATGAAGGCAAAATGTGCTGAACATTTAATTCCCAGAGAGCAACAAAAGAGATGGACAAAATCCTCCTGGCTGTGAAACATTTGGTGAAGGCTGGAAAAGATGCAAAGAAAACAAGTGTGCATTCATGGTCTTGATGCTATAATTCAATAGGCTGTTTAAACTGTAGATTGCATTCAAATATCTTATTTATTATTTTCTATATGGGACTGATTCAGGAAGGCCAAGGTTGTTTGACCACTGACGGACCTAAAGGAGTTATTTGTGAGTTTTACTTTTGCTACATAGCCAGCATTAGCATCAAAAGCGGTTTACTTACCAGTCCCGCTGGAAGCTTCAGCCATTGTTGAGTTTACAAGACAAGACGTCGTAATACGTCTACTTAGCAGCACTAGTACTTCAGGGCAGACTGGATGCTACTGACTCAGTATCGGAAAATGATGAGATGGGCCGGTGCTCGCCTGTTAGCATGCTAACTTCAGTAGAAGAACTCAAGTGATAGAAATAGGGAAAAAAATGAAAGGGTTGCTTTCCACCTCTGGAGACAACTCTTGGTGAGTAAATTGTGTGCAGTAGACTCAGTGATTACTTTATAAATCAAATATTCTCACTCCTTCACAGTATGGCTTCAGAAAAAAGAGGACCACTTGTATGGTGATTCTTGATCTCATCGAAAAAATCAATGACGCCATTGATAAAGGCAACTGTGGCATTGGAAGTTTTTTGGACTTATCAAAAGCATTTGACACTATTGACTTTGAAATCCTTCTTAGCAAACTACAACATTAATGTATCAGATGATATGGTATTAGGTGTAAGGATATAGGTAATCTGTGACCAAAATTGTATTTTGTACATGCTGTTCCTGGGCCCCTATTCACAAGCTTTTGAAGTTTATTGGGGTGTCCCATTTTCACCCAAATGAAATGAAAGGAAGAAGTTTGATGCTGAACACAATGTCTCCTCTAGACTGGTAAGTAAGCATCTTTTAATGCTAACGTTAGCTATGTAGCAATAGAAATACTTACAAATAGCATCTTTAAATGCAGCATCAGAGTTGAGTTTTATTCCATCATTTGCTATATACCAAGTGCATTATACAGCTCCATTATTCTGCTTTCTCTATTACACCTCACTCCAGTGCTCAGTTAAAGCTCCTTTCATTTAAAGTATTGCACTTGTAACCATGCTATCATGGCTAAATGTCCTTTTGTCAATCAGGTGGCAAAACCTTGACATTGCACAGTAAAAGGGTGTCAGTACATCATGTCCAGTGATTGTGTGTTAGATTTAATGTAACATCCAAATGTTGCATCTTTTGTGCAATGTGTGCATTTTTTGTCCATGATTGCTTTTTTTTTTTTATTTTTAAATACCAAAGAATGTTCTCTTGACCTGCAGCACTGCTTTAATGTGGGTTTGTTGTAATCCCAGGCTTTGATCTATGAATTGCACCATGAAGTCTGTGCTTAAAGTTAATCGTAACCTGTAATGAATGATTGAAAGAATAACAAAGGGACATGGATCTGCTTTAAAATGAGAAAATGAGTAAACGAGTCTCCAGCTAATCACAGGCTTTGATCCCGTGCAGGCTTTGAACTGATAAATTGTTCTATACTGAAGTCTTTCTACTTGGAATTCATGATGGTTTTAGCTGGTCGTATGGGCCTTCTCTGATGTGAGTAAAAGAGGCTTCTGTTTGAGGAAGGTGTTGTGTCTTCACCTATCTGTGGGATTACACACCACTATCTGACTACATCTGTATCAGGGAGTGATTAAACTTGATAATCTCTGGGATTCCTGTTTGTCACTGCTGACAACAGGCTTGTGTTTTTCAACCTTGTGGACATCTTGTAATGCTCTTGTCAGAGCAAATCATTGCAGCCAGGTGATGTCTTCCCATGCATTTATATTTCTAGCACGGGCTAGCGGTTTCAGTCGTATGTAACTTCATTCAAATCAGGTGGGAGACTTTTGTTACAGGTTCTGTTACTTTTCCACTGAAGAAATAAATAGCTTTTTAGCTTTAAGCCATAAACCCACAGACGTGTGGGTTTGAAGTTGACTGATTTCTCACTGATTCTGACTGACAGCCTCCCTTGTTTGTATGCCATGCCATAAATGGATTGCATGCTTGCATTTGTCCCTTTTTTCCCTTCTGTACCAGGATCTGGTCCTGGTTCTGCTAATTCGTGGCAGTCAATACAAAAGTTGAAAAGCAATTTTCCCCAAATGATTGCAGAATGGTACTGATGGAGTTGTCTTAAAACTCATTTATTCCATTTTCATATGAGATGAGTTCATATTCCAGTGTCCCACTTTGAGCCTGAAACGCTTGTAAGAGAGCAAAATGAGCTAAGTGGTGAGTGCAAGTGGGGAGTCACGGATCTAATGCAGAAAACAAATGGGGAAAGATGCGAGACAGAAACTATCTCTGCTGTCTCAGTTGAGCCCACCTGGTATTTCAGAAAAAGAAGCAAATATCCCTCTGATGCATAATTTTATGGCAGAAAACGACACCTGCATCCTGAAGAACCCCATCTGTATTCTGTTTGTGTGTAACTACATTTAAAATGAGTCTGTTTGAATGGTGGCTGTTGCAGTGATTGCTGACAGCGACCATTATACATCAACATTTCTCCAGTCATGCCTTTGTGATTCCTTTGTTAAAGTATCACACCTGTGTTCCTAACTGCCTCTGGATACACACGTTTATTGTGCTATATTCAGAAACACAAAAACAAAGGGACAAGGGTAAGTCAAAATCACAAACACTGCTTTTTCCATTCAGGAACCTCTTCAGTCAAAAAGCATCTGCCAGTCAAATCTGATCTCATAGAGCTACAGTATGGAGGCAAAATATACCATGAGATGATAGAAACACATCTGTCAGATATTATTCATGTTCAGTGAATCTGTCACTTTAATACCTTTGGTTTTATTAGGTTTTAGGCAGTGTTGCAAATCAATAAGCAGGACTGCCTTATTTGAATATGGGATTTAGGGGATTTTGCATCAGTGTGATGGATCACCATGAACTGTTAGGTTTTTAAAACAGAAATTCCCAATAATCTATATCACATTATGTAACCGTGATATTACTCAGAAGTGAAACTGAAGGTGTGTGCACCCGCAATGTTAGCAAATGTGGGCGTCCGCTAATCAGCAGGTTGGAGGTTCGATCACCGGCTCCTCCAGCCCACATGTCGAAGTGTCCTTGGGCAAGATGCTGAACCCTGAAGTGCCCTTGATGGCTGTTCCATCAGTGTGCACATTAGTGGGATGTATGAATGTGTGTGTGAATGGGTCCGATATGAGTGGTCTTTGAGACTAGAAAAGTGCTATATACAGTAAGTGTAGTCAATTTATTTAATTATCCCTCAATGACAAAAGAGCATCAGGCAGCATGTGTGGTAGGTTAAGGTTAAAGAGGAACACCACACTATTTTTAAAGAACAGTAATGTTAACAGCATGTCTTTGACTAGGTACTGTGCTCCTCCACAGACACACACAGCGGAGAGCCCTTCTTAGTTGAGCTACAACACATGTACTCATGCTGTGACTCTCTCAAAGAGCCATGAATGTGCTTCAAAGCTCCACCAGACTCCCTGTCCGTCCAGCAGAGCAGCTGAGAGTCTGAGAGTAGCTGCTCATGGCTGATTAGCTCTGACTTCCTGCTCTAGATTGTTGTCCGTTCGACACTAAGAGGTGGTCAGTCAGCATCCCCCCATGTGTCCTGACCACCACCCTGTGTCATACACTATGAAGCCACAAGGCCACGTCTTCTACAGTCACTGCTTCCTCTGTCATTATTGAAGAAAGCTTCAAGCAGGATCTGAGGATGTAGTTACTCTTTAATCCAAACACCCTCTGCTAACAAGAGCGGTTCTTTTATTATCAGCTGAAAGCTTGTGTTTCCTGCAACCAGTTCTCCAACCTGCACAACCAGTCCTTCAACTTAAACAACCAGTCCTCCAACCTGTACAACCACACAGGACATTATTTTTAACCCTCTGGTACGACCCAAAGTAGTGTCTCCTGAAATAGCGCCCCTAGCAGGCATGCCATGGTTGTCATGGTTACAATAATAAACACGTGGATTGTACCGATGTGGACTTTGTTGCTCTATAAACTACATCACTGTACTTTTCCCTTTGCTCCTGTCATAATTAATATGACCACTAGATGTCGCCTAGCAACAAAACCTAACTATGGCTCATAATAACCTGCGGCACAGACGACCTATGCGCTCGTATTTTACAGGAAGACAGTCTCGTTTCTGGGCCTTTGAGCCTATTTTTATTCATGTCACCACCAGATCTCAGTAGTTACTTTACAGAGTACAGAGTTATCTGAACCATTAGAACCACTGCTCATAGCTATAAAAGTAAGAAAGTTTCAAGTAAACTGCCTTTATGTTTATATGTTTAGATTAATAAGAGTTAGAGAGCAATCTCTTGAAGGTTTTTTTCAGATTTTGTTCCTTAGTTCAAATGACGGTGCACCAGTCGCAGCCTTTTGAAGTTTAAAGTTTTGATCTTGGAGAATAGCCCTGGCCCGTGGAGTGAAGATGAAATATTTCTTCAAGATCTCTTAGAACAAGACTGCTGGTGTGTTTCTGTGCAAACAGCCTTTCAGCATGGGAAGTTAGTGCAGTGCCACAAACATGAAGGTGCAAAAGTTCAATAACCAAAGCTTCACACCTTTAAGTGTACTTAGTGGCACCATTGCTGTGGCAACCACATAGTTTCAGAATGCTGTGCAATGTCAACAGCACATGTCTTAAAGTCTAGAGCTTTGTGATTCTTTGGTAGCCATTTGGCTGCCATGTTTTCCACTGCACAGATCTGTCCAGGGAGCTGCTCCCACTTGGCTATCGATTTTGTCCTGGTCTATAAGTGGGCTGATGCTGAGCACGGGAGGAGGAGACTCAGTTACACTTCTTCTGTGGTGACCTTCACAAGACATTCTGTGTCTGTGCTGTTTTTCTCTTTTTTTTCCTTTTTGTGCTGCTCAGAAGACGTTATAGTTGTATGTGGTACAATGATATCTCCTGGGAGTGCACGTACTGTGAAGGTCTTGTTTGTCGAGAGCTGAGGGGAAACCAGATCTTTGGGTTCTGTTTGAGAAAACATTTATCTTTAATAAGAAAGTTTAATAATGGTAATCTATTTTAAAATGATATAATATTTTTCACTGGTGATGAAGCAATTCCCTCATAGCAAAATGTAAGAAAAGTGGATCTAGCTACAACTCCGCTGAAATTAGATTTGACTGAAATTTGGAAGACCTTTCTTCCACAGAGAGATAACTGCAGATTTTGCTCCATCTCATTTTCAGATCTCGTACCATTTCCCACAAGCCCTAGGAATGTCACCAACCTGACAGACTGAGGCTTGTTGAATGGTCTCAGCATAAAATTGCAGCTGAGAATTACCATGTCAGTTTCCATTTGGCTGGAGCAGTAGCTCACTTTCTTAATTTGCCTTTTTTCAGAGATAATCCCAAAGCAGAGAAAAGGATGAGGAAGAATAAAGCAGAACCAGTCACGTTTATGTTCGGTGAACATCACTGCGGCTGTAGTTTTTTTTAATGCTAACACATTGATCATTGTTTAACTTTGTTAAAATCATCAAGTGTTCAAATTCTAAATAAGTGCCATGGAGGATTAGTATTCTTATATGGAGAGTAAACCCCAGGGGAGAAGTGTTTTCAGAAAGTATTTCAGTGAAAGATTAAAGATTCAGCATCGAGTTACTGGTTTTATAGTTAATAGAATAACAAGAAGCAAGTAAATTTTATTATTTTATTTTTCATCACAACTGGCAAAGTGTCAAAATAACTTCACTGTCATTTAAAAATAGGTGCTATGTTAAGCAGGATAGTAAATAAAACAGGATTGTCCTTCGAGCTTGGTTCCAATAGATGGTTTCATTTGGAATCAAATGAAAGAAAAATATATGATCACCTTGAGCTAATTTAGCTATATCCTGCTCTCTGCAAGCCATGTGTCTCTGCCAAAGATCATTTCAGAGGGTAGAGAAACTCCACTCTGCAGTCACAAGCAGACTCTTAACAGAGGTGTGGCTTCTTCAGAAAAATGATCCATCTGTATTACGTACATTTCAGAGCTTGACCGCAGAAGTCACAGTTATGTTTAACAGGCAACCTCTAGTTGACATAGTAACTAATGACAAGTTCTTCAACCTTAACCACATTTATTATTGTCACCATGATTACAAACGTCCTCTAACGTATTAACTGAAACCATGAGGGCAGGGACAAGTGACTTAATTTAATCACCTTTCCATATCTAATAGTGTTAATCCCATTTCCAGGTTGTATCCACAGGTGTTAGATGTCAGTTAGGCTGCTACTAAAACCTAGAGGTGATTACAGATCAAAATTAAACCTCAAGTTAAATGTATCGTTAACTTTGCAGGTAAACGTTGAAACTTAGCTCAGAGAAGATTCTGTCAAGGATTTGAATTTGATAAAATGCTATAAAACATTGAGCCCAGTTTTGATATTAACAGAGGTGGTCACTATGGATCTAAAGTTCAACCTTCTCATGTAAATTTGTTCTTCATATTGCTCCCATGCTTTGAGTTTAGGACATTATATTCATCTTCTTCTTCTTCTCTGTTGAATGTGAGTGGTGAAAATGTCACGGTCTTTTTTTTGTTTTATCATCAAGCCTGCAGCAAAGGTCACTTTACCAATATCAGCTCTAATTTAATGGCCTGTTGCTAAGAAGTTCATTTTGAGGGCTCAGTGGGGCATGTGCAGGGGTTTTCTATAATTCATGGCAGAAAATTAGGGAGTTTCAGCATGTCGGAGTTTGAGAAGTGCTTCAAGAGCACCTTGGGGAATCAGTTTTTACTCCCCAGGCATAGTTCTCCACAAGACAGAGACATATTTGTTATAACACCTACAAATTTATATTGAGCACACTCAACCCCTGTGTCAACTGCAGTGCATTCAGTATTCGCACACTCTGCATAAAGTCAATATGAGTCACTTGGAGCTCAGTGAAACCTCCTCTTCTCTCTAAACAGTAATTCACTTTCAGTATGAGCATGAGTCTGTATTATTGATGATCCACCTTATTGCAATGGGCTGTGCATGGGTGCTTAGGCTGGAATCCAGAGCCTCATTGTTGTCTTGGTATAATGTCTTTATAACTGCCCTAAGCCTCATTAACTGTTTTGTTTCTTTGAATGTGCTTTGGAGAAAATGATAGTAATACAGTCTGATCCCTGTAGAGGTTAGATTTCAGTCACACTGGAACATAAACCCGGTATCATATTAAATATTTCACATTTATGGGAGCTGCAGCATGCTGTAGTTACTTCTACAACACTCCTACAACCTGCAGTAGCTGGATTTTTGGACATTCAGCAGATAGAGAGCAAAATTAGAATTTTTGTTATGTACCTGAAAAGTATAAAAAGTCCAATATTCACTTTCCTTTTAATTCTGTTTGGATTTCCACCAACGCCTGAGGGAAACTCAGACAAGATGGCGGCTTGCATGGCCACAGCGGCCTGGAGCTAGATCTGGCATCTATTCCTTTTCTTTGTTTCACTTATAGTATCCTCACTTATACTACATTTATTCAGTCTGGACTAGCTCACACAACAGTCTGCAAGGAATGCTGATTATTGGAGTAATGGTTTTATTGCTACTCCACACATCAGAGCCTGTCTGGTTCACCACCCAGGCAAGAAGACATTGCAGGCAGAGGCAAGGGAGGAAGCAGAAGTGGGGTAGACGAGCTAGCATTCATTCTAGACCAGTGGTTCCCAACCTGTGGGCCGTGAAGGTATTGCAAGTGGGCAGACAAACCTCTGGCAAAACAGTCCAATTTTGGTGAAACATGTAAATATAACAATATCATATGAAGTGATGTTTTTAAATGTCTTTTCTTATTAAGACCTACCACTGTGATACGCTGATGATGGGAACATTTACATTGTTGCCGCTGGACCACATCATGCACTTGTTTCCTATCTCAGTCTAATTGTGCGCTAAAAGATCACATCCATGGCAAAAACTGGAGTATGAAAATGGATAGCTGGTTAGCAACAGGAAGAATTAAAAGGAAAGAGTCAAAAGACAGATGGTGAATCAACGAGAGATTGCCCCGTCAAACAAAAAAGAAAAATCGAGCTTCACCTGCTTTCAGTTCAGTCCTGAATGTTCAGTTGCTGTCAATGAATTTAAAAAAGTGCTCTGTGACATTGTTTGGCCTTTCTATTGTGGAGTTGGTTGTGAGCCGCCAACATTTTTGAGATTTTCAGTTGGCCATGATTCCGAAAAGAATGGGAACCGCTGTGCTAAATTAAAGAAATTAAACCAAACAGCCCTGGATTCGAGACTTTCTTACTAACAGACTACAAACACTGTGCATGGGTGAACACCCCCCTCCCCCACAATACCCAACACTGGAGCACCCCAGGGCTGTGTGCTGACCCCCCTCCTACACTCATGCTAACATCATAATCAAGTTTGCAGATGACACCACTGTGAACAACAACAACAACGAGTCAGCCAATAGAGAAGAGAGCTGGGACAATAACCTCTCAAACCAAAGAAAACAAAGGAGCTAGTCTTGGACTTCAGGGGAAGGAAACACAAAGGCCACCATCCCTCTGCACTGATGTAGAAAGAGTGGAGGCTTTTCAGAGCTTCAGGTTCCTCTGAGTCCACATCAGCCATGACCTTTCATGGACCATCAACATAACAGCAATGATCAAGAAAGATCTGCAGAGGATTCACCTCCTGAGGAGCCAGGAGAAAGCACAACTCCCACAACAGATGGTGGTAATCTTCCACAGGTCCACCATTGAGTCCATTATAAGGGCATCACTAAATCACTACATGGTACCCTGGCTGCACCTCTGAGAACAGGAAGGCCCTCCAGCGAATCATCAAAGCAGTGCAGACGATCATCAGCTCACAGATCCTTACTTTGGAAGAAATCCATAGAATCTGCTGTGGCTGCAAAACCATAAAAATCTGCAGCTCCGACCCACCCTGTGCCCCAGCATCTCACCCCTCTGCATGCCCACACAACTCGGCTGAAAAGCAGTTTTTACCGCAGTGATGTCACACTGCTATATGGTTTCAGGTTCCTGCCACACAATGAGCCCTGTCTGCAAAAACCGCCACATCCTGCTGCTGGCTTTATATTGACATAACATGACAATGACATATGTGACATGACAGTTCAGTATACTTTCACTTGAATAAGATAAATGAACTAATATTACGATATATTACAATTAATTATGATAATAACTTCATGATTAACCAGTTTCCAACACAATGTGACACACTGTGTTTCACAAACCCAAATACAGTTTCTCAAACAATGTCTACAGCAAAACATGGATACTGTCAATGATAGCATGATCACTGTACTGAAAAAGAATATGATGAAATAAAAATTTAGGTTGGCTCCTTCTCTGTTCCTGTTTGCTTAGACAAAGTGTGTCTGACAGTGAAAGTATCCTTGATAAGAAATGTGACAAACTCTGTGGAAGTCAAGTCATGTTCTTGCTGGTCTGTGCTGGGAAGCAAGCACACCAGCAGGCATAACACACTTGTAAAAAGAAGAGGGAAAAAATAGAAAGGCTTGGCCTCTGTAGGGACAGGCAGCCTGAAGGAATGGTCCAAAATGAACTCCATCTCGGACAACACCTTCCAAGATGATGTAGAGCACTTTTAGCCTCTGGCTTGCCTCCTCGAGGTGTAGCAGGGAGCACTCGAAGCTCTCATTTGTGCCATTGGGGTGTGTAATACCTCTTGCTATAACATCCTTGATAAAAAATGAAAAGCTGCTGATAGCCCTGAGAATAAGGGCTCTTTTCTCTTTTTGTCCACGGTGGGCTACACCTGCTTCTCTAGGTCAGGTTACATCGGAGAAGAGCTGAACTGTTTCTGTGCATATCTGTCAGGGCACTGCTACGTCCATCTGTCAATATGTAGCCTGCACATCTGTGCATCCATGTCTACCATCCTTATGTGTCTGCATTATTATTAGGATAGGATAGAATAGAATGGAACAGGATAGAATAGAATATAGTATAATAGAATAGAAAAGAATAGGATAGACAGAATAGAATAGAACAGAATACATTATGATAGAACAGAATAGAACAGAATGGAACAGAATAGAGTAGAATAGAATAAAACAGAACAGGACATGATAGAATAGAATGGAATAAAATAGAATAGAACAGATTACAGTAGAATAGTATAGAACAGAACAGAATAGGATAGAACAGATTACAGTACACTAGAATAGAATAGGATAGGACGTGATGATAGAATAGAACAGAAAACAATAGGATAGACTAGAACGGTATCTGTCTATCTATCTATCTATCTATCTATCTATCTGTCTGTCTGTCTGTCTGTCTGTCTGTCTGCAGTTACCTTTAAATTTTATTTAAATTTGATTCAATTCTATTGAGGACAAAGTGTAAATAGAAATGAATCAAGTCTATCAGCGAGTCTTTGTGTCAGCAGTGGTGAGTTGGGTGTCAGAGTTGCCTGTCGTCATAGATTCCACTGCTTGGTGTCAGAGCTGAATTCATAAGTGTCATCTTCATGATGAAATGCAAAATATGACCCATTCCTGTGCCTGATCAGCCGCCACGGTCAGAGGTCTATTATCATGTCAGGCACAGCTTCTCCAGGGGAGGGGGGTGGGGGGGCTCAGACAGCTTTACATGCACCCCTCTGTCTCCCTCTCTCTCTCTCTCTCTCGCTCTCTCTCCCGAGCTTTCAGCACAGAGGCACTAGACAATGATGGGTTTCTCAGATGGAATTAAAATGTCTCGTCCTACAGCTGTCACCCATGCAAATTGCATTGTCTACAGATTCTATCACAGAGAGCAGCCATCAGTCTGCTTTGTTTGATGCCTCCTTCTCGGTTTTTGTCGTGATGTCATTATCTGTGGCTCTGCTGCTCCTCTCCTTAATGTTTCAGACAGTCATCTTTTAATCTCTCTCTCTGTCTGTATTTCGCTGCAGGTTTACCGTCACTCCTACATGGCCTCCTACAGCATCTACAACATTCATACACGGTGAGTGTTTATGTCTCCCTCAGCAGCCGCTGTGAGGTAAAAAGCTCTGACATCAGTGAAAAAATAACTGATCCACCCTGTTCTGCAAAAACGAACTGCAGTGATATTATCAGTAAAACCTAGTGTGACAATAGTATTTAATGATCAACTTACTTGTTGTGCCATGCAGGAAGGAAAAGGCAGGTGGTTCTCTGTTTGTCTGCACAGGTGGACCCAAGCTGCAGCCTAAGGGCTCCACATGTTCAGGGACTGACTAACATTATTTAAATTTGGCGGTCCTGTAGAAAAAGGATTCTCTGGACATGTTCCAGCAGTGTACAGCTGAATGTAGACAGCACAGGAAAAATGGGCTGGAGCACAGTAATTGATTCACAGCGTTTAACAATGCAAACAGACCAATGTTTCAATGCTGTCAGAGTCAAAAAAACACACAACAGACATAAGGCAAAAGCAACAGAGTCAACCTAGAATAGGTGTGCAGTTGTACAGTTGTCATTGGATCATTGGCTGAGCAGGATGTGAACTCTGTTGAACAATGGATCCAAGAGGCGGAGGTGCCACAGCCAAATGCCTCCAACCAGTCCTCCAGTCCTCCAACCAGTCCTCCAACCAGTCCTCCAACTAGTCCTCCAACCTGAGCGAACATACAGATCATTTGTTCCAATATAACTCACAGGGCCAGGCATCCCAGACCTTGGTTGTCATGGCAACAAATATAAATATGCAGAGTGTGTGTGTGTGTGTGTGTGTGTGTGTGTGTGTGTGTGTGAAACTCCTGTGTTTTGTTGACCTCCACCTTGACCTCCTCCTGATGCAGACTTTGTAGCTCTTACTGCATCACCAGATTTCCTCCTCTGCTCCTGTCGTAATTACTACAGCCACTAGGTGTCGCCTAGCAACGAAACGTAACTATGGGTCATAACAAGCTGCTGCACAGACGATCCGTGGGCTCATTTTTTCACAGTGCCACACCTCATGCACTATAATCACATCAGGAACAACGGAGCACAGATATCAAATGTAATCAGTCAGAGGAACCAGGACAACCAGGAAGAATCCAGTCAGTTATGTCACCACCTCTAGGAGAGGATGAGATTTTTTCTGTTCCTGAGGCTGCAGAGCTGTGATTAGTCTGTGCAGGGTGTCAACCAACAGCATCCTCCCTGTTTTGTGTGTGAATAGCAGTTTTGTGTTCAGGTATGCAAATATTTACAGCATAAATCAGAGCACAGGCCCCTCTCAGCTTCTCCACAGCATCTAGTAACGTAGTCCCATATCGGATGATGCAAATCCATTTTTAAATCAGAGTTTAATTCATCTAATATATGGAATTAAAGAAATAACATGTCTGCCCCGTCAAACACCTTCTCCATCATCAGCAGGACTCAGAGCAATCTCTACGATGACTTCAACTGAGGAATTTCACAGTTTCTAACATAACATTAGTTAAACAGACTGTATGTTGGTCACTTTCTGTATCTCCACTGTTTTAATTTTCCACATCGAACCTACATGTAGGTCAGTGCAGCTTCATCTGATGACACGGTTCTGGTTCACAGGGCTGATGAACTGAAAACATCACTGTTAAGTAACCTCATGTTTGGCTGAGATAAAGGTTGGAGACCATCAGTAGATCAGCTGGATCCAGTCAGTCACTGGGACCAGCAGGGTTCCCGTCACTAGTCAGAGAGGATTCAAACTTTATTTTTGCCTTTGCAAACATGAGTGTTACTCTGTGAAGTTCAGTGCTGAACTCTTCAGATATTGTGCTGTTTGGACACCACTGTGCCTTTCTCTGTTTATCTCAGTCACCAGGCTGTGGGTCTGTTGCTGCCTTGTGCTCATTTGAATTTGAGCCTCATTGTGATTGAACCAAGAGAAACTGATGCATAACGTGTGATCACAAAGGAAGAAACTGTTCAAACCATTTAAACTTTTTTTTCCCTCCATATTGTTTTCGCCTCCACACTCTGCTCTTCACTTCATTTCAATATGAATCGTGGATTTGAGCCAGTTTTACTGTCAAAGACATTATTGTGTTTAGGTACAGGTAGTGCTAGGTATCATTCCATAAGTTTGAATACTGATACTGATTCTTAACTGATTCTTAACGATACTTTTATCAAATCCATTTTAACAAAAAGTAATTACAATAGCCATTAAGCTACAAACAGCCAATCATCAGTATCATTAGATCTTGGTCCAAGCATCCTGCATGCTGATTGGCTCATTGATGCAGATGAGCTCTACCCAGATACTTCTTAGGTATCAAATGAAAAGGCATTCTTCGCTCTCGATAGGTCGGTCCATAAAAGCATCAAAGTTTGATATGCAGCCCTAATTAGAAGTCATAGTTCTGTGATTACTTTAGGAAGATTAACTGTTGTCATTACTGATTAATCGTTTTCTTGATTACTCTGTTTATCTATAAAACATCATAAAAATATCCAATTTACAAAGAAGCTTGAGAACCTGATACTAGAGGGACTATTTCAATTTTAATCCTCCGCTGGATGTTATTGATGACATCACTTGTTGTCTTCTTTTTCAGGGAGGTCTGGGAGCTGGACCCTCCTGAGGTGGTGAACTCGGTCCTGCAGTATGCTGCCTGGGGGGTGCAGGGCCAACAGCTGGTGAGAACACAGTGAATAAAACATGTCAGAGACTCACCCTGACTTATAGCACCACCTGAATTAATTTTACTGCATTTCAGGGTCAGTGACAATTAAGTGTTACACTTTCTGTTTCATACATTTGGTTATCTGTGTCTGAAGCTTGCAGTAATTAAGTTATTTTTAAAGAATAACAGTTATGTAATTACATCAGTGAAGTCACAGCCTTTATCTGACGTCCAACAAATCTAATTCTAATTTTCTTCAGAAAAATAAGAGCCTGTATTTTAAAGGCTCTGTGGCTGATTGATGTGGAGGACGTTGTGTCATATAAAGAGATACAGTGTCTCTGCCTTTACTGCATGTGTCTCTCAGAACTGCCCACTCCACTCATAATGCCTCACTTTTTCATACCTTTCTTATTCATCTACACTTGCCTCTTGACACCTAAAAAGGCTGAAGCTGAGTAAAGCTGCTTTGACCATATTTGCAAATTTCAATGTGGAATATTTAAGCATAAATCAAACAGGAGTCCATTAGGAAGTCATTATGGTGATGAGAGAGCGAGACAGATGTGGAGGCTTTTTAGCTCTCGAGTGGCACGCGCAGCATCATTAGCCAGAAGAGCATCTTTGGAAAGAACGACGTGTGTTTTTGTGAGAGAGGCTGTAAGAGAGCTGTGTGATTCTGTCAATTCTCACAGCGAAGATGATGCCAGAAAGTTACACAGAGATCATGAATTAGAGGTGTCTGATGATGACTTCACTCGGTTCTCATTACGCTGCAGTTCTAATTATGGCTTCATTGAGCTGCTTTGATCATCTGTGAATTATTCTGTGAAAAATAACTGTGGTCATATAGTGAATATTATCATTATGCGTCATTGTCTAGAATGACTGCTCTTATCTTTTTAATCCACCTGTATTTTCAGTAACCCGCAGTCAGAGGTATTTCACAGAGGTAATCAGACTATTATTAGCACAGCCTTTTAACTATGGGGAAATCACAGCCTGTGGAGCCAAAGGCCTCCTGGGGGTGAAGATACTGCACAACGTGAATCTGAGTCAAATATTTTATAGCTGCTTGACATCGTAACTCAGTCAGACCTAAACGCACAGGCAAGATACACACATGGACATCATTCAGCGTGACTGATCCTTGTCTCTGACGTCCACTGGGAATAAACTCATCATCTTAGAAATCGCAGGAAATAGATTCTTCAGAACCTTTTCTTCTCGTCTGTGTCAAACTAATCCACTGGTGTTTGTCTGTTTGTCTCTGCTTACATAGCAAACAGGTCCTGCTAATGACTAATTCAACATTCAAAATCTCAATAAACACAAAAGTTAAATTTCACAGTGAAATGAAAGAAAAGCTCAAAGATCAATTTTAAAAACAATAACAAAACAATGAAATACAATTAAAATACCTGACCTACATGTCCAGACCCCGTCCTACGCACTTACCATCCATCGACAGTGCACCTGAGAGAGTCTGCATCATGGAGATAAATACCATGTTTGTGGGTTTTAAATGTAGAGTCTGTGATCTCATTAACCGTGTAGATGTTTTTAGTAGATTAACAAACATCAGAGTGAGCTCCGGTGTGGCCCTGCCCCCAGTAGTCCTTCCTCTGTCAATGTGCAGTGATGTCCTTCTCCTCACTCTATGTAAATATGGACCCAATGCACACCTTATACCTGAAGCCCCCCTGCATTCAGATATTTCAGGAAATTAGTGACACTTAATCTTTGGCCTGTTATAGAATAATGTCTTCAGTGGGAAATAATGGGCGGTGAGCTACTGTCTGGAGAGAGAAGTTAGAATCTACTCAAAGATTAACCCGATTTGTTGACATTAAGAAAACATAAGGGAAGGCTGAGGTCGTGGTTTTCCACATTAGCTTCAGCAGATGCTAATTCAGAAATGTTCAAATGTAACTTGAAGGAAATGACTTTCAGTTCACCAAACAATTTTTGTAAAACCCTGTGGTTTTAACAGTGTTTATATTTAAAGTGAAGTTATCTACAGGAAATGCAACAAACCTCAATAACTGTCTTTATCGTGATATCACATGAAAACTACACAAATCTGTGTAGTCTGTGCATTTTGTATTGATGCCCTCTGAATTTCTAACACCGAGATCCCCACAACATTCCCAACTTCTATAATTTGATCAAACTTGTAGCAAAAAAAAAAAGTCTGATTATCTTCACTCCAGTGTAGGGGAGAACTTCCTTCTTGCAGACGGTGCATTTGAAGTGGCTCTGCTGTTAAATCACCATTTCCCTGAACCTTTTAGCACAGCCTCAGAGTGCCCTCTGCACTGATGATGCCTCGATGCCTTGCAGGCAGACAGCAGATGGCCCTGCTGACTGTGAGGCTGTGTCGGTGCAGGGGGAGGCCCCTTGCTAATGAATTTTTATTTAAGATCACATCAGGCCACACTTTTCTGGCTCTTTCAGACAGATTCTGCTTCCATCCGAGACAGACTTTGGTCTGTGTAACTTTGAGAGATGGAGTCTCTGGTGTTTGTTTGATGTGTCAGATAAGTTCAACATTGTTTTTCTTCTACATGGAAGTGAAGGTAGCTCTGTTCATATTGTGGACGGTGCTGCTGCTCTCTACTTCCTCTATTGTTCTCAGATGGGGTTTGAGAACTCAGGAAAGTTTTTCATGGACAAATATTGAATCTTTTTTTTTTATTTCAATCAGAAAAGAAAGTTGCAAAGTAAATGTAGGCTGCACGTCTTGTATCCTTAATAAAAAGTACCACCCTCCTGTGTTGTTCCAAACAGCTTTAATTTACAAAAAGGTTAGAAATCAAAGAAAGAAAGATGCTCTTTACAACTCCAGAACTTCCAGTTTTGTCTGATTTGAAACTCCAGAGGTGGAGGAGTCTGGTTTTTGGATTTTAAGTCAGTGCTGAGGTGTTTGGAGGAGTTACAAGTTTACTTCCACTAATACACTTTACACTACATTGGCGTTAATCACTTAACACTGCCTTACACCTTTTAATTCAAAAAGAATAGTTTGGGTGCTTGAGCAAATATCGTGTGTATTTAATATAATAGCTGTTAATCCTGTGGATGTGCAAACCCCCAAAATCGGACTCATCTCTGAAAACTTTACAGCCACGTGCACCAGTTTGTCTCCTGCTGCAGGATTTCAGTATTCCTCTCCCGCACCATGAGAGATTTAAGTTGGGACTGTGTGCTTTGTCTCTACAGATCTACATATTTGAAAACAACATCTACTACCAATCTGACGTCAAGAGTAACTCCCTGAGGCTGACGTCCTCTGGGAAGGAGGGGGTCATCTTCAATGGGATTGCTGACTGGCTCTATGAAGGTACATAGCATGCACTGTAGACCTTTTCCCGGTGGCTATTTGAGGAAACCAATGACAAACCGATAACGACTGCTTTTCCACAGTGGATTTTAATCACAGCTGAGATGCAAATAATGATAATATCTAACCTAATTTTCCAAGTGTTAACATATTGTCTCATTAAACTGAAAATACCCATGTTTAGAAGCATTACCTTAGAAAAGACAGTGATTAAATATTCATGTTTGTTCTGGTACCGATCTAGATCTCCCACTGGGTGAAGGCATTTTATGTGCTTTAAAAGAACATACACTGCATACACTTAGGCACTTCGGCACATCTCCCGGGAGAGAAGAAGATTATGTAAATCTTCCTTAAATCTTAAAAAAGACAAGCGACCACAATATCTGCACTGCAGTTTTGTCTGCTTTGTTCCCTTTTTTGTTCTTAATTAAATTTGTGAAGTATAATAATTTAACAGTCATTGAGGACTGACCCCAAATTAGAACGTCATATACTGCACCACCTCTTTTATTAGAGCAGATTTTGTTCCACTTCAGTGTGTTTGGTTTTTCAGATCAGCATCATCAACTGAAATGAGAGTCATGTACAGTATCAGTGGTGATCCTAGACTCGGAGGGTCCAGGCAAATTGCCAGTTGCAGAAACCATTTATGAAACCACCATGGGCAGACGCTACATTTTACAGATGTCCCCTAAATGCCTCACATGCAGACATTCAGCAGGAGCTACGATTTAAAGATATCTCCTAAACACCTCACACAAAGACTATCAATAGACGTTACTATTTACAGATGTCCCCTAAACGTCTCACATGCAGGCAATAGTATCTACACCACACATCATCTGGGGCCACACGTGGGGGTGGGGGTTGGGGTAACAGCAGTGAACTGGATAGTGTATTTATGGGAGGTTTAAGGGGGGTTTGTAGTTGTCTTTGCAAAATGTGCCAATATGAGGGGCCATCACCCCTTAGGGGCCCCAAACATTTACCTGGTTTTTCTCTGCTGATGGTTTGCCTCTGTATAAGATATGATTAGACAGTTCAGAAAATTGATCTTTTTACCAATAGTCACTGCTAACAAAAAGCACAGATCTTTCTGATGGTGTTATTACCATTCATCCTTTTTCTTTTTGTATTCACATCATCTAGATTTGTTAATGTTAATATCAATAATAGACTGAAACACAAACAACAACATACAGCTTAAGTATAATCTGGTTTAAAGCTGCTATAAGTAGATTTTAAGTGCCTGTTGACGGATCCTAAATTGTGTTACTTGCTTTTTGATCCTTAAAGTGCAAGATTGATCTCAGATCTGAAAAGT
This sequence comes from Trachinotus anak, assembly GCF_046630095.1. Lineage (NCBI taxonomy): Eukaryota > Metazoa > Chordata > Actinopteri > Carangiformes > Carangidae > Trachinotus > Trachinotus anak. Next base: position 3,853,107 of record NW_027273890.1, read on the forward strand.
ATAGATCATTCTGTGTCTCCCTCCACACAGAGGAGATCCTTCAGACCCATGTGGCACACTGGTGGTCCCCTGACGGAGAGAGGCTGGCCTTCCTGGTTCTCAACGACAGCCTGGTGCCCAACATGGCTTTACCTCGCTTCACTGGCATGACATACCCCAGAGGCAGGCAGTACCCATACCCCAAGGTAAACAGCATTATTTAGAAACTATGCTGTAGGTGTCACTGTACTGTCTACTCACAGAGCGGATATGAAGTACGAGCTGTCTGTTGTCATCTTTACTGTTACATTTATTTTGAGAGAAAGAAGAGAAAATAAACATCGCTCTCATGTCTGTGGTTCCAGCACAGACCTGGAGTCAGAGAGTGGTTAGCCTAGCTTAGAATAAAGACTGAGAGGGGAAAATAGCTAGCCTGGCTCCAAGGTAACAAAAAACCAAACAAAAAAAAAACATTAATGAACATGTTGTGTTCAAAGCAGTATGCTAAAAGAAAAACAGCATCTCTCAGAGCGTGTGTGTTGTGACGCCACCATTCACTCTTATAGGGCGACAGTGCACAGTCAGAGAGGCAGAGAATTAATTACGCCACTTGAACAGAATGCAGTGTATCACAGTGATCACACACATCACCCAGTTTTCTTGCTACAATAGCTTCGCCGATCTTTGATGGAAAGCAGCACCTGTTGTTCTCTGTGCAGGTCTTTCTGTACGGCTCTGCCTGTGCATCATCAGAGGTCTGTTCGGGAAGCTCAGAGAATCAAAGTACTGTAGAGTGAGTCAGAGCCAAAGAGAAAATGACTACACAGAATAACAAATTAACCCCCAGAATTCATTTATCATCATACAGCACTGATCTCAACAGACTCATAACGTCTGAGGGATGTTTTTTCCTCTGGATTTGTAGGCACAACAACATTCAAATGAGACGACTGACAGAATGCAAATGCCTTTTTTTTTTGTTTTTTGTTTTTGTTCAGTGAAGTGTTTCTGCAATGCATCGTGTTTATACATAAGCATACTTGTCTAACTCTGTGTGCACTTTAAAGAGTTTAAAGGGCTTTTAAAGGGCTGCTCTCAATCAATTATTCCTTTTAAATGGCTTCATCGTGGGGCAGCTCGTTATAACTCATCCTGCCATTTTGGATGGAAGAGTTTTGCCGTTGCAGTCATGTGAGGCTCACGTCTGGACTGTTTGGCTCTGCACACAGGCCGGCCAAGCCAACCCGGCGGTGAAGCTCTACGTTGTCAATCTCTATGGGCCGACGCACACTCTGGAGCTCATGCCTCCAGAGACGCTCAAACTACGGTGAGAGGATCTGTGCTTTGTTTGTCAGACTTTTTGCATCAGCTGCTGTAACACTTTTTTGTGTGGTCAGTTATTTATTGTGTATATAAGGAGGTAACAACACAGAATACTACACAAAATTAGATGTAACTAGAGGGATGAAACATATGCAAAGTATATATATATATATATATATATATATATATATATATATATATATACTTCAGTGTGCTAACATACTGAGAAAAAAACACGGAACAAAGGAAAGTTACTAAATAATAATAATAATAAGAAGAACATAAAGAGAAATCAATTACAAAACATAAATACACAAAAAAGGAAGACATTTTTGAAAAAACAACCCGATTATCTCTAGGCCTGCATACACACACGCACAGACACAGACACAGACACACACATTCATACATATGGCCAAAAAAAAGAATCCAGACTGAAAACTAAAGGAGACTGCTGTTTGCTGTCAGGGCCCCTAGACTTTGGAGCGACCTACCAGAGTCTTGCAGAGTCAGTTCCCCTTTTTATAAAACTCCTTAAGAAACATTTTTACAAAAAAGCTTTTATTGCATGATGTCTTTTAAATTTCATTTATACTTCACCTTGGTTTGTTTGGATATTTTATTAGATTTGTTTGGATGTCTTACATTTGACTATAAGTGCTATACAAATAAAGTATTATTTTTATTTTTATTATAACAAAAATGAATATAAAGGACCAAATTCATGTAGCTTGTAATTCAGTTCTGCCCAGCAGGTAATATTCTGATGCTTTTAACCTTGCACAGCAGAGCTGCAGTAGACTGATCTCTCTTTGTGCCAGTAGCAGTAGCTGTGCGACACCCAAGGGATCTGTTTGACATTTTAAACTTCAGATGGTCATTTTTCCTCACGAGACACTTGGCATCTTTTAATTGGGAAATGTGGCAGCCTGCAGCCTGCTGTGCTCCTGCACTGCAGTTGTTGCAGTTGTGTTTTCAGTTCAGTTCAGCTAAAAGATGATATAATGAAGGATAAACAACACATCCCAGCATGAGGTGAGGTAAAACCACTATTGTTATTTCATAATGAATCCAGTTGTATTTGTCAATCTAACATATTTTAGAGATTTCGTTATAGCCGTCAGAGTTTATGAAATTTCATCTTTCTATGCCCGGGGCGCAATCTGAAAACTGTTAATGACTTCATATGGAAATATACTCCATGTCAGCAGGACTTCTTGCTGCCACCACTGTCTCTTGGCACGACTTGTACTGAACCGACTCAATTATGCCAGACTGAGTTCTGCTGCAGAAAGATTTGTGAAATGTTCACCGCGTCTTAACATAGAAAGGATGTTCTTTGTGCACAAAAAAGAAAGTCACAGACATCTCTTGTGCCGTGAAAGGACCGGGCAGAAGAGACATGACAAAAGAAAAGCAGCAGCTTCACACTGAAGTAATTTGGTTTTCAGGAGCAGGAAAATGAGAATTTAACTTCACCCTTGACTCCGGTTCAGTTCTCAACTGCAAAAAACTTTTCTACTCTCACTTTTAATGTCAGTCATTTGCCCCCGCTTTTTTTTATATAATCAAGTCCATTACTTCTGAACTGCTCATTAAATTCCTCTTGTGAGACACATGGATGTGATAACATCATCCTGTCATGATCAACCATCACATCACATCTCTCCAAAAATGCATCTTACGATTTAAAAATGGTTTCTATAGTAACAATCTGTAATTTTACAGAGCTTGAAATAAATAATGTTTTTTTTATTTCATAGAGACCATTATGTGACCATGGTGAAGTGGATCAGCAAGACCAAGACGTCTGTGAGGTGGCTGAATCGGGCCCAGAACATCTCCATCCTCACCGTGTGTGACACGACCACCGGGGCCTGCGTCACGGTGCGTGTGTGTGGGGGTGTGAGTGTGTGTGTGTGTGTGTGTGTGTGTGTGTGTGTCCTTGGGTTGTAAAGGAGACTAAAAAAATGGAAAAAAGTGACTCTCCTTGCTTGTGTATTTTTATGAGCAAATCTACTCACTTATTAAATTGAGGGAGAATAGATGTTTTCTTACCCGTGTACCTCAACACAACTCTCCACATTTACCTCAAACGGCGTTTGTCAAACTTAGGTGGAGAGCTCTTTGGTTTATACAGTGTGTGATCAAGCCGGGTATTACATATGATTTGATTTCCAAGGTAACTCTTTTGTACTGGGTTTGTTCCCTGCACTCATTTTCTTTAAACTTTTTAATAAGCAACAGTCACTTTAAACCAATTCCCTCTTTATATCCACCGAGTGCTTTGTTGTTGTGAAGAGGTTCTAGGTAAAGATGTGAAAAATAGTGGCATCTATTATTTATGAAGTACAGATACTCTGAGTTTTTTGGCGATGCTCTCATTCATCTTCAGCAGTAACGCAGACGAGTGTTATCTGCTACACAGCTTTTTAAAATATTGAGATACATGGAAATGTGTATGAGATAAACACAGACATTTAGGTTTCAGTGAAATGATTTGACTCTTTAAATCTGTGTAACACAGTTTTAATGCCACATCATACCAGCATTTAAAACTGTAAAACTTTGCTTCAAAATCAATGTCTCTCTATAGAATTGCTGCAGTGGGATTTGCGTCCACAGTGGAGCTGTGTCTCGCTGGCGTGGAGAGCTTTTTCCCCCTCTCAGTAGTTATTGATTTAAATCGACTGTCCGCTAAGCCCCGTCCCCTTCAGTTACTTCTGCTACGCCTGTTAACCTTTCCATTCTCACACTGCACATATTTACTTACAGTTTTGCCACTCCTTAATTCCACACAGAAAATAAACAAACACAGTTTTCTCAATTCAACCCAGCGACCATGGATTTTCCTGAAATGATGACAGATGCTTGCTAATAACCCAGCGTAACCAAAATTCAGTCTCTGACTGACTTGATTCAAAGTCATTTATTTTGAAACAATAACCTTGGAAAAAATAAATCTTAAATATGCACATGTTGGCCACAAACATTTATTATGCTCAAAAATGGAGACTAAAGTACAAAAGCCCAGAAAGACAAGTATTTGTTTTGGGTTTTTTTTTTTTTTCATTTGTGAAAACAGGTGATTTTTTTTCCCTTTATAATACAATTTTTTGGGCACCACTAAAAGAAACATAAATGCTTCAAACTTATAAAAAATATAATATACATAGAAAAAATACATACACACATATATATATATATATATATATATATGTATGTATTTTTTATATATATATAGAGAGAGAGAGATAAAGAAACAGCATCCACTTCATTATCCATGATGGTCACTATAGGAAAACATACTCTGCAAAGCAACAGAGGATATATTTATTCTTAATTAGTTCTATATTTAAACAGAATGACAATTCACTTTTACAAGAGGAAAGGGTTTGAGGGGTTTGAGTTAGACCTTAACTGTTGTGTCTGTTCAACTATTAATTACGTTGGTGAAATCGCAGCACATCTGCTGGAGCTAAATCCCTCCATATTGTCTCCGTATTTGGACGCCACGGAGTTGTGTTAACCCTGCGGTTGAACCGAGGGACTCAACAGGCTGCTCTCCAGTGCTGTGGATCCTGATTTGGTGTGATTTGCAGGAACAAACACGCCACCCAGCCAAGAGGCAGCTTAGCTCGGGCCTGGACGCAGCATCCAGAATCCCCTGCCAAAACTCTGGCTCCGGCTCATGCATATTGGGTTGAAATGAGGGCCCAGACCACGAGTGGTGTCCCCGGTGACGTGTTAAACTAAACAGCAAAATAAGGAGTCCATTATGTGACAGATGATTCTGTCTGGAAAACATTTCACCAAAGTGTGAAAAAAATATGAAACAAATAAAACACTTTTCCACTCGAATTGTTGACATAAAAGAAACCTCATTTTGAGATACAGTGTGATTATACTGCTGCTCCACTGTTCACACTTTTCAAACCTGTGTCAAAAGCAGCACGATGAGAGGATTTCGATGGCTTTGGTGACATTTTGCTCTGACATCTTTTTCAGAGACATGAGGAAAGCTCCGAGCTCTGGCTCTCCAAGCAGGTAAACTTCTCTCTGCATTCTCTACTCAACATTTTTAAAAGCGTGTGATCCAGTGCTGTAATTTCACTTCAGGACAGCTCCAACTCGACATCATTCAAACTGAGATGACATAAAGGACACTGTCATCATGTTTTCATACGTGTGTTTTGTGTATACAAGAGGTTTAAAATCAAAGACACAGCATTTTATAAAATTTGTATAATCCATCGAAAGAATTTGCAAAATTACAGCTCACATTTAGCTTTTTATGGTGTTTTCACTGTAGGAAAATCTTTAAATTACTGTCTTGTCATGATGGACTTCTGCAAAGCGTGACTGCACTGTACAGTTTACTCATTTGACATCAGCCTCTTTGTTCCAGCAGAGCCAGGGGCATGGTGCTGTCAGATAAAAGCTAACAAGGCTGAAGCAGAGCACTGTACCACTAGTTCCATGTAGATGTGGTGAAATATTATCTGAAGTTCAGAAAGGAACTCAATCATTTTGGCTGTGTTTAGATGAGCGAGCACAGTCTGCTCTCGGCTTTAGCTTGTTTTATTTACCCAGAGACGGAGGCAGGCAAGAGACAGTTCATAACAGGACTTGATCATATAGCCCTGCAGCCGTACATGTTTGGCTGTAGCTGTGGGTAATTTAACCACTTGACGATCTTGGCATGCAAAGCTGCTTGTATTTGTTAAGGTGGTAAACTGTGAGATTCTCATTTGCCGGCTGTGAGGTTGTGTCAGTGCAGAGAGAGCCTCTGCAAATGTGTTTTTATGTAAGATCACCACATAAGCCTTTGACAGTTTCCTTGAAAATGCTAAAGGCTCATTCTGGGTAGACTCTCTCCATCTGAGACAGAATGTGTTTCCTCAGTGTCATTACACAACTTTAAACTTGAACTATTGAGTTAAGCACTGACTCAACACACATCTGCTTATTTGGCTGTGTTTAATACATCTGACGAGGTTAACTAAGATTGTCTCTCCTTCACTTTGCCAGAGATTTCTCGTTCAAAGAATTTCTGTTGGAAAAAGTTCAGTGGTGGAAAAGGGAAAGTTATTAAAGTAAAAAGTAAAAGGCATTCAAAATTTGACTGGGGGGGGTGGGGGGTGGGGGGGGGGGCAAGTTGAAACTGCACATCTGCTGGGCAGGAGGCACAGTAAAGCACCGATATGTCTATAAAAGGACCTGCAGTTTTAACAGATACAGGAGTGCTGACCCACAATTCCACTGTGCAGCGTTGTTGCACAAACAAAGTCTACATGAAAGAGTCATCATGTGGAAACCTCACTCCCGACCTCATCACAAAAGTCAGTGCCGTCTGAACTATGCAAGGTGACATCCGGTCGCTTTGGAAACAAGTGCTGTGGACAGATGGAGTTAAAACTGAGCTCATCAAAGGTGTGTTTGGAGAAGAAAAAGAACACCTTGCCAACTGTTAAACATATGGGTGGAAATATTCTGCTCTGGGGTTGTGAGGCTGCCAGCGGCACAGGACCCATCTGAAGCAGACCTCAAAATCCACAATGAACTACTTCAAGAAACCTGAGCTGAGGCTCAGTGTCTCCAGTCTCCCCGACCTTTTTCATATGCCACAATAATCTTTACAGGCTCATTTTTAACATCTATTTGCTGCAGGAGTTGTATTTACTTCTATTCAATGCAACATCAAATCAAACATGGATTTGTTCAGCGATGCCCAAACTTTTAAACCCAAATTAAAGCAAATCAATCCTGCACCTGGATTGGTTTGGGTTCTAACAGGAAACACATTTCAAAAAGACTGGTCAAAATGTATGCACCATTGATGGCGAGACTTTTAGTCTCATATGTGTCAAGCTCCTAAAACACTAGATCCTACATTTCTTATAATGCAACTAATGGGCTCTTTTGATTAAACTGTACTTACTGGGCAAAAACTCCTGTCTTTCAAATACCATGTCTCCAGATTGTTTGCTATTATAAAATTTAAACCCAAATCCAGTCGCAGATGGTGTTCATGTGTGAAGCCAGTGAGTGCTCTGCTGTGTCAAGTACAGCACTTGCATAAATGCACTGTTACTTTTAGTTTGAGTTTCAGGCAGTGCACACAGAGCTGTTGTTTCCCTGCTGGTCATGCTAACTACCCATTTCCCTTCCTGGAAAAGGGTTCACACGTTCAACCAGCAGCAGGATGGATATATATTCATATTAAATTGTTGCAGATTACTACTTTCAGGCTGAAAAAGTGGTCTGAATGTGGAGGCCATTGGTACATCTCATCATCATCATCTTTATTTTCTTGTTCATGCAGTTGACATCAACAGTTAATTTAATGGAAGCCACAGAAAACAGGATATGCACAATCATGCTTCAAACCTTTTTTTACAATGAATCAACAGAAATTAGATTTTTGTCCAGTGTTTATGTCCAGGCTTCAGAAAGGAACATGTTGATAGGTGATAGATGCTGTTAGGTTGATTCATCTTTGCTTCTTGCAGAACCAAGAACCAGTGTTCTCCAAAGACGGCAACAGGTTCTTCCTGACAGTTCCGGTCAAACAAGGAGGGCGTGGAGAGTTTCATCACATCGCCATGTTCACCACACAGGTAAAGGTCCAATTTATTATCAACTTACCTTTATGTTGATGCAGTGTATGGATATAGTTACACCCTTCATTCTTCAGGATCATAGACTGTGAATAAAGATGGACGTAGCCTCTCAGACGTCACTCTCAGGTTTCTGAAGAGCATTTTTGAAGCTCAGTGACCTCCTCCACTGTCGCCATCTTGGCAGTGCCTGACTCCACCTTCCTCCAGCCTAATCCGGAAATTAGCAGAGGGAGGGTTTCTACTATTTTCCACCAGTGCAGCCCTACTGTCTTCCACAGGAGAACAACTGGTTTGCCATCATAGACAGTTGGGCTGCAACGGTAGGAAGTGTTGCGATAGAATCCAGGTCACGTGCTGTAGCCGTCACTGCTTAAAACTTCCTCTTGTTAGCATGCAGTACATTTGAATCATTAGAAGTCTGTATTAGGCACATGGTACTTCGAAACACACACTGGTCCACACTTTCTATTAACCATGAATTCCATAACTCTACCAATAAATAATGAAGTGCCCAACTAGCCTCAGTAAGAAGCAAATCTCTGGAAGTTCCTCTGATTTGAATCAATTGTTATACTGTCGTTGTTCGCTTAATGACCCAACCATCCACCCGGCCTCTTCCCTTAAGGTGTGTTCATTTTGAGTGTTTTTCCAGTCTATGTTAATTTGCCCCAAACAACCAAAGTACCGTCTGGCACCATAGCTGTCCATGTGTTGAGTCATAAAGCCTCTCGAGAAGCAACTTTTTTTGTAATAATTTGCAATTACTTGCATTTTTTCCATCAACTTTATCTGTAATCACATCTTATTAATCGCTTCACTTTCAGCATGAAAATCTCTTAAAAGGTTTTGCACAGTAACACAGTAATGTTACTTCCACCTTTGCCCTGACAATGTCATTATTCACATGACTTGTCAGGATGCACAGAAGTCATTATACATGTATAGACCCGAGTCTTTCAGTAAATGACCAATGCTGTTGTTTCTCTGGTAAGGATGGTGTCTAATATACAGTACAATATACAGATGAGACCGGAGCATACAGAAGAAAAAAAAAGAGATTTATTAGACAAAGACATTCAGATAAATTATTTATCCTCATCTTCTTCTGTTTCTCTCAGTTCAGAGCAGATCAAAACGAAGTCCGACATCTCACATCAGGAAACTGGGAGGTGACCAGGATCATTGCCTATGACGAGAACACTGACAACCTGTGAGTTTAACCTGTTCTAGACAGAACGTTTTTTAAACGTCCCATATTTGACACTTTTCTGCTATAGATATATAGCAGAAGAGATAGATATATTTGTGATTTTAAGAACCAAAAACCATCTCAGTGTAGTTTTACATCTCCTCTCTCAGGCTTCTCTCTGGAGGTCTAGAAACATCAGGGTGTTGAGCCAATCAGAGGAGAGGCTCAAAGCTTCTCCTCTGATTGGCTGACTGTTTTCTGAGTGATTGAATAAAAATATAGCACATTTCAGGTAGACATCTGGCTAAACCAGATCCTGCAAGGTTGGATTGTGGGTCTATGTGGGCGGGGCTTGGGGCATGGCTGAGGGTGGTGACTGCTTTGTTGTGACATCACAAAGTTCCAGAAGTCCTGATGGCTCGTTTTAGGGCTCAGTTTCTGAATACAGACTGTATGCATTTCTCTGTGGACTGAGGCTTTGTTACTTTCAGAGTATTAATATAGAACCTAGACCTGCTTTATAATCACAAACACATGGACATCTACCTTGGGATGTAGATGTAGGGTAGGTAGGGTGTTAGATATGGGACCTTTAACAAACTAAGAAAACATACAACAAACACAATACACTGATGAGTCATTCGAGCCAGTGAAGACCACACAAATCTCATCCTTTTCTCTTCAATTTATTGTGGAATAGTGTGGATAGAAAAATAGTGTGTGTTTTGCATATAAATATGAGACATCATGACAAAAGACATAATGAGAATTGGTGTTTAAATGAGTACATCACCTTACTGTTCTTGTTTTGGTTTTCTGTTGACAGTTATTTCCTCAGCACAGAGGGTTCACCGCGAAGACGACAACTTTTCAGGTTTGTTTTGCACTTAGTCATCAAACAGCTCTCACTGTTGACAGCCATTGTGCATCCACTTCTTTCAATGTATATGCAGGTGTTTTAATTAAATAAAAGTCACTTTTGATATGTCATCTTTTCAAGACGCTCACAAAACATTCTGATTAAACTGGTGTTTGTATTATAACTGCTCTGTTTTTAAAAACAACCATGTTAATTATAGTGAATACAGTAGATGCACATTAGAGGATGACTACGGTGAGTCCCACAGGAATCCCAAAAAACTCTCAGCCTTTAATGTCTACATAGGTAATACATGTTAGCAGGTTAGGTTCATTGTTGGTCTTGCTCTCTTCAGGGGATTTTTTGTTACCATAATACAAACATAAAGTAAAACTAGCATTACCCTTAAGGATGATAAAGTTTTCTGCACATTGTCTTACTTTCCTGATTTAATATCTTCTCTCCTCAGCGTTAAAACTGTGGGTCTGTTCCCACGACGGTGTTTAACATGCGAGTTGAATAAAGCTAACTGTCTGTACTTCAATGCTGACATCAGCCCCACAAACCAGCACATCATCCTGCACTGTAAAGGTAGGTCATCCTATTTTAAGGCTCTTCCAGTGTCTGCTGTGTCTGTAATCTGAAGCATGTCCAAATGAAATGGAGTAAAATTGTGGGGTATAATTATGAGAAGGATTTTATAGAATTGTTCAAGGATTTGATTTTATTGTTCAATTTGGTGCAGGATACCAGCTGCAATACAATGGTAGATGATGATCCACCTCTACCCAGGCTGTCCTGTTGTTAATTTATATATTAAGAGATATTAATATATTAGCCTGTAATCCTGCTTTTTCAAAAGTCTGAAGTACTGAAATCCAAACAGACTCAATTTTTTTGCTCAGCTTCCTATTACAGCTAACAAGCTAACAAAGTGCAGCTGTGTATGATGAGAATGGAATGACAAGTTGCCCCACATCACTTATAGTACAACTGGACAAATATGCTTTGTTCATTCAGTCATTAAGAATAAATTAACAAGCAAATTCTTGAATCATCTGACTGACAACAGCACACTGCTAACTCTGTACCGTCCTCTAAGTCTCTCTGAATAATTAACTCTTTAGACTTTCTTTTGAGTAACGGCCTTTTCTAACTTAGTTTGGAAAATTGCAGTAATATAATCCAGTGTCACTGCATTGTAGATTAGATTAGATGCCCCCACCCCACCCATGCAGAAAAAACACAAATCTCTGCATCCTGTTTCTGCTCTGATTTTATTGTGAAAGTCCTGACTGATACTTGCTGCTACTCTTATCCCACAAGGCTTATTTTTACAAATTCTGTCACGACCAATCACACTTTTTAAGTCCATAAGGAGTATTTGTTTGAACAGCGCTGTTATTTATTTATGAGGCATTATATGTAAGTATTTTAATCTGAAAGTTCAGTCATTGGCCCAGCTCACCTGCTTCATGTTTCCCTGCAGTCAGGTCTCTGGTCCCGCAGGTGGACTGTCACTGTCTTGGACTGCAGCTGGTGACAGTGGCGCTTGTTCTGCTCAGTTGAAGAACTGATACATGTGGTGCTACAGCAAACTCACAGAGGCTGCAGAGCAGAACAAGGAGTGCTGTCTCCAGCTGCAGTTAGTGGGCTAGCTGTTCAAAAATGAACAAATGTCTGGTTAGTGGCAATTGAATTTTTAGAATTAAGTTTTTGAATTTAGCACCTTTTAATGACTTGATCTGTATGATTAATCTTATGAGTAGATCACAAGTGAGATCACCTGCAATATATGATTGCACCACATCGCCACACCCCTGCTTTCTCTGTTTTTGTTAAGGGTCAACTTTAACTTGGTTGTGATTTAATCCTCTTTGCATGTAAATTTCAAATTTTCTGTGCATCAAAGGGTTAAATTGCACTTTTATGAAGTGAGATTTATGTCATGTATCGCAATGTAGCCTAAAAATATTGTGATATTGTTTATAGACCGTATCACCATCAAGAGCCCTGTGTGATAATCTAAGCAGTGGAGTGCACTAAATTTAAAAAAATATTGGAATAATTAAAGAAAGCAGCGTTGCAGATGATCACAGATTCAAATCCATCCACTGGCATTAAAATTATGTTGTTTTATTTTCCTAATCAAGTTGGCTGTTTTTTTTTAAGCAGAGATCAGATGTCGGGTTTGCCTACTGTAATCTGTCACCCTCCATCTATTCGGCTTTAAATTTATCTCCCATCAGTTCCAAATGAGAGGCATCAAATGAAAACAATTAGCCACTGTATTGTGTATAATTACTTTTAGCTAGCCTTATTAGTTAGCTTATTTAATAGAGTGTAACTCCTCATACTGTTTGTGATTTCAATTTATTTTGAGCAGATGAGATCGCCTCATGCTCAGGAACATTTGGGCTTTGGCGAGATGATTTATTGGACAATAATAATGTTTCTATTCCCAGAAGCAATAAAAATAACGGTGAGAGCTTATTGTCTCCTGAGGGCCAAGTTCATGTAACCCCAACAAGCTTGTCCTGACACCTGTTTTCATCAAGAGCTACACAAGCCTTTTAATTCCACTCGTAAAAAGGTTCTGATTGGTTTTGTGTTTTCAGGCAGGTACATACACATAATGAAACCATTTCACTGCGTAACACAAGAATGCAAAGGTCAAAGTTAATACAACTGACCAACAGAGAAGTGAAAGAAATAAAATGCCAAGTGAGAGCTGCAGTTTGTGTGTTAGTGCAAACAATGTAAGGCAGGAGGAATGTGTTTGTGGAGGAGGTTTGCAGCTGCCAGGGGAGCCATTCATCCGTAGCTCAGCTTTTGAGCGAACCTGCCATCCTATTAACCTCTGACTAAGTATTTTGCAAAAGGACATCGAAAGGAACTGGCTTAATTTGACAGTCTAAGGCTATTAGGGAGGCAGTGTGGGTGACCTTTAACCCCTAATTGTTGCAGGTAAATTGGGGAAGGTGACAAGCAAAATCGAAGAAACAGGACGGCTGCCTGCAATTGACAATTGTGTAACTGCTTTACGGGAGCGATCTGGCACATAATGTTCTTTTATTGTTCTGGTTTGAATAACACCAAAGATTTCACTTGCTAATTTGTAAATCTATACACAGCACACATAATCCTTCAATCATGATTACAGAGAAACCGGATCATGTTTAAAGTATTTACAAGCTTCTTTTTTTTATCCTTTTAGGTCCTGGAGCCCCTACTGTGATCTTACACAGCCTCAATAATTCAAGTAAGGACTCCATTTAGTCTTGTGGGAAAGATGGGTATGTGATGACCATCTTAATCACTGTCTGCAGGGTGCCCTAGTTTTTAAAGAAAGCCAAGACACTGAACTCAATGGAAGACATGGTTTCAAACATCTTTCAAGATAGTGCAGCTCACCCAGCAATGAAAAAATAAGCCCCCCCCCCCCCAAAAAAAAAAGGCTATGATGAGACATTACAAGAACTGAAATATGTTCCTATATTAATTATATTTATCCATACAAACCATATAACATGCACGAAAACATGTTGTCTCTTTAAGACTATCACCAATTTGTTCTGCTACACACCATTGGCAGCAAGCAGTTGAAGTCAGGTTTATTTGCCTGCTAAACACAAATGTAATACTAAGTTTTGTGCACTCTGCAAATTAGAAACACAAAAAGTATTAAATAAGAAAAGAAAAAAGTAAATACATAAAGACGCATTATGGAAAATTGTTGAATCATCATCAGGAAGTTCCATCTGTGAGCAGCGCAGTAGCTAAATGCAGCTGCATCAGCTGACTGCACCCTAAACATCTAAGGGACCAATTAGTTTTTCATCCTTCAAGCACGTCAGACGTGTGTGTGTGTTTTGATCCGAGGCTTGAAGCCGGTGAAAAGATTTCAGTTCGTGCTGGAACTCACTCTGAACAAGCTGCTGTTGTCTAAGGGTCTTTGTGGGAATTTTCATTCTTGCAGTGCATTTTTATAGCTGTCACCATGGTCACAGGAGTTTGCATCAGTCCCAAAGTTTGCTAAAAAGACACTGTTTACTTGGTTATCCACCTTATTCCTTTTCCAATAATAGCTTGTGTGAAATACAGACACAGCTTCCAGTCATTCTTTTCACTGAACTCCATGTGAGAGTTTGCAGTATGCTACAGGTGTGTTTCTGATGTGGGAGCGTGATGCACCTTAAACAGGATAATAGGATCATATGTGTTTCTTCTACCACCAAGAGATGGGACAACAATCTGAAGAAGTGGCTTAGGATTGTTCCTGCTGCTTGCTTTCTTGCTGAAAGTTAGATGAGAAGATCAGTTCTGTAAGATAAATAAAAAGCTAGTGCCTGCAGCCGGCTAACTTAGCGTAGCTCCACTGGAAACATGGGGAAAAAGCTAGTCTGACTCTATCCAAAGGTAGCGAGATCTGCCTAGTAGCACCTCTGAAGCTCATTACTTAACATGTTATATCTGATTTATTTCACTGGAAATCCTACCCATAATTCAATCTGCGCTGAAGATGTAGTGTTTAAGGCAGTGCTGTGGGCCGCAGGTTATTGTGGCTTGTCCACAATTCTTGCAGCTTCTTGTAAAAATTAGGGTTAGGGTTATGGTAAAATTTTGTTCATAAATCTGTTACAATGTCAACCTGGATTATCTCTCATATCAGGTTTGACAGATGACTTCTGCTTAGTTTTTGTCCACATTTCTATGCCTTTTCTAAAAGTTTTTGTTGCAAAATGATCAGTGTGAGGAAGACCAGAGGAGCTTACGAATTTTTTTAAATCTTCCTTTCCCACAGGCATGAATATGCACACACAGTGTACACACATACGCACAAAAAAGTTAACAGCTGTGCTGCAGAAAAGCAAGCAATTTGCCCAGGGTTATTTGGATAGGCCCTCCATCCACAGCTGGGAACTCGAGGCCTCTGGTGGTTTCATAATGAGACGTCTATTGATTTTGGGTTTTCCATTAGAAATGCTGGATGAATTCCATTTCATTTAGCTGCTTCTCAGATGGCTTGAATGGAAAAATGGCCAAATCAGATAGGCATTGTTTATTACATGTGGAGAAAATAGTGGGGCTCCTATTTTTGAGGCTGATGAATGACAAGACTAAAATGTAGTTTGAAAAATAAAAATTTTTTTTCTTTAGTTCTGCCGCCAAAAAAGTAGACAAAGTATTACAGCCTTTTTTTTTTTCAGTGCAGCAGTTGCATTTTCAGAGCTGCATGCGTCATATCAGGACCACACGGGCCAGCAGCACGAAGAGCACAGCATGAGGCACAATGAGGAGTAACTTACTGGTTGTTAACAAGAACAATAACAGGGCTTGGGAGAAAGAAACAAAGTGCCCTTTTAAGCCGATTTTCTTCTAGACTAGAACAAGGCTAAAAAAAGCTAGAGCAATTTGGTCATAAAAAATAGCTGGTAAGAAAACCACAAATGTGGACTAGATTGACTGAAATGTTCATTGACTGCAACTAGACAAAACTAGTTATGGTTTTCTCTGACTAAGAAACAACTAAAATGACCAGACTTCAAAAACAGGATGAGGTTGAAAACTGACCATGACATGTGACACAGGACGAAGGCTAAAAAAAAAGCAGACAAAACTAACACTTGTTCCAATTACCAAATTATTATGTTTGAATGAAGGGTTATTTATATGATATTCACTGCCACTAGATGTCACACTTGACCACCAGCATCTTGGACCCAAGCAAATGCTTTGTTGATAGTTAACCAGCGAGCGATAGCAACATTTGCTGAACAAATTCAAAATATGGGAACAGCAAGTTAGCTAACATTATCATGCTACTGTAGCCGTCACTAACGAAAACAGACATGTAACATTATGTAGCATCAAGTTACTGACACATGGAGGAGAAGAAAACCAGTTCTAAGTCAAGCCGGAGCCTCTTAGTAGCTAGTGGGCTTCTCCTCTGTGTAAAGTCAGCCCACTGAGCTTTACGGGCTGCAAGAGTTAAGCCTTGGAATTATCCGCTGGGACCGACCCGCACAAATGACAGGCACACTGAGAGAAACTCTACGGATGTTTTGACAGTCCACTGGCTTGAATTTGAGTCCCCATGACCACTGCTCTGGTCTCATCTCTTTCTTTGTCAGAGAAGTTTTTGGTTCCTTAAGTGCAGGAAACTCTTGAAGGTCACTTTCACCTAAACGCTGCATACTGCACTGTGCCGTCTTGTGTGTGGGCGGTGCCTGTGTGTTTATAAACATGGGGAGGGCCAACGACCTTCCAACCTTAACAGTGAGGGACTCATATGCACTAACATGCATGCACTGCCAGACCGGATACCAAAACAAAGAACAGTGGAGTTTGGACTACAACACAGGCAGACTGCGTGTGACCTCGAAAATAGAAAATAGTTGTTTGCTTCTTTGATATTTAATATTTAAAATGTTGTGTATATATAACCTTTAAGGTCAGCCGCAAATTATTTTGGTTCCTGATCCAAAATCACCAGCTGAAAAGACAGATATTTTTAGTTTAAAAAGCACTTGTGTTTGCTATTGTCCTTGGCTGAATATATCATGATACATTTTATTATAATTTGGACCTTTCTCCTTTATTTTCAACAGTTAAACCCTAAAGAGATGAAATATAGGGATGTATTCAGCTCACTGAAACATTTACCGTGACGACAAAATGAGACCATGTTGTGAGCCATATTATCTGTCTCACATACACTGTCCATCCCATCTTATTTTAAATACAGATCCTTGTACTAGTACAGGTCATTTGTATGCGGCAATGATTTTTGGACTCTTTAAGCACCTTTCTGTCATTTTTACAGGTTACTACATTCTTGAGAACAACTCTCTGCTGAGGGCAGTCTTGAAGTACAAAAGGATTCAACTGACTGATTTCAGAACTGTTCCAATGGAACATTTTGGTGAGAATAAATTGGTTTCTCTTTTGTTACTGTGAGTTACAGATAAATGGGTGGTATAGGTACATCAACTTTTCTTTAATTTCTTTTCACAGATTTACCTTTGAAGATCTCCTTCCCACCAGACTTCTCTGATTCCCGTCACTATGGACTTCTGTTGGTGGTGTATGTGATCTCAGACTTTTGGACTGAAACTGTTGGATACTGCAAAATATATCAGAAATGTATATGCAAATGATAGATTATGTTTCTGTTTTGACACAAAATTATATATATCTCAATGCTTTTATCTGAGGACAGAGAATATATCCATATTGAATGTGTGAGGACCCAGTTGTAATCAGATCCCTGTCAGGAGCTACATTTGCATGCAGAGTAACTAAGGCCATGTTGAGTCAGTCGCAGGCACTTCAGTGGCACCTTGTGATTGACTCTTCACTTGCATTTGAATAATCAGCCCGTAATCAGTGAGGAAATTCTAAACTGAAAGGGAACAAGTGTTTACACGCCACAGTGACACATTTATAGGATGAGTGGTATTCTATATTTTTGTTGTTGTCAAAAAAAAAGTGAAAAGAAGCAACGATCAAACTAAAAGCTAAAAGCCTGACATCTTATTCCTCTGTGCCACAGAGACACTGAGTCACTGAGGACATGTTCCAGCTGTTTTAGGAAATTACTCACTTTTTTTATTTATGTTTTCTGTAAGAACCAAAGGGCCTTGGTCTGTGTGCAACAGACAGGTTAGGAAGTCAGAAAGTATTGAGAGACGAACTAAAGTGTCGTGAATGTTGGTCTTTTTATATTTTTAATTTCAATTATATATATAATAAAATACCACCACAGCTCTGCAAAATAAATTACAGTAACCAGGCTACTTCACTGACCTTCCAAAATAAAACAAAGAAGTGCTGAAGTGCTTTTAATAATGCAATAAAAATGTTTTTACTGATTGCTTCAAATCAGAATTCTGTGATTTTACTTCGTGTGCCTGCTGTTCTGTGCAGTGACAGCGCCCCCGGTGGTCAGGCAGTGAGCGACCACTTCTCTCTCAGCTGGGACTCTGTCCTGGTCAGCTCAGACAACATCATCGTGGCTCGTCTGGACGGCCGAGGCAGCGGCTTCCAGGGCCAGAGGATACTGCACGAGGTTCATCAGAGACTGGGAACTGTTGATGTCCAGGACCAGATTGCAGCAGTAGAGTATGCAGTCAAATTTGTTTTGTTTTCTATTAAAAAAAAAAAAAAAAAAAGTGAACTCTTATGACTATCAAAAAATTCTACCTAAAACACTTGAAAATCCCTGAACAAGAGCCATACACTTATATGCTGATTTTATTTTGAAGTTTTCTGCAGAATATCATCCTCTTGTTAATTTGTCTACTTAAATATACTGTAGAAAACAGAAGAGTAAAAAGAATAATAAAAAATAGAAAAGTGAAAAAATAAATCTGTAAGGTGTATGGAGTCATCATATATATATATATATATATATATATACATATATATATGTGTGTGTGTGTGTGTGTGTGTATACAATTTGTATATGCATACAATACATACACATGTTATGAAAGTATCTAAAACAGGCTCATTTAATGTAGTTTTTTATTTTTTTTTTTTATTTTTTTCAGATACATGATGAAATTGCCATACATTGATCGGACACGGATAGCAGTGTTTGGAAAGGTGAGACAATGCTCTTATCTATCATGAGATGTAAAATGAATCCAACGTGCAGACTATTTTTGCCATTTGCATGTTATGTTACTTCTGTAGAACAAAATCCTTGCACAGAAAATGTCATTTCTATTAATAATACATTTTAAATATAATAATAACAAATAATAATAAAATTATTTGTATTTACCTGAAATCTGCTGTATTTTTAATGGATCACTCAGAAAACAGTCAGCCAATCAGAAGAGTGGCTCAGAGCCTATCCTTCATAATCTCCAAGCCTATCTCCTCAGGGGTTTTTCCTGTTTTTCCCCATTATATTACATTTACTCATTGGGCTCAGAGCCTCTCTTCTGATTGGCTTCCTGACACGTTGTTACCAGAGCTCAAGAGAGAAGCCTGAGAGAGGAGATGTAAAACTACAGTGAGATGATTTTTGGGTCTTAAAACCAGACCAGAAATATATCTTATGATGGAGATCAACATTTCAACTAATAAAACACAGGAGAAGTTAAAATTTGGGCCCTTTAAAAGTTATACGTCTGGGTCCAGACAGGACGGCGTCCAGGTCTGGATCCAGACCACAGTCCTACTATAAGTGGCCTCTGCTTTGAAGTGTCAAGTGATCATTTTGTCACATTTGCAATGAATGATTAATGTTTTTTTTTAATACTTTTACCAATTTAAGAATTAAAATGACATTAATGTGTATGTTTGTTTGCTCAGGGTTATGGAGCCTACCTAACATTAATGATGCTCAAGGCGACTGACAGCCTCTTCAAATGTGCATGTGCAATGTCACCAGTGACAGACTGGAAACTCTACGGTGAGTAGACACAATCCCTCCGTAAACTCTGCACTGTGTCGAATTTACATGTGGATCTTGAGTCATACGAAGCCAAGATGTCTTCCTCATATTTTCCATCTGTCCTGTGACGGATGAGGAAAACGTTTAGATAAAGAAGGTGAAACAGCGTTTGTGTGGAGGCAGAGAGAATAACTGTCAGTGGTATTTTGGTGTGCATGGCTCCAACAGGAAGTCAGGTGAATCACCGGCTTGTGCTCTCACCTACACAAGGTGTTATTTCCGCCTCACTGAAGGCGTTTCATTGGGGCTGGAGATGACAACAGCTCCACTTTGTTTAGGTACTTAACTGCAGCTGAGGCACTGTCTCCTGTCGCCACTGTTAAGAATGTATCACTTCTCATTTGCACAGCATCAGCCTTCTCGGAGAGATACCTCGGCATGCCATTACGGGATGACAGCAGATATCAGGTGCGTGTTTACTGCCTCCCCGTGCTTGTTTTGCCGTTGATCTTTGAAAGCTGAGCATCACCGACACACCTACAGTTGAAGCTCCCACGGTTACTGAACGTGGCTGCTATCAAAGTCAGAGGCAGCGATGCTTTGCCTTTTTCTTTTTCTTGTTTTTTTTTTTTCATGCTCTGTAGGATTTTGTCACTCATCTCTCTTTGGTAACTGTGTGCTCTAGTGTGTCAGATCACATGCTGGAGGAGGTTTTTATTTTTTTTTATAAGCTGCTGCCAGAGGAGCTGCCTGGCTCTCTCAGGCCTCCCGCGCAGACGAGACATTTAGCTATCAGAGGTGTTTTCCCACAGTAAGAGCAAGTGGGTAGGAACAAAACTGGTTCATGTAAGAACATTGTGAACAACCAAACAACAAATCTGCGTCACTGCTTTCAATATACTTGAGCTTTGAATTTGCTGGATTTTACATCTTTTTTCGTAATAATTTGTACAAGCGGTGATTTCCAAGCACAGAAAATCATGTCAGTGTGAGATACTTATCGCTCAGGAATCTGAAATTGGATTAAATGACTGTGTCTTCGTGTGCATGCAATCAGGATGTAATGTAAAATTACGACAGTGCCTTGCATTTGATTGTTCTTGGTATCTTTTGTATTGCTTTCCACGGTGCCAGCTCTATCTATCAATCTCCTGCTATTTGTGATTTCCTCGCAGTTTTCCAGCGTGCTGCAGAACGTTCAGGCTCTTAGGGAGCAGACACTGATGCTGGTTCACGGCACAGCAGATGGTAAGAGAAAATAAACTGTGATAAAAATCAAAATACTGTATCTGTGCTTGGCCGCTGAGCACAAAGAAGCTCGCAATCCTGGAGGGTAATGAGGCAAATGGTTTTTAATCAAAAGATAAAAGGAAAAGTAGGTTATCTAAATTGATGCTGGGATTTCCAGAGGAAAACATTCGCTGATGAGCCATGCATGTCGAATTTGTTGAGGTATTTCCATCCTGCCTCAATCTGATTGCCTTTTTCTTTTTCTCCCTGGTTAAGATTCAGGCTGAATCTTGCTGACATGTTTTGTTTCTTTCCTCCCAGCCAACATCCACTTTCAGCATACTGCTGAGCTCGTCAAGAACCTGGTGAAAGTTGGAGCAAACTACTCAATGCAGGTGTGTGTCGCAGAGTCAACAACTCCACAGCATTTGTAAAACAAGAGATGCAAATGTCCTCAAGTGCAATACGATTATTATACACAATAATTGACAATATTTTAAGTCCTTGTAAGACTATTTATTCTTATGTAGATTTTTTTTTTATGTAATGTCTATTTATTATGAAAGTTTTATTGTTATTTATCTCTGTCTTTATGCCTCTAAAAAGAGGTGGAGTGCTGCCAAACAAAGTTTCATTGTGTCCTGATATGCAATGACACTGAAGTATCTATCTCTCTATGTACATTTTGTATATTGCACCTGAAACACATCTGATTTTAGTGTATAGAACTAAACGCTGAGTGTCGCCAACTTCACAGATGATTACAAGAAGGTCAAATTAATGTGCTTCTCTATAACAACAAGAGAAATCATCGTCTGTAGAGGAACATGGACTCAGAGTTTGTAAAATCACGTGTCGGTCTCTGAAGTCTGGCTTCACCATCATCTACAGTCACTGAACTGCTGGAGCTGTTGAGCTGAGACGTGACGACCCGAGCAAGCATGCCCCTGAACGTCACACCTCTTTAATCATCAAGGTTTTTTTCTTTTCAAAAAAGAAACATTTACGTAATTTGTCACATTAGAACAAGTGAAATCCTTTCTTTTATTTTTACTTTGTTGAAGAGAATCAGATTGACAATGTATTGAAAGAGAATTTTTCATTCATAATACATACATACAGAATTACCTGTAACCTCTAGTACAGAAAATGTGGAATTACATTTTATGTGTGTAAACCTGTGGTTCTCAAAGTGGGACTCCCAGGGGTCCTTTTGGGGGTTCCTGTGGGTCCCCAGCAAAAAGAGCAATAATTTATTTATATATTAGTTCCAGCCTTAAAAGATACTGTATAGCACTGACTTCAGCATGTAGCCACATGTTTGCTTTGTAACTGATACCCATTTAATTACACTGAGTCCTACAGGGGTCATTTCTACAAAAGGTTCCTGCTGACCCTGGATGTATTTCCTTACCTTTTACCCACCAGATCTACCCAGATGAGGGCCACTTCCTGTCCCGGCAGAGCCGCCAGCACCTCTATGCGACACTGACCAGCTTCTACAGGGAGTGTCTGAAGGAGGAGTTACTACCGCTGCCTGATGACGAAGAGGAGGAGGAGGAATAGGTGGGAGGATATGAGGGTTACACGTTTGGCAGAGCTTAAGAGAATTTTGCTAAAATCCGTCAAGGCTTTTCGCATTTGGACCAAGTGTTTAGCCAGACATGGACACTGGGTTAGAGCTTCTAATGCTCTTAAGTGTGTGTGTGTGTGTGCTTGTGTGTGTGTGTGTGCGAGAGTGATAGAGAGAGAGAGAAAGAGAGAGCACTCCAGTGTGTGATTGTGTATAAATGTGTTGAAAAGATAACTGAAGGACACAACAGTGACACTTGCATTGCCGGGACTTGAGGCGGGAACAGCCCTCTAGCATAAAGTCATTTCAGTTTGGGGACGCTCCGTCTCTCGGCAAAGCACACGGACGACTGCCTCCATCTTGTGCAGGCTCTCTGGGCTGCAGTCATCCACACTTAACCAAGTGCATGGTTCTTTTTCCCCCCCCTCCTCCTCTCTTTCCTCCTTCACTTCATTTTTGCCATGTTAGTCTACTTTGTGGTAACACTTGGGAAGAAAAGAACACAGATGTACACCTCTGATCTCACCTCTCCTTTGGTTGTTGTATTGTTGCACAAGGAAATGCTCCAGTCATCTACGGAAACGTTTAGTCACACGAGTTCACCACAACTGAGTCGACCCCTGAATAAGTGCAATTTCCTGCTGAAACCCTCTGCCATCGCCCACCCTGAATGGAAACAGTCTTTATGGGTCACTCTTTATTGTACAGGGGTCTTGTGTAGACATGTACAATGCCTTATTAGGTTCAACATACTGTACTATTACTTACTGACGTCAGTAGTCATCCATTAGCAGTGTCATGTTAACCTATGTCAACTCAGGTCCTCGAGACACGGCATTGCAGTCAGTTTAGTATCTGAAACAGTTATGGTCATAAATACGTTATGAAGATTATGGATAACGTCCATAAAGTTATTTCAGTTTCAGGCCACACTGCTAAAGTTCTCCATCTTAATATGCTGTTAGCCTGGTTTTTAGTAAATCAAGTGATGAAATCTCAGATTTCTTGAATTCAAGGGACATTTCCCCTGTTTCTGGACACTCTGACTTCAAGAAAAAAGCAAAAATACAAGTGGAAATAAATGAAAATGGGTGTACTAAGATGGACAATTTTACAGTGTCAGTAAGGTATTTGCATGTCTACAGGGAATGTGTCAAGTGTTGCCACATTTTGTACAGTACAATACAGCAGAGTGTGTACATAAATATATTTTTGAGATGTCAGATCTCATAGAAAGTTTAGTCTATGGGGATGGATTGATTTGACCTCGATGTCTTGTACATTTTTCTGTTTGTTTGTTTCTTGTTGTTTTTCCTTTCAGCTGTTGATTTTCTTCTTAGGATGGATTTTGTAAAGCTTCTTCTTGTTCTTTTTGCTGTTTTAAAAAGGGAAAGGGCAGGGTTGAGGTTTTGGGATTATTGTGATTGTCCTCTAGTGATGATTATAAATAAAAAAAAAATTATGAAAAACAATGAGTTATGCTGATGTGTAATGCACACATTACAACAGAAAATCAAATCAGCTGTGTTTGTTTCCAGGATTGATGAATAACCTACTCATCTTCACTTCAGTTTAAAGGTCCCGTATTTTACTCTTCTCTTGTGTTTTACTTGAAGTGTTAATATCCATCAGATATATTTGTGGTTTTAAGAATCAAAAACCATCTCAGTGTAGTTTTATATCTCCTCTCTCAGGCTTCGCTCTGGAGCTCTAGTAACAACAAGTCAGTCAGCCAATCAGAAGAGAGGTTAGAAGCCTCTCCTCTGATTGGCTGACTGTTTTCTGAGTGACTGAATAAAAATATAGCAGATTTCAGCTAAACACTCAGAGAAACCAAATCCTGCCAGGCTGGATGGTGGGTCCAGGTGGGCGGGGTTTGGGGCATGGCTGAGAGCAGTGACCGTTTTGTTGTGACATCACAAAGTTCCAGACGTCCTGACGGCTCTTTTTAAGGCTCAGTTTGTGAATACAGGCTGTGTGCATTTCTCTGTGGACTGAGGCTTTGATACTTTCACAGTATTAATATAGAACTTAGACCTGCTTTATAATCACAAACACATGGACATGACAACTAGAGTCACATTAAAGAGAGAAGCTGGTCTTTCATGGCCTTGGGACACCTACATTTATTTAATTAGCAGAAAAGATCTGCTTGTTTAGAACAATTTCTGCATAAATATTGTGCATCTCTGTGCATTCATCACTGCCCACACTCACTGGCCTGAATGGCCAAGCAGATGTTTACAGCACTGAAGGACAGAAAGTCTTTAATCTGCAAGATGTGAAGTAGCAGAATTAGTTTTGGTGTTTCTCACCTGCACAGATGAGCTTCTTATCCAAACTGATATATTTTCATTCCACGTCAGGTTTTTAAAACATTTTTGTGCCTTTATGCGGAGAATCAAAGGGCTGAGACAAAACCTATATAAGGAACATACAATACAACCTGTTGTACAACATGCAGTGAAATGCATGGCAGTGTGCTCCACTTAAATGTGACACACTGCAACTTCCATACACGAATCTGAGACAGGAATAGAAGTGGAGCAAAACAGGAGAAAATAGGACAGATCATAAACAAACATGTCATAAATACAAGACATAATGAGGTGATATATCCGATATTGTCATGGAGACAAAGAAATAAGGCACATACACGAGTGTGCTAAGAATATGAAATAAGCCTCAGGATGTCAAGGGACATATGATAACAATACTTTTTGTCCCTTGGCATTATGGTGTATTTATAGTTTGTTATAGCAGAATGACTGGAGGAATTATTACAGAAGACACATACAGACATCTTATGATTGTTTAAAGATATGTGAACTTATCCTTTATCTTTTAAAATTTTGCATTAATTTGTAAAGAGACATTAATCTGGATTTATTCTGTATAGTAAAAACTTCCTTTTCTTTTCCTGTTATAGCTAAAATATCAAAAACAAATAGTAACAGTCGTAATAAAAGCATCCTTCTCTGTAAACCTGCCTCCAAGGACAAGCTAAGGGGAGTCTCCAAGCTCAGGGACCATAACAATCCACCTGTCATATTGTTTGTTAGCGACAGGGAAAAGCTGACAGTAACAGTATAGGTTTAAGAGCAGATGTTGAAATCAAATATTTGGTGCTACTCTAACAAGGCCAAGTACAGAGCTGTGGATGGAGGAGGAGGAGGAGGCAGAATGACAGGCCCTGTTGCCAACGGTTACAGGCTTCACTGAAACTTGTTTTGTTAAACTTGTACAGACAGAGAAATGTAAAAAGGACCATTTGGGGTTGTAGAAGGAGGTAGCTGCTGGAGCCTCTTCTAGCAAATAACTGACAGGCTCAGTGACTGTTGCAGCATTCTTACATCTTGCTTTCACAGTGGATTTCATTGTACCAAACATGAGCTGCAATTTGGATTTTTTCAAAACAGACATCCAGTATAAAGCTTAGAGCACAGCTGCCTGAAATCTTTATGCTAATTGCTAGGCTAACCCTGTCCTGACTTCAGCTCTGTGTGTGACATTAATATCGATCCTCTCCTTTCACTCTCTGACAGAGAGCAAATAAGCATATTTCAGTTTCCTCTTTTACATGTTTTAAGCGTCACTGGATCAAAAAGCTGCAGCAGATATTAAACAGCTTTGATGTGAAAGCAACTGCAAGATAACATCCTGCAGTCGCTGCTGCTACCTCTCAACCTTGTACTGGTGCAGCTTCAGCAGACTGGTTTGTCCCGTCAGATATCGTTCAAGTCAAGTCTTCATTTTACTGCTTCGTCCTCTAAGCACATCAGCAAACAATGCCACACGCAGATGAGAGGATTTCCAGTTTCACTATTTTATTTCAGCTTATAAATTTTCCCAGGTTTACAAACGTCATGCAGTTTGACAGAATCAAGCGAGTGCAGAAGTGAAAGCAGCACAGGGTCATGGTCAGAGAGTGGTCTGTGGTCAGTGTGCTATTATTCAAGGAAGGATGTGATGATGTACAGGGTTACAAGAATCACTGCTCAGCAGAGAAAAGTGAAGTTTAGTTGAGTGTCTCCATTTTCTTCCTCATTTGAAACACTTTTGGGATATTAAATGATACATGTGACACGTCCAGCTGGTTATAAAGAGTCAAAAGAGCAAATATTACTGAAAAGAACTGATAAGAACTGTATTAGATAGTAGTTGTAGATGTAGTTGGAGATAAAGACTGACATAATCATCTGAGAACAGTCCTATAATGCCTTTTTCTTAAGCCTACAAAATCCAATCTTCTGTAATATGACACATTTTATTAAATCCAGCATGTATTTGTTATAGGCCTATACTCCCCAGAGAGGTTAACTGCAATAATATATCTCACAAAGAATTCCTAATCACAAAATGAAGACAGAAGAGCAAGACGAAAAAAAAAGAAAAAAGTTGTTAAGTGTAACAATGACCCACTGTGATTCCCTCCTCTACAGGACATTCAGATTGGAATGACATGACAGGGGGAGGTGGGGAATGAACCATTCCCTGTGCTCCTCTGTAATTTAACTCAGCATCCTGGATGGCACTTTAACTATCACAAAATTACAGTATATGTTCTGCAATAAATGTGGACATTCAGCAGGACAAAATCAAAAGCCTCCCCGGGGGGATGCTGGGTAGCTGAGGGTGGGAGATAGGTTGGGCTGTGAAGGATCCACCCGTTGGATCCTTCGTTGCCTGGGAAACGGGGCTGTGGCAGCCTTCGAAAGCTGCTGTCCTGATTTGAGACACAGCAACAAACATGAAACAAATATTGATATCATTGATTGTGACTCACACTTCCCGAGGATATCATTATTATTGTTATCTATTATCTATTATTATCTATTATCCATTATATTATCTCCAGTGTCCATGATCCATTTAGAAATCAAAGAAGAAAAATGCTTCAGAACATGCCTGAGAATCATAAGGTTTTTAAGTTTTCTACAGTATCAGAGTAATCCAGTGATAGTTGTTTGTACATCCGTGGTTACACTGCAACTGAGAACTGCTAAGAGCTAATTCGGCACAGTTGTAATGGTGCCAAAATACAGGCTATAAGGAGAAAACCAGAACCTTTCTGGATATGACATTACAGCAGCCTATTCGATGGCTTTCATTTTTTCTATCATCATATTGGCTCCTAAACAGGAAGCCTGTATGTTGGTGTAAACATGTTAGACTATGGCAAAAATATTTTCACACAAGTCAAATTTAACACTGAACTGACTGAACTGCAAAAAATTGAAAACAGTACATGGAACTGTTACAGCAAATTTACAGAAAAACACAAACATGCGCCAGACGGGATCAAAATCACTGACCATCAGCGGATGATGTGGAAATCACCCAACCTCCACTTGAGACATAAATCCAGTCCAAAAAACCAAATCTGGCTAAATCTTCACATAATGCTTCTCCTTCCCTGAATGTGATTAAAAACCACCATATGGTAATTGCTTTTTTTTAGTCAGGCAAGATGAGGAATCGGTCGACCACGGCTGAAGATGCAGATGCTCTACTGATCCTCAGGGCTGCACAATAGTCAATCTTCATTATCTAATCAGACACTGTGGTAAGTCTGTGAACTGTGTTGGCTCTAAGGTCAAAAAATAAAGACGACTGTAATGAGGTCAAGGCACCTGCACAAACTGTTTTGTGATATGATCTCTCAAATGTTAATATTAAGTGAACTTGTTTTGTTTGCAGCACGTAGAAATAGTCACAGTAGATTGGAGTAGTCAGCAAAAACTACACCCGAAAATGGAAAAATACAAGTTTCTTTGATACCCTGACATTTGTCCTCTGATACAAATATTACAAACAATTATTAGAAGCATTAAATTACAGCAACTCTCATTACACAACTTTGTCATCATGACCCTGGAGTCACCATGTGGACTAGTTATTCCAAATATAATGCTACTGATCTTCAGCACTGTGGGTCTGAAGGATTTTACTGATGCTCTTGGAGTGCTTCCACAGACAGCAGCCCTCTCTCATGGCTCATCACAGCAGTTACTCCTCATAAAACCGTCTCGCCTCCCTGTCAGTCATCTAGTCATCCTCGGTAGATGTCTGCGGGACGAAAACCTCGTCCTCCTTAAAGCAGTGCCTGAAGAAGGTGAGCACTGAGTTTAGCATGTAGTGTCGGCTCCTGACAGCAGCGATGTTGTGTCCTTCATCTGGGAAAATCTGCACAGCAGGAAATAGAAAACAATTTGACTAATTTAGAGTCTTCACAGCCACAAGTCACAAAATAAAATCCCAGTTAAAAGGATACAGCTGTTTTATTTTAATGTTTTTATTACTAATGACCAAAACCAACAACTGATTCCACCTCTCAATATTTTCTGACATCCTGTGCTGTGTGTGGCACTGAGCTGGTGGCTACTGGTGGCTAAGTAAATCTTTACACACAGGTAGATAATGCAAATTAATTTTTAAAAGGATCAGTAATTTCCTAAAACAGATGTTAGTCAAACAGGAAATGACATCATCTATAGCAACTGGGTCAACCCCGTCCGTTGTCTGAGCTCCAGAGCTCTCTTTTTAGTCACAGTTGCTGTCAGCAGTTTTGTGAAAAGGTCTGATGAGAAAACTCTTAGCATTGGCCCCATTTAGACGCCTCTTGGTGGTGAGATAAGATACTTTGTTAGAGTGGCTTTCAGATCTGTAAAGACAGCTTCATCTCTAGTGGCCGAAGTTTTGACTTTGCTGCACTGATGCAGTTGTGCACCCTGACTCCAGAGCTGGTGGCATTCACATCTACAACAGAGCACACATGTCTGTTTGAACTATAAATACAAAACCAAGGTGTGCTCTGGTTGGGGAGGTGAAGTGAATCGTAACTAAGAGAAGAGACGGCTGCAGTCACCTGGAGAGTGTAGTTAACGTTTGATGCAGACAGCAGTTTGACCAACTCAGCAGAGTGTTGGAAATGAACAGTGGCTGAAAAAGAAGAGATAATTAAAATGGATTCATCATGGCCTGACACAACAGCTACTCAGTCCATTACACCCCCACAGTTTGGAATTTAATGAAAATTAAAACCAAAATGTGCCCAGAGAAAAGAAACTCAGCAACATCTTACTTCATAATGTGTAACAGTAAATATTGTACCAACATTAAACCACATTTAACCAATCAATGCACGGAAAGCTGAAGGCAATTATTGTGCAAAAGTAAGGTTTTTGCACATAAAATCCATTTATAATCCTAATATTTCTTCAGACAGGAAGGAGTGTAGAGTATCTTAGTGTTTGCTTTGTCCCCCTTTTGCTTTAATGACAGCATGATCTCGAGCTGTGTGGGCTCCACAAAACCTGATGACCCATTTTATTCCAGCACGATCTGATCATGTTCCACAGAGCTTTTTCATGGTGTCACAGACTGCTTGGCTTTCTCAGTCTATTACCTAGCCCACCCCCAGTGGTTTTGGCCTTGTGCCCCCTCCTGAGAGGTGGTGTAGGAGCTGCCACTCGTCCTCTGGGACCACTACAGGACAGTCTTCTTTTGACAGGACTTTTGCTGATTGAAGTTTTGTGTTCTTTATCTAGAAAATGTCTGTATCTGTGATGAAGCTGCTTTTCTGTCTCTCAGGGAACTAAGCCTGATGTATTGATCTCCTGATGGTTTGGTCACGTTTGGTCGAACAGATCCAGTTTCTGCAAAGTGTTTCTAGAGTCTGATACACTGCTCCCTTTGGTCTTGCCACAACTTGACACCACAAAAGCTCCTCTTTGTTTAGAAATTATTTGACTACTGACACTTTGATTTAGTTCTGATGCCATTTTTTCCACCATCACAGTGCTACTTATTGAGCCAAGATTAGCTGAGGCACAGACTTATTTATAAGAGGTGAACACTGGCTGCACGTTGAGTTACCTGAACAAGCCTTTGATGAGTAGATTAATCCACCTGAGTGTCATCTGGATGCAAACTTGTTAAGGAAATCTGAGATTTTGTACAAAGGAGTTAAGTTGGTCAGTGTCCTAAATGTACTTAACTTTGATTACTGACTGGAATTAAGCAGAATCTTGAATATTTCTGCCATAACTTCCTGAGTTTTTAAATGTTTCTGGATCCTCAAACTTTCTGATTATTTCCATGTTTATGTGAAAATACCAGATTTTCAATGTGTTCTTGGACTTGTGGGTCTCACTGTAGATTAACTTTAAGATTTTTTTAATGACATGGGACAAAGACAAACATAAAATGTCAGAAAAATTCGATTTCAGGCCAGACTCAAGATCTGGCAATAAACCGTTTTATACATCCACATATACTCACCATCTGCTGTGCCATGGATAATAAGAAAGTTCAGTGGACTCGTTGCTGTGATGTTACTGAGCAGAGTGGAAATCTGTTGGAGTAAACAGTAAAATTATCCTCTTCACATAGAAGTTAACTCAAACTTTAGACTTTAGTGATCTCATGTTTATATTGAATGAACAAAAAATCAGGTTGGAAAAGGAAAATTAGGATCAGGTCCCAGAAGTAAATATTTATACAGTAACTCCTGTCAGATATGGTGTAGACATAATTAAGTAAGTGGTCATGTGGAATATCGTACATAACAAAAGACAGAAGTGAAATCAGAGGTTGTAGAAAGAACACAGTGGGCTCTATTTCTTTTTGGCATTTTCTTGACCTTAAAAGGAGTTTTTGGGTTTGTATGGCATTTTGTGACAAGTGCAGTACACACAGCACTAAGGTGGGAGGAGAGGTGCCGAATGAATTGTTGGTATTTTGTTCTGAATAGGGTCTGAACAGTGTCGGCTGAGGGCAGATGTCTCTGAACTGTTTGTGTTTCTGGTGCCGAGTTTCTCGGCTTCTATTGTTGATTCTTTCAAGTACAAACTGAAAAACTTACTGTAAATTTTTTTTTTTAAGGCACCATCAGTGTTGATTAAGGAAGAATGGAGGCGTCTCTATATGTTTATGTTATGATGTTAACATTTAACATTTCAACATAGTTTGTAAGAAACCGTCTGTTTTCCACCAAAAGCAAATCAAAGCTGTGAGTCTTTGGAACAGAAATTGTTTTATATTTTAGGAAGATGTTATTGCACAGAAATTTTCACACATCATGACTTGTCACAACAGAGAAAAAGCTATTTGGAAACTTAAGTTAAATGCAGCTATTGTTAACTTTTTAATTGATGTCAACACAACACAATTTTCAAAAATTAGTGTGAATTGACCTTGAATCTTAAGGTGGACGGGTTTATGCTGCTTAATATTTTATCAGGTTGAAACAAGTGTGAGATTTTCTTTATGTGGGAAAATCCTGATCAGCAGAGATTATTAATCCTACACATCAAGAAAGAAAATGCATCTGCTGTATGGTCTTGGGTGATGTTAAAAATTTAATACGTTCATACAGTCCAACCTGTATAACGCGATATACGATAGGTTAGGGTTAGGATATACAATATACAGTTTCAGTTGTTTGCTTTTTAATACATAATTACATTATTCTATTTTATGTTTCAGCTGTTTTTACTACATAATTATTTTACTCTATTTTATATTGTAGTTGTTTTCTTAAACACTACATAATTATATTATTCTATTTTATGTTTCAGGTATCAGTGATGCTCCCACTAAACAGCAGGAGTTTTATTTGTCAAGTGCCAAGGTACAGTGTACAGTAAGCAAAGCAGTGAAATGAGGTTTGGACTAGGCAGCAGGATAGACTGCAAAAATAAATAAATAAATATATATATATATATATATATATATATATATATATATATTCCTACTGCTGTATTATATAAATTACATGTAAATAGCTTTGACAAAGTTAAGTTATTTTATTGTGCAACAGCAAGCAACTTCATACAGCGGTCAATATGTGTTCATATCAGTGTGCTGCAAAATAAAACTGGGATTAGGAATGACATGATTGGACTCTCAATTTTTCCATAAACATAAACTCACCCAGCCACTCAGCCCCGTCCAGACAGTAATAACCTGTTATTGTCTGGTGGAGCTGCCCCACTGTGGCTGGCATAGCTGCTTCAGAGGGAAATGTGACAAGCTGAGAGGACAAATTCATCACCAGTCTCTCCAGCTGAAGATTTCACTTCACCCAGACTTTCTTGCACAGGCTGCCATGCTCCTCATTCATAACAACAGATGTGCTTGGAAACTCCCACACAGTTCAGGCTCAAGACTTTGTGGCTTGGTGTTGCACTTGCACAAATCAAACAGTATCCTGTATCTTATTTACATGAGATAAGACGCCCGTCAGACTGTCAATCAATTCCTCTGCACTGAAGCATTCACTGTACATTCATCACTGTAAATAAAAAAAATCATTTCTCATGTTCTGATTGGTCTCACTGATGTAGATAATGTGATATTTCTGAGTGAGGATGACAGTCGTGCAGCTGAAAATATTGGAACATTTAAAAACTGGACTAAATGTAGTTTAAAAGTGATCATTTGACTGCGGCTGCAGAGTCTGTGTGATGTTTTAACAGATTTACTGTATATAAATGTACTACATTGATCATTGATGCAAGATTTTTAAATGTAAAAGAATCTGAGTTTATAATCTTAGATCTATAAGCTTCTGTCTGTTCTGTTTCATTTACATCTTCATCTTGCAGCACGTCTCCATCAGGTCACAGCTGAATAAATATATTTAAACATTCAATCTAACAAACAGTAGATTCCAGCACAATATCCGTTACAGAAATAAAAATCCACTAAATAATTTGATCCATTGGACGGCGCTGAATAAAATGTAATAGTTGTCACTCACTGAGTCTTTTCTTAAGCTCAGTCATGACAACTTTTTATATAAATGCATGTGGTTAACTCAGAGTGAACATACTCAGAGGTGGTTGAACTGACTCAGATCAGCTGTCGTGGAACTGAAAACTTCAGGTCAGGGTTAGAGTCAGTGTTTGTTAAACCTACTTTCTGAAATAGAGCCCAGGAGCATAAAGTGGTCAAGTCTTAAACACTTTCAATTCAAACAGAGAGAGGAAGGAGCATGTATTCTAGCTGTGTGAACACGTCATGTTGGTATGATATAAAGACAATTTTCATTCCAAATGAGTCTGAGAAACCCTTAAAAACACCACTGACATCCAGCCGTACTTGGTATTTGTGATCCTCTTTCACTGCAGAGTCAAAGTATTTCTCAGTGAAGGCCGACCCTTTGTAAAGATGAAAATGAAAACAGTTAGTTGGGAGATATTGTGAGCAGGGGCAGCATTGCTGTTTTAATTCAGGCACCTGAAAACACTTCCAGTGCTTTTCAATATTACCTCTTTACTTAACATCAAACATTGTGACAAATAGAAAATGCCATTAATATACAGTTTATTAGCCGTCTTGGGTTTGTTTAACATTATGAATAAGTGGACCATGACTATTCTAGGACGTATCTTGAATCTGATAGTGAATATGTGCCATTGACGACCAAATCCTGAATAATTGGACATTCGGGAGATGCCACAACTCCAGATCATTGTAATATTGTGAGTCTGTATGATTCTTACCATAGAGTCTCCAGTTTGTTATAGGAGCCACAGCGATGCCACACTTGAACATGGAGCTGTGGGACAGGAGCAGGAGCGAGGACAGGAAGCCTCCATACGCCTGGAGAAAATCATCATCGCTGCTTTAAAGTGCTGCTTAAGAAACAGTTTAAATGTCGTATCTACTACTGGCTGTTGTGAGTTACCTTTCCATAAACTCCAACTCTGCTGCCGTCAATATACGGCAGCCTGATGAGATGCCTGAAAAAAAACAGAGTGAGTTATTTGAGCAGTTACTCTTTACTTACTTCACACTGACGAAGAAATCGTATGACTTTTATAGAACTAGTGTAAATAGAGATTTAATGTATAGAAACAGAAAAGAGTCAGCCAACACAGGGAGCTTCAGCCAATCAGATACTTGCAGGTGCACGTTCCTGATGGACCACTTTGTTACACAAATGCCATTTTTCTACAATTTACCAATGACTGCTGCAATGAAAGATGAGATAGTTATCTCCATGACGACTGTCCTGATGCTGTCTGTGGATATTACAAACAGTGTCCTGTGTTTCAGCACCTGATAAGTCTTTACATGTTATTCTGTTCCTCCACCTGGAGGCACCTTCATCAACCTTCATCAGCTTTCAGTCTGAAGCCCTGCTGGTGCAGCAGACAGACCCCATGACTGGTTGGTAAGTGTAATGTCATTACTGAAGTCTAAGTGTAATCCCTTATAGTGCTTGTGTCTGATAAACACTAAGTCAATTCTTACTTAGCTGCTAAGGTAAATAATAATACAAGTGATTGAAGAAATGATAATAGATAACAATAGAATACACTGCAAATTCACTCCCAGCAAGACTACACATGAAGAATAATGTGATCTAGAGTCTATTGTATTATTTAATAATAAATTATTGACCTAGTGTAAATAAGATAATGTGTTACATGACATAATGTGTTATAAGTATTGCATTACAAAGATGTTAGACAAGCACATCAGTCTCAGGACAGCATTATGGTTGATTGATGCTCAGTGTTAGGTAGACATGTGGATACAGATGCAGCCGTCTGTCCGTACTCTACGTTCAGTTCGTCCATGTTAGTGGATGTTTTCTGAAAATCTACAGATATGCACGAAACAGAGCAGCACCTGCAGGAATCGTTGGGCCAGTGTAGCCAACAGATCAGGTGAGACGTGACTATAGGACACGACAAAATGATTTAAAAATGCCAGAAATTTTTGAGGAGACTTCATGCAGTGTATTCATGGCCTCAGAGACCACTGCTGTCTACGACGCTGCCTTGGTACATGTGTGGGCAGTGATGGCTGCATCGTTTAAAAAGGTCGTACCTGTTTTCATGTGTAAGGGGAGCTTAAAGGAGCCCTTTGACTTTTTAAATAACAGATCAGCTGATTTAGCATGAATGAGACAAGGCCAAAAAAAAGATTAATGGATTTCATTACAAAAATATCAGTACTGGTCTTCACAGATATTTAAGATGGTGGAAACTACACTACTTACTCCAGAACTGAGATGTGGTCCTGGACATCAACAGTTCCCAGTCTCCGATGAATCTCGTGCAGGATCCTCTGGCCCTGGAAGCCGCTGCCTCGGCCGTCCAGATGAGCCACGATGACATTGTCTGAGCTGACGAGGACAGAGTCCCAGCTGAGAGAGAAGCGGTCGCTCACGGCCTGACCACCGGGGGCGCTGTCACTGTCAGAGAGCCAAGTAAGTCCATCAATATCACCGAAGAGGCTCGAAGACGATTTAAGACAATAACATGAACCTCTGAGCATTTCTTTACAGCTTTGTAATTAATTAAATGAACTTACTGTTTGTTTATATTCTAATCTCTCAAATTAAGTGAGATTTTTAGAATATAATTCTGTAGAAATTCTGTACAAAGAATGATTAAAAAATGCTTCTCCAAATAGAAAATATGTGTGAAAATGAAATTACATACAGGACCAATAAAAGTGGGTACGCCTTTGTTTCATCCAGATCTACTGGGACAACCAACTCTAGACGAAGTCCTGCAACACAAGTCAACAAGAGATATCATGAATTGACACATTTGTCAAAAGTCATTTGTCCTCATGTCCAGAGGTGCACCATTAGGAGAGGCGACCCTGGGGCCCTCAATGGGAAAAGGGGCACCTGATGGCCCCTCACATTGGCACATTTTGCAATGAGATCTATAAACCTTTTTAAACCCCCCATAAAGACACTGGAGGGCACTGCTGCTGCCCCTGAACCCCTCTATCTGGGGTTCCTGCTGATGTGTGCTGTAGCTAGCATCTACCATTAGTCTGCATGTAAGTTGTCTGGGGGTGGGATTCTGTCATGGTTCTGTGATGGACTTCTTTGCAAGGAGCCCCTCAGGGTCTAGGATCACCACTGCTCAAGACTAACCTTCACTGTCCACACGATTCTAACTCACAGCTTAACACTCAGAGTGAAATTTAATGGTGAAGATGAGGTCAAGACAATGACTTCATCAGTCTTGAAAAAAAGACGAGAGAGGTGATGCAGCTAATTGCTTTTCTTGAGTCATTAGTTTGAAGAGTTTAACTTCACTTAAGGTTTAACATCTCTTTAAATTTCATCTTTATCACAGTAGAAAGGCAAAGACAGCTGGACTCAAATGTTCAGGAGTCACCCAGTACTTCTTACTGCTTGGAGGTTTTTTTTTTTTTTTAAACCTATGTGGGTGATTCTCGGTGAGAGGTGATGTGAGAGTAGTTGAGATGAGGAGGCGGTCGTGGGATCACTGTTGGAGGTGTTGACGGGTGTGAACCAGCAGGGCATGTCAGGACAGCGCCATCAGTCCAGGACAAGTGAGAACATCACTTGAAAATGAAGCTTTTTGAATGAGTGCTAAAATGTCACACTACGCTGCCAAGTCTAGTTGTCTTTGACTACGACTGTATGTGCACTATGACCTGTGAATGATTATGAATTTGACAGATTCCAGGAAAATCCTTCAAAATAAACCTGAAATAAACACAGTGGCTCGTGAAATATAAACCTATGATTCCATTTGCGTTTAGCTTTTGTTGACAGGGCCCCCATCTGCCTGTGCGCCTACACAAAAGGCCTCAAACACATATCGCATTGTCTCTAATGGTGAATACAGATTAGAGAAAGGAAGCCATATGGTGAGCCATCCACTCTAATTAAAACAATATACGACTGCATTTCTGATTCCACGGCTGTTTCATAATCACCCGTAAAAGCTCTGCACCTGTTCACTTAGTGTTTATCCTGAATTTACATATCTGACAGTCAGATTTTGACTTTCCAGTTCATGGGCACATACAGTATGATGCTAGATACTATCATGACTATCAGTGTGTTCACATGCACACAAGTAACCAGGTTACAGTTTGGATTAATTGAAAGGTTACACAGTTGAAATTTAACCTAAAGTCGGTTCCTCAACCTCCTGATTACGACTCTGTAAGTGTAATATGTGCATTTAAAAAAAATAAAGTTTGGTTGTTGAAAATATGGTGATAGTTGAAGTTATGATGACATAGACAACACTTAAGGACAGAGTAGAGATGAACAAATCATCACCACGAACCACAATAAAACATTCCTTACATAGTCAGACATGACTGCGGTGTCATACCGAGGTTGTTGATTTGTAGAGTTCGTCTTTCCCGCTTGGGTATCGTCCTGTTCATCAGTGCCTGTTTTAATACTGTGTTCTTTTCAATACTCTTGTGGTCTGTTAGAAGACATAAGAAAAAAAGAATCACTTTAGTTCAAAACGATCTCAAACATATGTGTACATTTCTTTGAAATTTTGCCAAAGCAAGGTCAAACTTGACGTGTTATGATGAGAGAGGATTAGTCAGTATGTCTTAATCAGCGAGAGGAATGGTAGTGGAGCAAAATGATCGTTCATCTACTGCAGAGTCCCCTGACGCTGCTGAGTGCCTCTGATGTAAACATTTCAGAGACTTAACGCCTTAATCTTAATTACATCCTCATGTCCGTTTTTTACAGGATTGAGTAAACATCAGTTGATGAATGTTGTCGTAATAACTTAATTTTACTGACTTCATCTCCAAACATGAGTTGATCGATTTAATGCACTTTTCAGAGACTGAAGGAACCTCCACCCAAACATAATGAAAAAAACATATCTGATGCAATTGAGTGAAAGATTCTGAATAGTAAATTGGTTGAAGTTTGCCAGTATTGGAGTACTTACTGTTCATATCATTCAGTTTGTGAAGAGTAGACTGGGGGATCCCAGGACCTGGGGAAGAATAGTTTGGTCAGGAAAAGCAACTTTATCACATATTTTATTCTCTGGGCTAAGTGTTTTAATATTTGTCTGACTGTAGGTGTCTGGATGCTTTTCAGAGATTGTGAGAAATGTCCTGTTTCAGCAAAGATGGAGGATGGAGGGCTATATGCCACCACAGCCAAAATCCCAGTAAAGCTATTCTCATTTACATGTTGTTCTGTTTGTGCTGTCAGACAGTGAAACAAGTTTGAAATCAGGACTGAAACGTAAAGACTACAGCATGTTAACCAGCAGTCACTTCCCAGCCATTTACAAACTGCTGCTCTGCTGCTGATTTTGTAGCCACAACTTCGTCTGACAAAACACCAAACACATCGGTTAAAGACAAAGACGGTTGTGATTTTTGCTTTATTATAAAATTATCACTCAGAGGTAACTCTGCTGCTCAAAAATGAAGCCAACACTGAAGTCTGAAAAACTGCAGTTCCTCTAATGACCACTAGAGTCTGGTGTCAGCAGTGAGTCAGTCCCCATGGGCTCTCATGTGTCCAACTTTACAGCAGAAATAAACATGTTTACAGCCTGGTACAAAAAATGGTTTGGGTCTCTAGAGCTAATTTCCTCCTTCATGACAACTGTACAGGGGGGATTTTTATATAACTCACCTGTTTACATTTTGTTAAGGCTTAAAGTTATGCATAATTTAGGGTGTGGTCACTTTGAGTGACAGGTGGGTGAACATATACTTGCTCAGTCTCAGCTCCTCACAAGCCCCACCTCTTTGTCCATTTCTGGATTACCCCGGAGTTAGCCAGAGTCAGGCACTGCCAAGTTGGCGACGCCGGAGCAGCTCACTCTGAGCTTCAAAACTGCTCTTTAGAAACCTGTGGGTGACGTCACGGAGGCTACATCCATTTTATTTACAGGCTGTGATAGACAGGTGTGTTTGCAAGGGAAAACCTGACTTCATACTCACAGAACAGTAATGATGACTCTCTTCTAGGGTTTGTCCAAAAAGTCCCCAGATTTGTCACTACGTGCTTTTTAAAAAAAACCTGTTGCTCAAGGTTTCTAAAACAATTGGTAACTGTAGCTACAAAGGTGCTAAGTTGGCAACACTGCTTGTTTACGCCAAATCATTTTGAAAGAGCAACTAACCAACCAGTCATCCAGCGACAGAGCCGTTAATGGGGCTGACCCCACTGTTGCAGGCCAGACAAAAACAGAAATGTGAGACAGGCTGAGAAAGCCACTGAACACAGTGTCAAAGTGATCACATCTTTTACCTCTGCAGTTGAGAAGAACATGTTGGAAGTTAGGGCTGAGGATAGCGTCATAATAGGTGCACTTAGACTGAAGGAGGGAGCAGGTGAGGCATTCTTTCTGAAATGGATCCACAGTTGAGACCCTGTTTGAGGAGAGCAACAAAGACGTCAGCGGGCAACAGAAGCTGAGTTCAGAGGATTCGCAGTGTTTGAGATGCAGTCAATGTGTTTCTAGCCTGAAAACAGAAGACAAAATAGAATAAAAATATTCCAAAGAAAAAGTAGAATTAATAATTAATCAACGCTATAGCAAAC
This sequence comes from Trachinotus anak, assembly GCF_046630095.1. Lineage (NCBI taxonomy): Eukaryota > Metazoa > Chordata > Actinopteri > Carangiformes > Carangidae > Trachinotus > Trachinotus anak. The sequence continues at coordinate 3,892,633 of NW_027273890.1, forward strand.
TATAATACTGAAAATACTGAGGACATTTATATATATTTTTTTGGGGGGTCTTTTATGATATAGTTTTTTATTCTGTAAAATAACACTTATTTGTTTTGTTTGAAAGTGATACCACTCTCATGATTCGTGGAAACAGGGGAAACAGTTAGCATGTCTGAAGGTCACCTCTAAAGCTCAGCAGAGGAAGTCCATCGATTTAACACCTCAACATCTACAGTTTACAGGTCCTGAGGCGCGGGACTGAATGTTCTGAAAAAAGGTGTATAAAAGCTTTTGTGGCTCCAGAGAAAGCTGCATGTAGTCCAATAGAATGTCTCACTTCTGTGAGGAACATTTGAAAATGAAAAATATCTGGGTTTGTAAACAAAGAAGTAACAGACCTCTGTACCTGCTCATTATCATGCTATTAGCATAACACACCCAAATATCCAACATATACTCTATGTGTTGTTGGTTAGAGGTGCATCATGGGTAATATAGGCACCAGGCTATGACAAGGAAGAAAAATCTGTGGAAAAAGGGATTTAATGCGCTGCCTATTTCATCTACGTCAGAGCGCCCCTGAACTTTAACTGGCACAGTTAGAGTCTTATCATCACTGTGAAGGTACCAGACCACCAGCAGAGACTCACTCCACTTGGCCAAGAACCACAGCTAGTTTTCACCCTTTTGTAGGGATTGAGCAAATGAGCTTTAATGTGTTACTTAGGTTGTGAGCTTTAAAGGTGGGTTTTGTTACCGCTGGAGAGAGCCAGTATAACTGGTTCCCCCGTTTACAGTCTTTATTCTATGTTAAGTTAAGCTAACTAGTATTTTTAGTTTTATTTATTTTTGCACAATTTAAAATACACAGAAAATGACAAAGATAGAAAATAGCATGGGCTTATTTAAAAACCTCCACCTAAGTAACTAGTAAAACACAATTATAAAAATATGAAATGAACATACAAGAAAATAACGATGCTACATAAAAATGATGATAAAAATACTCAAAATATACACGATAAACAGTAATAATAACAATAATATTAAAATAAGATCAGTACATGTGAGAATGTGATGTGTATGAGTTGAACTCCACAAGCAACAGTAATCACAAACGTTGATATGAGCAAAACAAAACATTAATACATGGACAGTAATACATGGGAAAACAGTTATAAAACCATTTAAGTCTAAAAAGTTAAATGGTCTTTTAAGCATCTTTTGTAACATTGTATAGAGGAACGGTTCTTTGCCAAATGGAAAAAGTCATTCCATAATTTGATACCTCTAAATCGTATGAAACTTGACCTCTGCAAGTGAGAAATTTAAGAGGATGATGATCAGAAGATTGATGAGTTGAATAAAAATGAACCTGTTAGTTGGCTTTAAAATAAATCTTGAAATGCAGCCTTGTCTTGGCACTAAAGCAAATGAGGGTAATAAATAAAATAAGGGTCTTCACTTCTTTATTGAACTGAAATCTATGTGGTACCTGTAGAATTGCCGCTGTGTTGAGCCTTCCTCTGTGCTTAGGAAATAACTGAAAAAGAAAAAGTTAACCTGTTATAACCAAGTTCTCATTGTTTTATTTATCATACTGTATGGTAACTAACTCCTGCTTACACCGAGTTGGTGGTCTCATCATAGGCCAGAATCTGAGAGACTTCCCAGCTTCCTGAGGTCAGGTGGCGGAGGTTGACCTCTTGACCCTCAGACTGAGAAGCACAGGGAAGAGTACAACACAACAGAGAACAGACGTCGTGTTAACATGACCTCACATGCCCTGCGCGGTCCTACAGGGGTGCACTAGTGTTGAGTTTCGTACCTAGCCCTGACTTTGAATCTTAAACTTTTGTTCCACTTATTATCTCTACAGAAACTGAATTAATCTGGCACAGAACCCAGAGCCTCCAGTGGATCAACTGTCTAACACTCTGCTTAATTTATTCAAGTGAACGTGTTCTTAATTTTCTGGTGTTTCAGGAAATAGAGTTAGGATGTAATTTAAAATGATGAGACTTCAAAAATGGAATCACATAAGCAGGATGAATAATTGGAAAGCCCTTACTGTAGGCAGAACAGATAAGGGAACAAAAAGAACAGACGTACACACACACACACACACACACACACACACACACAAGAAGTTTAAAACAGTGAAAGCACCTAACTGAATCTGTTCATTTTATTAAAAGTTTGTAATAGTTTTACTTGGTTGGAGATCATGGTGATATGGTTGAATGTCCCGCAGCCACCGTGTTTTAAGGGCATAGTGATGAAGAGTGTTGTGCAATCTTTGGAAAATACTGGCGCCTCGTTCTGGGAAAGGAGACAAAAAAGAAACATTTTGTACATTTTCAGACATTAAATTCTTAAACTCTTGCTGCCATGTGTGGTTGGACTTATTTCTACTACAAAACCTGTTACTTATTAATACGCCTGGGTGTTTTACTCTGCCTTCATCACAGCACTGATATCAGATTGGGATTACGGTTGTTTCTTGCTTTGGTTCAGTATAGCAGACAGCAGTAGCCATGTTGCTAACACTACCACTAGCAGCCAGAGACAAATGATCTGTTGTCTGTTTGATCATCTAAACAAATCATATTGATGTGACAGCGGAGCCAACTTTAGAGCTCCCATACTTCACTCTTCTTCTGTGTTTTATTTGTAGTGTTGATATTCATAACAAAATATATTTGTGGTTTTAAGAACCAAAAACCATCTTAGTGTAGCTGAATCCAGAGCTGTTTTCTGATTGATCCAATAAAAATATAGCAAATTTCAGGTCAACACTCAGAGAAACCAAATTCTGCAAGGCTGAGCTTGTGGCATGTCTGAGGGTGGTGACTGCTTTGTTGTGACATCACAAAGCTCCAGAAGTCCTGACGGCTGGTTTTAAGGGTCAGTTTCTGAATACAGGCTGTGTGCATTTCTCTGTGGACTGAGGCTTTGATACTTTCACAGTATTAATATAGAACCTAGACCTGCTTTATAATCACAAACACATGGACATCTACCTTTAGACTGGATGGATCCCTTAATACCTCCTAGAAACACTGAGGAGAAAGTTGTCTACTGACACTTTAATCAAAAATATCTGCAGCAAGAGGAGTGTAAACACCAAATGGCAAAAGCAGTAAAGCTGGCCAGACTCTGACATTTTCATTGATCTTGTATGTTATGTAACTCACACTTGATCTTAGGGGAAGATTTAATGCTATATTGTGTTTTTCATTCTATGTTTCACAGCGTTCATTGTGTATTTATTTAGCTTTTTGTCCTCTGAAGAAAGAAGTAATTCACAAATCTATTTCATGGTTAAGAATCAAAAAACATGGTTTTCAAATCATATGTTTGTAAAACCAACCAGGGCTAAAATTGGTCCAAATCTGTACAGTGTCAGCCTGACTTCACTTGGAGCAGCAGATTGGTGAATATGCAAACCGCTATAGTAGGCCTACATTTTTATTTGAGATTCATCTATTATTTTGTTTCCAGCACTACAGAAAATTATCAGTTTCCCCTAAAAAAGTAAAGTGGCCCATCAGAGATAATGAAGCTCTTCTGGAGTCGCTCACCTGGCGATCAAGCCACTTCTCTGATGTCATCACATGTTTCTGAATGGAACAGATCACAAGTCAGTCCATAAAACCTCTGTATGTTTATTGGAGATTTTAGAAGATTAAAGCATTGTCAACGTAAAGCTTCTCACCTTTGTGCAATCACCTGTGGTGACATCACACAGTGAGAGAATCGACATGTTTTGAGCGCGATTCACCCAACGCACGCTCAGCCTCTCCTCCGCCACCCACTTCACCATGGTGATGTAGTACTCACTGTTAAAACACAGATGGAAAATCGTGAGGGAACAACAATAAGATCTTAATGTTATTAGTAATGAGAAGTTGTATAAAATGTACCTCTTTTCAAAACTGTCAGGAGGTCTGAGCTCAGTTGTGAGGGAGCTGCCGTCTAGAGTGACGACATGGAGTCTGACAGTGGGATTGATCTGACCCATCTACAGAAAAAACAACAGAAATATATCATTGCATTCACAGGTCTTATCAAATTGGATGTAACATCCACAATGCACCGCCACGCACTATAGCAATAACAATCAGCACTGAGCGATGCGCTGCACTTGTTTTCTATTTTTATCTCCTGTCATAGTGAACAATGCCAGACGGACTTTAACAAAGAATAAAATGAGAATAAAAAACAAGTACAGAGAACGAACTGTGTTGCGGTACAGTGTGCAGAACCTGGGGCAAGGCAGTTGCTTTACTTTGCTTAAGCCTCCTTCAAAAATAGAGCTCATTAGTCCACATGACAGGGAAGCTCTCAGAGATCCAGACCGACCTGCCACACTGATGACAGTATCTGCTCTGCCCTAATCCTCACTTATTTTTATTGGTTATTATTTGTGTCTTCTCCAGTCCTTCACTCTCTGCTGTTTTAGACGTTTAATTAGGTTACTTCTTTAATAACTGTGTTCAGTTCCACTGATGATATTTACCTCATATTACATGACAGGTAAGTAATATGATGGATGAAACACATGTGAAACTTGCTACTAATGTGAAATGGGCTATAAGTCAGTAATTATTATTTTCCTGCTCTCTAATACAGTAACGCTATGAACATATAGTATATCTAGTAATTGGTAAAGTTGTTTGGTTTTTTAAAGTTATTTTTATGGGCATATTTGTGCCTTTATTGGAAAGGACAGTGACGACAGGAAAGTGCAGGGATGGAGAGCAGGGGAATGACTCCCAGGAGGACTCACTGCTCAGGGCATTTGTCCATGTGTCCATATGCCCCTACCACTCGGCTCACTCGGCTGGTTGGAGGTTTTGATGAACACAGTGACTAAAAGCCCAAAAGTACATTAAGTCTAGTTGAATAAAAATCATAAGTTTCCCAAAAAAAATACTGAGGTAAAGTACAGATACTTGAAAAATATACTTAAGTACAGTGTTCAAGTAAATGTACTTTGCTACCTTCAACCAACCCTTTTGCACTTTGTGCTGCTGCACCTGCATGAAGTGAAATAGCAGGTGAGTGTGGAGACACCAACACGCGCTGCTTTACACTTGTTGTTGCACTTGTGAAATGAAAACAGGGCCCTAAGTCTCTTTATTTGCAAATATCTATACAATGTGTAGCCGGCTTAAAAAAATCCAGAATGCGGCAGCAGTCTGTTTGCCTCTCTGAATGTCATCCTGACAATAACTGTGTATTTTCTCAAGCGCAGACACGCGATACCCACACAGCATACTCTCCAGGGCGAGCTCCTTTCTGTGGATTGCACCACACAAGTGTATCCCCGGCGACTGAAGCAGACATACGACTGTCAAAGTGTTTTACAGCATCAGTGTTCTCACAGACAAAAGGAAGGAGAAGGAAATTCAATCTCTGCTTCATTTAGTCCCATAAGATACCACACTGACCTCATTCGCAGATAGAACATCAGAATCATTGTGTATGTGTGTGTGTGTGTATGTGTGTGTGTATACAGTTTTTACACACTGTGTGGGTAAGCCTAAGATCGAGCACAGTGCTTCATTAATTAGAAGTCTTCCTGTGAATCCCCCCTCCCCCATTTGTGTGTATGAGGAGCAAATGAGATTGCCCTCTACCTTATGACCCTCATCCCACCACTTTTCCACAACCTATCTCCCATCTAAGAGTCATTTGATACGCTAAACATCCACATCAAGGGATGGGAGGCGTGTTAACGTGCCTTTATAAAGCGTATCCCGATCCTCTGCCCCACCCCCCGGATCCACAGATCCCTAAACCTCCCCTCTTCAAAGGGAGCGAGTCAGCGTTAACATGAATTAAACAAGAAAAGGATTCACTAACCTTCATGGATAAACTAAAGCAGAGAGCTCGCAGCTGTATTATTCATAGCACTGGCTTGATACAGTGAAGCTGCAGAACAGGGAGCTACATGGCTTGTAGTCCTGTCAGGTTGTACAGTATCAGGTAAGCTAAAGGATGTTGGGAGCAGTGGGAGTTCAGCTGGATCTAATTATTTCTGGTGCTGCTCCGCTGATCAGAGGAGGCTCGGGCTGACTGCTACGAGTACCTTTGGGTAAGGGTACTCCTTCCCTCTGGGGTAGAGAGACCCTGTGAAGCGAGGCAGGAGCATTTCAGGGACCAGGGAGTCGTTGATAGTGAGGTAGGCCAGTCTGGATCCGTCAGGTGACCACCAGTGGGCGGCCTGGGTGTGCAGCACCTCCTCTGGAAAACCAAGAGAGGTCAAATGAAGAAATGTGAGTCAGGAGAGTGGAGCTTGTTAATTGTTAATTATAGATTAAGGAGATGGTCATGCAGGTTTTGTCAAGCCTTATTTTTACTAGCAAAATACATTAGAGAGAGCTGATTGGACGACACCCCCAGTCCTGATAGTTAACAGTCTATATCTGACAGAACAGGAAAACACCCAAGATCGATTTTTAAATTCTTTTACTTGTTTTTAAAGCACTTTGTGATATGTACATACTGTAAGTCTCACATTCTATGACCCAGTATTAAGTCTGTTAACTGTTCCAGTGCAAGACTGCAACCTATTATCTATAGACTTACAGTTGAGGTCTGTAGATAATATGGAAATAATAATTCTGCTTTCTGTCACATATCATGGTCCAGGGTCTTCAGAGGCTTGTAAATCTTCATTCCTCTTTCAGATATTACGTTGCTCATTCAGGTTAATTAAGGCCGTCTGCAGCCTGAGAGAAAGACTGCTGGCGTCTTCCAGGCTGAAAAAAGTCCAACCATCTCAAAACATCAGTATCTGCCTCTGCAGGTTCATCATCTTTATTTTTATTTGCGGTTAGTTTCTCTGAACAGTATTTTGGTTGGGTTTGTGCATTGATAATGCAACAATTTACAGAGCATTTACAGCTAAATTTCCTCTAAGTCCATTATAGTTGGAAGGGTTTTTTTTCTCCTATACTTGTAAAACACAGGAAAACTCACTGACCACATAAATTCTCATCACTTCAGCCTCTTTCAGGCTCTGACTTCATTGTGATTTTTTTATATACATAAAATTTTTATATCAAAAATGAAATTGCAGCTTCTCCAGCTAGAGGAGCACCAGGCAGTGTTTGAACAGCTGCTGTGTGGTGGCCTCGCTCTTACCCTCATACAGCCAGTCTGCGATGCCATTGAAGATGATCCCCTCCTGTCCAGAGGACGTGAGTCTCCACGAGCTGCTCTGAACATCTGTTTGGTAGTAAATGTTGTTTTCAAATATATAGATCTGTGGGACAAGAGAAAATATAGAAAACTGTGTTATATAACTGTGAGAACTGTAGTCTGTGTCACTTACTCATGTAGACACATAGCGTACAGGAGGTAAGGAAAGATGCTTTGGAGCGCAACGGTGCAGGATGATATCAGCTTGTTCTCATGTTTTCACTTGGTGAAAACATGGGGGGGGGTCTGACCCCCACTGATTAAGACTTTGAGGTAAAAACAACAGTGTGCAGGAGCTGAAACACATATATATCTTTCTTATTTGTAAATTCCACATGTTCATGCCTGGGACAATCTTGTAATATGATTTCAGACACCCCTAAAGTGGACCATACCATTTCTTAACCTTGATGTTAGGCCAGTAGCACACATGCGCCCATGTTATTGGGTCAGAGGAGACACACTGGGACGCGGGCAGCTCCCAGCAAAAACTGACCGAGAAAAGACCTGATGATGTCATACTGACATCATACCAGCAACATTACACAAAAAGAAAACCTTTCACTATAGTTGTCTACGACTGAATCTGAAAATGTCACAGACATGAAAAAAAATCAAAATATATTTTTTTACAACTTCAGCAGCTGCATGTGAAGACAATGACATTTTAATGACATTTTCTGTCAAAAATAAATCAGAATTAATTCAAAATGAAGAGAAATCCAACATTCAAGTTTCCTGCTGACTCGATGTAAACAGACAGAGCAGTGGACACGCATCAGGTGTGCCCCCGGTGTAAGGCGATAGACCATATCTTCACCAAATTGAAAAAGACTCGGTGATATGATCACAGGGAGAGAACACGCTCATTGATAAAAACGTATGTCTCGTGATAACACAAATATAGAGGGAGAGCTCAGGAGTAATGAATATGTTGTCATCAGCACCGTGACACATTCCTGCAGGGCTTCTGGGAGAACAGGTTCCTCCGGGGGCAGGTATAAATACTGAGGAAACCAGATAAAGATGCTATCAAATGGTTAATTACTTTCCTTGACTGCACTGTAGAAAATAAATAATGGACTGATTATTCAGAGCATAATACTCTGCACGGTGGAGACATTACTCACACAGAGAGCTTTGGTCACCCAACATGATGTCTTCCAGCAACAGCTCGATTACTCTGACTGTTGTTGGCTGCTCTTCAAAATAACTGTTTAGTTTAATGGGAGTGTGTCTTTCCTTCCAAGCCAGAGAGAGGCTTCGAGCAGCCTTTACCTCAGAGCAGAGACGATGAGGGTGAGAATGAAATTAATTGAATATAAAACATTACATAAGACGTCAAATTAAACATTGATTTTCACCTTTCTGCAGTCAGCAAGGCGTCTTCATTTTAAATGAAGAGAATATAAAGTAAATCCAGGCTGCAACTACATTGATTTTCAGTGTGGATGGATCAGCTGATGACTCGATCAATTAAAAATAGCTGAAAACTGTAAAGAATGCACGTTCAGAGTTTGTTTTTTTTTTTACTATGAGAATTAGCTTGTTTAACCAACAGCCTGAAACCCAAAGATATGTTAATTAAAATGATATAAAACAGACAAATGCAGCTAATCACCACATTTTATAAGATTAAACGAGAGCATCTTTCTTTTTTCTGCTTGAAAAAAATGACTTAAATGATTAATTAAAACTGCTGATCAATTTTCTGTTGATTAGCTAATTGATGATTTGATTTTTTTTTTCTCTCTACAGCAGTTTTTTTGACTCATCTTCATCAAATACTTTCCTGAATCACAGAAGTAAAACACAGTTATGAAATATATGGCAAAATAACCCTCAAAGAGCCTCCAGACAATGTTCAGTAAAGTCTTATATCTCTGCTCTGTATCTAATCACGCTTCATATTAGCAGAGCATTTCCTCTGATTAATTTCTGCATTATTATTCATGCATCCAGAGGCAGGATTTTATCACAGAGTGAATATGTTTAACCCAGTGCTGCGGAGAAACCATAACATTCACTGAGACAAGGAGGATTATGGGCCAGTATGAACTGTGCTTACTGCATGATGCATGATTAAAATGTGGTTTTCATTGGTGGGATTGCCAACAGACTTTTTGACTTGTTTTTAATAATTAAGGAAAAATGTTTGAAAAAAAAAAACTCATCTCATTTCATAAAAATGACCTTTTATTTCAGGACTGAATTATCCTCTTCTGTAATATTTGGTGAGTAATGGAAGATTCCTCTGAACCCTTTGCAGTTATTAGACTGAGTCACTTTTATTCGACCCTGGAAACTACTCACCAGCTGCTGACCCTGAACACCCCATGAGGCGAACTGGAGGACAGAGTCCAACACCTCTGGAGGATTCAGCTCCCGGACCTCTCTGATGTAAGGACAATTGAAAAAAAACATATTACACATGAACCATTATACACCAGACCAGCAGGTGTTTTAGATCTCAGACCAGGTAGAGTAACTGTTGAGTAACTTCTGTTTTATTCTCTTTGTGGTTGATTCTAATTTTTTAGATGTTTTCAAAGCCATCTTGCCCTTAAACGGAGGGATAATAGGACCAAAAAATCAGCATAACTTCTAAAAATGTGATTTTAAAAGAGTGTAAAACTTCTCCTTAATTTGGGTTTAAACAGAATACGAAAGCATTTTTGGCCTCATGCTGTATGTAATTGATCTTGGTAATGAACATTATGACCATAAAATGAACAAGGAGTAATTTTCCAGGTGTACTGCATGTCGTTTCTCACCTCGTGTACAGGTTGTAGATCAGGTACGATGCTAAGAAAGAGTGCTGGTAGACCTGCAAGCCGACAAGAAAAACGAGTGTATGAACAGACCTGATTATTAATGAAGCTCCTAATTATCATTAGTGGATCATTAATGGGGAAAAATGGGGAATAATTTAGATAATCATGACAAATAGATTCATCACAAGTCTTTTATTTAAAGGAAAAAGTAATATTCTCAACACAGTATTAGTCTTTGTTATGTTTTGTGATGTTCCTCACACACCTGCTTGCTTGTGTACTTTTACTTTAGTGAGTCATTTCCTGCTTTTCCCAGTTTGCCTTTTTGAAGCTTGTGCAGAATGATGTTGCCTGAATTCAGTTGGACAGCAGCAATAACACAGCATGGATCTCCATTTTAGAGGAAGAAGGAGTGAAGTGAGAACAATGCTTTGCTGTGCTCTGCTGTTCAAATTAGAAAAATCTACATAAAAGCAGTGAGACTGCTGATTTTCACACAGTGCAGCTGACAAACCTGCAAGACCTCTAATCAGAGAATAATATCCCAATAAATAAAACCAAAATACAAAAAGAGATTTTATAAAGAGTGTTTCTGCTTTTCATTTTTTTAATATTTGTCTCAATTTCACTCCCTGTAATGAATCACGTGCCTCAGCTATAGATAGACGTGCCATATACAGTATTAGGATAATGCAGGCTAAAGGATAATCAGCAGTGCTGTGATTTGGCAGGTGAGTGATAAAGTGAGTCGAGCTACACACATACTGTTTATGATAAATCTTGCCAGTATGTCATGTATTGTGGCCTCAGAAAGTATTACGACCCTTTAACTTTTTCAAGGAGTTTATCAATTTTTGTCTCATCAGACTAGAGAATCTTTTTCCTTTAAAGGATCATTCAGTCATTTTGAGAAATGTGGTCAGTTGCTGTCTCCTAATATACATTTTGTACATGTTCAGGTAGTGGGGGAGATTGGTCTAAAATATCCTTAGCCTAGCTGTGCAAAAAGACCGGATCAGCGAACAGAGGTAAAATCTGCCTCCCAGGATCTCTACACTGGTATTTTTCATGGCTGGTAGGTTGGAAACTAAATCTATTAACTATGTGCTGCATTCAACTTCTGGTTACCTGTATACAGCTGATTTATGCTCTTGTTTTTTTCTTCATATAAAAATCCAAAAATTGTTACAAACATCCAAATTGTGCCTGAATCAATTTTGATGAATGATTTATATTTTAAGCAAAAGTAATAATATTTAATATAATAGTATTTTAACAGTATATGTATAGTATATTATATGTATAATTTCACATCTTAGATTAATCTTTTGCAATTAACTGCAAATAAGTGCATTTAGTATCATTTATAAATTTAATTTTTCATTCTGCTGCCACATATTTCAGCTTCCACTTATTTGCGTTATGAATTGTCCAGAGAATTTCCTCTCACAAAGCCTTTGTTTTAGGATTCAGTGAGATAATGGTCGAGCACCTGAGTGCCTCTGCATACTAATCAGCTGGAGTGTTACAGTAAGCTCACCCCACAGCGATATGATAAACACTGTAGAGCCACTTCATTCCCCTCAGCAGAAGATCAGTTGTGCAGCGACTACTGCTTGGCTGATCCACTCACCACCCGGCCTTCACTCCTAATTTGGACCACACTCCTTGCTATTCAAGAGAGAATTCTCCAGGAAGGAAAATGCAATTGTATTGTAACTTTGACGGCTCTTCTGCTCTTCTTCCTTCAGAAGAGCTGTCAGCATCATTCAGCAGACGCCGCTCCATGGCGACAGCTCTGTGATGACTCCTTGATAAGGCTGTCAGCAATGGGTGACACTTGAGAGGGGAGGGGGTTTGGAAATGTGGAGAGAGGCAGTTTTGTGTTTGATTGTGGTGTGTAGCGGTATCCTCAGCTGAGTGGGGCAACATGGCCCTTGTAAATAATTCCCACTGTTTGATTTGTTCAGCTTAGAATATCACTTTGATGGTGTCTGCAGTACAGTCACGACTGCAGCGGAGACACATTTAGATTCTGACACTTAATCAGAAGTTTTCTTACATCCGAGTCGTCCTTCTGCTGTTAACATATCTGGTAAATGACTGTTGAGAGAAATATTGACAATAAGCTTATTAAGTGCAGATATTAGAGCTGCGTTTTTTAATTTGGTTATTGATGGTTATTCGTTATTTGAACATACGGTAGTAATAAATGAAATGTTTATTCTGTCTGGAGATAAAATGATTCTGCAGGTATATTTCATATGTTTGCCTGTACAGTTGTGGTACTGATGGTGCACAAGGCACCCTCAGACAGTCTGTCCTCAGAGGCATGTGAAGGGTTGTGCTCTTCATAAGCCGCTTTCTCTCTTGTATTTGAAAGTCAGGTCAAGTGCGAAATATCTATGATCGTCAAATTGCCACTGTCAACTGTCACATCGGCATTGATGTAAACACAACAAGCAAATAAACAGACCTGTCACCTGCACAGGCTGGTGCTGTTAAAGCAGAAACACTGCAGCTGCACTGAGCCCTGGGATGAAAGAGTGAGCTGCAGCCCCGAAATAAGTTTCAAAAACACACAAGGCTCCAAGGCTCCTTATAGGAGCACCTACTCACAGATGAGAGGCCACGGATCTGCGTGTGTGCTCTGTTACTGCATGTGGTGACATGCATTATACCTGCAGCAGCCCTTTTTAGACAGATGTACACAGATGATGCCCACGGTGCTTCATGCTGTGATCTCAGAAACTCAGGAGTATTCATCCGAAATGATTTGATAAATTCTCAAGTGATGGTTTTAAAGTTTAAGAAGTTTGTAGTGCAGGTAAGTTTAATGACAACTGTTTAAACACTAATCAACACCAGTCAGAGGAGCTATTTACATAATGAGTGCTTCACAGACTAAAAAAATACTTGTTGTGACAGATGTTGATCTGTAAGTAGCTCTGAGATATATTCAGACACTTTTAATTGACCAAATAATGATTGGAAAATAGGAAGACTGGCAACGAAAAATGTGGCTTATTAAATCAGTTTCTGTTTACTCACAGACATCAACACTCCTTAAAAGCTTTAGCTACTGATGATTGGGTTCATTAATGCTCTTTGTTTATTTTCACACTACAACTTCATGAACGCACATTTTGTGATCAGTAAAAATGGAAACTCTACAGCTGCAACAATCAGCACCTCGGTAATTATCTAAGTGTACTAGTTGAAGTCATGAAAAGTGCCCTTTATAGTGTGCACAGAAGCCTGCTGACTGGAGGAAAACAGAATAAGATGTATGGTACCCTTTGACACAGCAGTATACAGCGGCGGAGAGTGAACATGATTATGATAAATTCATAAGACGAGTGGAGCCAGTGGTGCCAGGGCAGGCCATTACTCTCCATAGATTACAGCTGTCACTCTGATGATGAACACATCTGCCCCGTCTTTCTCAGGAGGAGATAGCACCTTTAAAACTCTGCTGTCTCAGTCCCATCAAGCACGCAGAGCTCATTATCAAACCTGCTTTGTTCCCCAACACCAAGATGTTCCGCTGGCCATCAAATTACAGGACGGAACGAGGAGGAGGATGTGTAGTGTGATTTGCAACAAGCAATTTCACTGCTATTGGACGCAGGGGCCATAATGGACCTCTGGTGTGATAAATCAGCAGTGTTCCATTTCCTGTTAAAACTGCTTCCATGAAACATAAAAGCCTCATGCAGTTTCTTCAGCATAACAAAGTCACAGCTGCCAGTCTCTTTTATAACGGAAACCAGGGGGAGCTGTGAAGAACTGGGTTTCAGGTGTGCAGGGAGACTTTGTGGCCAAAACTGAACCCTACTTTGATGACAAAATGTTCAGTTTTTCTTTTATTTATTGTATTGTGCACTTGCTTTTGCCGGTATGCAGTCACCATGGAACTGAGGCGAGGAGCTGACGTCAGAGACTTTTAGAAAATTAACCTAAAAGTAGAAAATCCAAAGTTGATTTGAAACTGATAATCCTCTTTGTTAGTCTGCATTCACTTGGGGATTAATAAAGGAAGAGGATCAACGCTTTATTACACGTACACTCTTGGTGTGGATCATACACACTGTTTTGTAAATGAGGCCACAGATTGCAGTTCACAAAAACACACAAAAAGAAACCAATAGAGGTTTGGAACAAAGTTCTGTGAACCAATGAAACTGAACTAAACCTCTGTCAAAATGAAGGAAAGAGGAAAGTGTGGAGAATAAAAGGAGCCGCTCATGACCCACAGCCACCACTTCATCTGTCAAACATGGTGCCGGTTCTGTTCTGGCGGGGGCTTGTGTGGCTGCCAATGGAACTGGTACACTGGGATTTATTGATAGTTTTGTTGCTGACAGAAGCGAGAGAATAAATGCAGACTGTGTGCCAAGCTCAAAGTGGCTTCTTTCTATCATAAAGGCCTGAGATGGTCATCCCTCTGGTAGGTTCTCCATCTGGTGTCATCATCATGGTTCCAAACTTCTTCCTTTTCACAATAATTGAGGCCAATGTGCTCCTGGGAGCACTGAAAGCTCTAGAAATGGCTCAGATCTATGCCACACCACAGTTTTATCATGGAGGTCTGCAGAGAGTTTCTTAGACTTCCTGGCTTGGCTTTTGTCCTGACATGACGTCTGAAGTGTGGGACGCAGATGTGTTTTCTATTTCCTAAACTATGTCCAATTAGTTCAGTTTGCCACAGGTGAAAATTAGAGCAAAGAGGACGCACCTGACCACAATCTGAAGTGCCATAGCACTCAAGGGTTGAATTCATTAATTAGTCATCGTCTTACTCTGTGCATGCTCCAATTCACACATAGAGATTTGGCCAAAAATTACTGGTTCTCTTCCGCTTTTCTCTGAAGTAATCAAAAACTGACAAAAATATTTTCCATAATCTCTTCTCTATTCCAGGTGTGGCTGATGTGGGGACGTCTGTTGATCCACTATCACAACTGTATTAGACAAACTGGACAGTGATTTTCTCTAAAAGAAGAACAAACAACTGCACTTCCAGTGTTTGTTGTTAAGAGAGCGTTTTCTGTTTGATGAGCAGGCTTCGGGAACAGTTAATTTACCAATTGGCCCCATTTGTCACCAAAACCCAGTGGCTATTGTTGTTTCTCAATATCTCCACAAATCAGGGAAACAACCAAACTGGGAATTGTTGCCTTGCAGCTCGGAGTCCACGATGAGGTGGAATTACACAGCAGAGTTTGCCAACTTATATATGGTAGCCTGGAACCATGGCTGCTAAACAGCAAGTAGCGAGAGATGCTGTTGTCCACGGTTTCCCAAGAAAACCTCTACCAACTGTTTCATGAGAGTACAGTGAAATAGTAAATGTTGGCTCATGAATCATGTCACGTCAAACATGTGTCTGCTATGTTGAACTTTAAACATATTGATGCTACACTATCACTGCTCTTCTCTGCGCTACATCACAGCTTCCCTCACTCTGGTTGCTTGTTTGTCTATACATTAGTGTCCAGATGCTGCAACCGTTGATAACACTCCTTGGAAAATGAAAATGAATCAAGGCTCCAGACCCATTTGCAAATGTGTGGCAATGCCAGGCTAGTGATTACCAGCAGGATGAGCCAGACACAAGTGTTTAAGAGTCCTCAGTGTTTTTCATTTTGTGTTAGGTGATGCTTCTGCCCCACTTTGCTGTACTACACTGATGCAGAAAACCAGGGGTTGAAATCAGATTTTGGTGCAACAACTAATAATTCAGTCATGAAGTTGCCATGTACATGCATAGTAGCCCCTGATTAGCATTTGACAAAGAATCCTCAACTGGAAATGTATAAATGTTGCACTCAGAGTCTCTTTGAGGTCCATTTTAGATATTTCATGAAAAATTGAATGAATAAAATTTCAGTTGTTACTTTCTAATCACAGCAACTGAAGCACTTTGTGATCTTTTAAAGTGCCTCTCTCTTACAGATGGCGGCTGACAAATGCCCTCTCCATGCTGCAATGTTAATGAGTTTTCCAGGATTGTGTGCACAGCCTGTTTCTATCTTTAGATCCACACCTTAGAGGACAGAGTCCCATATCTCTGCTGCATGTCTGGATCACATATCGATGAGATTAACACAAAGGACAGAAAGAGTTACTGATAGGCTTGATGTAGGATTTGAGAATAGTGATTATTTTGTATAACATGTTGGACTACAGCTCCAGCGCCGGAATAATGATGTACTACTACTTTTTTATTGATATGTGGTCACAGATTTGTTTAGCAGCCTTGATGAGGCCTGAAAGTCACAAGACAACAATCAGCATCTGTTTTATCGCAATGTTTTCTATGTGGCCTCGTCTGGCGTTTCAGTCAATCTCACTGAGAATCTGCATTTCTTCACTAAATTATTCAAACTGTGTATAAAGTGTATGAATGGAGTTGTAGCGTTTTACAAGAAACTCAACAGAAATGTGAGTAATTAGTCAGAAATGAGTGAGGAAAACGACTACGAATAACTGAATCAAAGACAATACAGCAGATAATTATGAGTTACTAGAGAACAGACTGGGAGATAATATAATAATTAACCATTAGATAATTATTAGTTCATAAGTATCTGTAAATTAGAATAACAACCACTTTGTTCAGAAATCGTAGTAACGACTTATTAATTGATAATCATTAGTTATTCGTTTTTAGGATTGCCCAAGTAATTCAAGTAACTCATCATTATCCATAATCTTCAATTCAGAGAAATTCAGAAACTACTCAGTAGCTGTTGGTTCATCATCAGGTAACTCCTGAATTGTTCCACACTCGTTCCTCAGCCAGTACTAACATGAAGTTATCATTGGAGTACATCAACTCCCGCTTACACAAAGGTCTGAGCTTTAAATCGTAACCAGTCGTCATTTTCATATTGTAACAGATCATTTTTCTTAATGTCTAAAGAGTTTCTGTAACACGTCGCATATAATCACTCAAAAACCAACAACAGCTGTGAGAATAGATCAAATTAATAAGATCTTAAAAAAGCAGTTGTGCATTATGGATATACACTGTTACATTTGTAGAAATAAAAATACTGTTCTACAGATGTGTTCAGATTAGCAAATGTGAATTTTTAGCATAAGGGATTAGTTAATATAGAGTAAAACAGTGTGTTTAGATTTTCTCAGGCCCAAATGCTTTGTTCCTGGTTTATGCTCTAACCATCTGCAGTAATCTGGGGTTAAACTGGGCTCGAGCTCACCAGAGCTCTGACACGGTACCATTTGGAAGTCAGGAGGCAGAGCTCAGCTAAATAGCTGTGGTCATCACACAGCAGCAGGCTGGACATGTGTGTTACCACATTCTGGGGCACCGTGGGACTGGCACTGTGTGGATATAAACACATGGCAAAACAGCTGATCGTCAGAATTTCAGTGTTTTGTGAAGCTAATTGGGAAAAAAAAACTACAAATAAATTAATAAATGAAAATGTAGATATCTGGTTATTTGGATAGTTAGGTTCTTTTTCTGCTCATGAAATTTAACAATGCAATGGAGGTGAATGTAATTTAGTTTGAGGTAGAGCAGTAAAGAAATGATGTGAAGAAAATTCAACAGCAACATCTCTTTCCAGAAATAGTGTCATTATTTCTCTGAAGAATCCACATCCACAGATGTTTACAGTCGTCACTGGAGCTACTTTCTACTGAAGAAATGGTCTGAGGAGTAAATCCCTCTGGGTCCATTAACTCTACATGACCTAACTCTTTGTGACTGTGGCCGGGCCAGGCACGTCCACTGGAACTGTTCATTGAAAAAAATCAGACCAGAATATTACTCTATGAAATATATCAACAAATGTTGATTTGCTGTTGCATTATTTGCAGCCATGATAGCAGCATGGCCATAGGGAGGGAAATGTCAGTCTGTTCCAGGGGCGATGCTAGACATGAAGCTCTACAGGGGCACAGGCCCCCCCAACAAAGGTACATTCATGAATGTATGAGAATATTTATTTAAATAAACATGAACCTCAACAGGTTTTACAAAGTAAAGCATATCTGCATGCAAATAATAGCAACTTTCCACACTAAAAATAATCAAGTACTACAGGAGGGAACATTACGAAAAAAGAAACAGTCACTTTATGACTTTTATGATCATATACCTGATATGATCTTAAAGTAATCAAAGTATTCCCCTTATTTTGCACATTTACATCAGGCTTTTCTATCAAGGAAAAACATTTTGTGTTTATGAATTTTCCATGTTCTTGATTGTCTGCCACTACAGGAAGCCTGGCAACTGAAATATCTTTTCATACTTGTGTGGATTGTCTGGAATCTGGCAACATAAATATCATGATAGTGGGATAGACTACTGTATGTCTTAGCAATAATTTGTAAAAATATATCATGTACTAACATAACTACATAATGTAAGCCACATTAGAATATCAGTCTGAAGTTGGAGACATATTGTTGCTGTAATTTGCTGTCACTGTAATTTAAAACCAGATTACTTGAGAAAGGCAAAAGGCTCAGATGAATACTTTATAACGCTGGGAACGGTAGGGACTGCTGTTTATTTTGATGTATGGTTTGTAAACTCAGGAGTTAGTGAGGTATTGGGTGTGGAGATGGATGCAGAGCTGTAAGTGGAATATGATTAAATTTGATGTGAATTAATTGATATTGATTTTATCACAAACCGTTTTTCACAACGACTACTGGGTAGCACCATTGGGAAGCTCAAGTTGTGTGGTTTCACGTGATATATGTATGTTAATTTTGTGATGAGTGTTCCGCCAGCAATTTAACAGAGATGAATGGATGCAATTTAGACTCATTGGTCGTATACGGTTATTGCCAAAGTGCCAAAGACATCACTGTTTCTGACACGTGATCAGGAAATTTTACTGTGGCGCAGCAGATGTATACTGGGGCACGTGCCCCAGTAAAATGGGTCTCCGACACCGATGGTCTGTTATCGCCAGTTTCTATTGTACATTAGTCCTTGGAATTTACTCCCATAAAAATTCTTTGCAGTCATTTGAATGACATCTGCCTGCAGAGAGACACACAAAGAAGAAAACTACTCAGAATCTGCTCACGACAATGAAAAGCTGAAATAGTGAAAATGTAAAGTGTTGTGGATCAGCAGCTGAGCACCAGCCTGCACAGAGCTGATTGTTCTGATAATTGAGTGCATTTCCTTCCACACACACACACACACACACACACACACACACACTGCTCTGTGCCATCCTCAGCACTCTGTAAACACCATGTGTGAAGCACACCAGGAGTAGCTCGGGAACAACATAATGTTCTGTGTTTTGTGTTGTTGACTAAGACATGCATGGACTGCTTCGAGCAGAACAGCCTTGTTATGAGTGCTATAAAAAAAAGTAAGTAAACCAAATCATCTGCACAGCATTCTGCTGGTCACAGATTCGCTCAGACATGGCTGACCGGTCAGGCTTCAGATTTCTCCACCACATAATGTCATAGTCATTATTCTTATTTCTGCCATATTACTACTATTACAGGGAATAATCCATGGAAAAATGCTCTTCAGTCAAATCAGCCCTTTGTGCCGAGGGGGTCGGGGTGGGGGTGTCTGTATGTTCTCTGTGTGTCAAACCTGTTATGCAGTTAAGTAAATGGAGTGCACTTATGTGGCACTCTTCTAATCTTATCAACCGCTGAAGGCGCTTTACATTACAAACCACATTTACCCATTCACACACACATTCATACAGTGCTATTCTATCACACACACACGCTGTCAGACACTGATGACATGCAGACTGGAAAAGCCAGGGAACGAACCACCGACCTTCATATTAGTTCACAACCAGTTCAACCTCCAGATCCACAGCGACATACGTTCACCTGAGTCAGTCTGGCGTCAGCCTGTAACAGCCTGTAACAGTCTGTAATAGAGGTCTTAAAGCCACAGCAAGAACAATATACTGCATCATACTGCTGGGATCACTTTCAGAGTGATTTGATGCACAGGAGAAAAAGTCACAGCCAATCATACATGAATTCACAGGCAGGCGCAGCATGTGCTCTGCTCTTTAAAAGTAACGTTACTGGGTCAATGCACGGAGAAGCGCTGCTGTCCAGCATCCTGCTGCACCCACCGGAGCCGCTTCAGCCCGTCTCCCGGACCTGCTGCCCAGCAACACCAACATCCCACCCAGCTGACACTTCAACATGTCACCTTCAACATGGCAGATGACAACGGAGAGAGTCATGACTGAGGTTTTGCGTTTGGCTCCGACACACTGTTTCCAGAACATTACCGTTCACCAGTGTGGATGCTCAGATCATTCACAGACACAACCATCGTGGGACTGATCTCCGGCAACAACGAGGTGGCCTACAGGTCCACACGCTGTCAGTCTGGTGTAATGATAATGGCCTGATCCTGAACACGAAAAGAGATGAAGGAAATATTCTCTGACTTCAGGAAAAAGAGGACAAACCATCTAGGACTGAGCATCAACGGTGAGGAGGTGGAGAAGGTTACCAGCTTCTGGGAGTCCACACGGCAGAAGATCTCACCTGGAGCCTGAATGTCACACATCATAAAAAAGGCCCAACAAAGACTCTTTTTTTCTAAGGACCTTGCGGCTCAGTGGGCTGCCCAAACAGCTGCTGATGAACTTTTACCGCTGCACCATAGAGACCAACCTGACACACTGCTGTACAGTGTGGTGTTCCAGCTGCACAGGAAGAACCTGCAGTGAGTGATTAAAACAGCACAGTGGATCATCAGATCTTCAGAAGTTAGAGGATATCCACTCAGCCTGCCTACAGAGACGCGCAAAAAAGCCTCCTCATCCTGCCCAGCTCACCCTGGACAGTGGCTCCTCCCCTCTCTCCGCTCAGGCAGCCTGAGAACCATCCGAACACACACAAACAGACTGAGAAACTGTTTTCTTCCCTCGGGCGGTGGACTGCCTTCTGAAGCTCTGAAGCTCTCACCAATGCAACAAAGCACTTAGAATTTTTTTATGTGACAATGTCTATTTCATTTTGTCTTCTTCAGCCATAGTGATTATACTATTTATTTTAGGATATATTACTTATTTTAGTGATTATAACTATTTATTATTTCAGAATGCTGCTATATGGAGTGCTGCTGTACTGAGTTTTGTTGTATTGTTTTATCAGCGCAATGACAATAAAGTATCTATCTATCTATCTATCTATCTATCTATCTATCTATCTATCTATCTATCTATCTATCTATCTATCTATCTATCTATCTATCGTTATAGTTAACGTTGTGATTATTGCTCTTGGTGTGGGTGGCATTTTAATCTGGAGGTGACAAGAGATGCTGCTGTCAGTGTTATAACAATATTATTTTGGGCTTTGGGATTAGACATTTAACCACTGACAAACAGGACAACATCAACAGACAGGAAAAAACACTATTTTTCCAGAGTGTGTACAAATGCGTGTGTTGAACTGTGGCACCATTTCAGGGGCAAATGAAGGTGGCAGCACCATGCTGTTGTGCCTGCAGGTGTTCCTGTCAGGCGGCGAAAAGCCTTTGTCAGTGGTTAGAATAGACGGCACGATTCAAACAAACACACGAAAACAAACAAAGCCAGGTAAAATAATTAGAACAGTTATGATTCTGGTCGCTGATTTTTAACATCAACAGCTCCTAGAACAGAAAACTTGCTCACTCACTCTTGCTTGGTGAAATTATATAAAAGAGAGAGAGAAAAAAATGACAACAGTGTCTAATACTGGTTGCACTGAACAGGTTTGTGTTCATCAGTCGTGTCATCTGCCATTGTGCTAACGTCTATTGACTGAACCTGAGGAAAAAAAGTAACCTTTTAGCTCACTGTGAATCATTCAATACTCTCCAAGGACAGATGTTTTCAGGGAACGGCGCTTTTACCAGCTTTAAGTTCTTTCCTTTATTAGCAGTTTTTTTTGCATTTTTAAGAAAAAAAACGAGACTATTTAGTTTCCTCTTTTCCTGTTGATTTTACGTAGTTTTGACAATTAAGCAAAATTTTGTGCATCTGAACGTGAACTCTTTCCAAGCACAGACTGGCTCTGCTTTTGACTCTGCAACAGTTCAGCTTCATTGAAAACATCAAGTGTTTGGTTTTTTTTAAGGTGCTTGTTGATGAAGTGGAAGCGGGCCTCAGCTTTCAATAGCTTCCCATGAAATTCAATAACAAAACTCTGCGCTCTACAGTTCTAATTCTTCTAATATTTGTTTAGAGCGCCGTGTTGTGCCTCTGTGGTTTCAGCAGTTGCCAAATGAACTTGTTGAGTGAAAACAGTGTGTCAATCAGATACAATTAGCTTCGTTCCATTCAAAGAAATAGTTCAAGAGATTCTAGCGTTGTGTGGTCTGAATGATGCATTCTTCTCACCACAGTGCAGAACAACACTGCTGATGGTTACCTGTGTACGCACAAAAGACAGCAGGTTATTGGGAGGAGTCAGGTCAAGGACTTTGGTGAATATGTATTATGGTTTAAGGCTGTAAAGCCCTACAGCAGACACAGGCTTCCCATTCATAGGACACAGCTGTTGTTACTGTTAGCAGAGACTCCAGTCTGCAGTGTGGATCCACGCAGAGAGTTATTCACCTCCCTACTCTCTCTCTCTCTCTCTGTTTTGCCTTCCTATCTCTCCACTATGTGACATTTAAATGTCAGTATTCTTTAATTTATACCCATCACTTATAAATACACATGGTCACCAAACCAGGGCAGCGTCCGACTGGGTCAGGAGGAAAGTTGTGAAGGACAGTCAGCTGACTCCTGCTGGCCCTTTTGGAGATGCAGCTTTCACCCACGTCATGGTTACTGAAGCATTTGAAATCCAGTGACCCCCCTAAGCTCTTGGCCAATTGCAGAGCTGACAGTTAATCAGGTAATGTAACCATATAATTTCTTCATTTCCATTATCATTATTATTATTACTGTTATTTTATTGTATTTTAATTGCACAATGGACATAGAAACAGTGTGATTTTACATCTCCTCTCTCAGGCTTCAGAGAAACCAAATCCTGTGTGGGCTGAGACTGACCGATGGCTCAATGACAATGATTTAAAGAGTTCAAAGCTGAATAATTACATAATTATTAAACAAATTCTGTTTGAAGAAGAAATAATCAAAAACCCAGTGTACTTTTTGCATTAAATAAATTAAATAATTTTGCTCATAAATGTCTCTTGTATCCCTTTCTTATGGAAAAACATTCCTCCTACACAAGCAGCACAAAGTACAGCCTTCATTAATTGAGACAGAGAGATTTAAATATACCTTGGAAAAACAGCTCGATTACAGGGTTGATGTATTTGATTATGATCTGTTGCTGTTTTATTCTGACTAATAAAACATGACATGTTTTTCTTTGATTCAGAACTGAAACATATTTCCATGTCAGTCACATCTCCATTCAGTTCATGAACCGTAAACCGCCAGTGTCAGCAGCCCCAAGTCAAAAGCCAGTGTCAGAATATTAAAAGGTTCTCACCTGCTTGACATCATATCCCAGAAGAACAAAGTTCAGATCTGGAGAAACTGCAAACTTTGATGCCTTAAAAGTCGCCTGTGGGAAGAACAAGAAACAATTTTACCTGTTTAACTTTCTGTAACTAAGAATACATCACAGATACACACACATCCAGACAACCATACAGGCTTAAGTCTTGATGCAACACCGAACTGACAGAAGAGATCAGTGTGAAATGTTACAGTGAAACCTGAGCTGACCATAGCAGGGTGAGAACACCTGCTGATGGCAAAGTGAAAAAAGTTACATCATCTTATATATAAAGATTAGTGTAAAAATATGATTTTACTTATAATAAAATGTGAAAAAAATCCATTAGCCTACTTACAAATGTTGTGTTTTTCAGCAGGAGGTCTGTTTCATTGCTGTATATGGACATTTTCAGAACATCTCCATCCCAGCTCTGAAAAATCAATTCTTCCTCTGAGAGAGAAACACACAAAGTTCTGTGTTTAAAATATTATGTATTTAAAGGGCTTAAATACTCAAATCCGCTGACTTTGTGACAGACTGTGAACAAAGAAACACTTGATTAGACATAGAAAGCATTTTAAATGTCAGACTCCATTTTCAGATAATTATTGTTCTTTGTTTTTTTTTCATACCAATTTCTCATGTATGTAATTATATCTGCTGGAAAATCTGGATATTCTTGATTTTACCACGACAAGAGTGGGCAAAGTAAAGCTGTCTGTATGATGAACTGTCTGCACTGCTGCTAACTTTAAGTTGTGCACAGCAGTGTTGCCATGGCAACTTCAGCCACATGGATTTGTGGTTATGTGGTGTTCTGTTGACCGCTGCGCCTCACTTAATTCAATTTGCAGAAATGCACCAATCACATAACCTGTGTTTAGAAGGTCAGGCAACTGAACACTTGATTAGGGTCAGGGAAAGACCATGATACAGCCGCGTTTAAAAAAAAAAACAAAAAAAAACTTCATATTAATCTTGGATTTGGCCTGACCATGTACGGGTGTGAATCTATTCACTGGACCTCGCCTTCATTACACCAAATAAACTGAATTTATAACATGTAGCCCTATCGCTAAAGGAGGCAGAGGAATAATTAAACATAAGACACAGCCAGCATGAGAGAGCAGGCACTGGTAATTGCTAAGATAAAGAAACTAGCAGATCTGAATAGAATGTAAACAACACAAACATCAACAAGAGATGACACGATATGTCTCATGGAGGAGTGGATCAAAATGAGGCCTTGTACTAAAATACTGCTACGACCAATTACGCATATCAGACAGAGGGAGTTACACACCCTCCACCGAACTGACCTCAACAAATGTACTTTCATCATAGCTGTAGGGGAACAACAGCTCCTTCACTGGTGCTGAAAGATTGGATGGAAATGGAGATCATACAGGGTGGATGCTCTCCTCTCACCCAGTGTGTTCCAATCTTTGTTGTCATGGTTACAACAATAACAACGTGGTTAAGGGTGTCAAACAGTCATAAATCAAAGAAACAACATAAACCACTACAGTCACATCCATCCACCCCAACCTCCTCCTGATGTGGACTCGCTCTGTAAACTACGTCACTGCACTTCCCCCTTTGCTCCTGTCATCATTATTACAGCCACTAGATGTCGCCTAGCAACAAAACCTAACTGTGGGTCATAATAACCTGCTGCACAGACGACTTCTGGGCTCGTTTTTACAGGACAGTCTCGTATCATTTGTTCCTCCTCAAGAAAACAATTGCTCAGGCTGATTCTGTGCAGACAGTGTTAGTCTAACATAAATAGGTCCAACATGAAGCCGTCCCAGTGGAGACTAAATATTTGACAAGAAGAAAACAACAACAACAAAGACTCATTGAGGACGACCTGTCTACGAAAACTTGGCGCAGTGAGATTAATCTTAAATTTCTAAGAGTGGAGACACTGACAGGAGGTGGCTGCAATAACTCCAGTCTAATCCCAAACCAGCCCTACAGTCCAGAGAGGCCTGATTTCCATTAAAGCAGTTGACAGCTCTAAATCATTCTGAGGCCCACATTTCATGTAAATGTCAATGAATAAGCTCTGAGGCATCAATCTCAGGCAGGAGGGCTACAGACTAGCAAACACTCAAAAGACTTTTAAGTATAACGACAGGAAAATAAATATGAAAGGCAGATGGATTGCTTGTATTCAACGGGCAAAGAAATCCTCCAAAGGGCTTTTGTACATATTTTATATGCTACACATGTATCAAATCAGTGGTTGTATAAAACATTTTACAGCAAAAGTAATTGGAAAATTGGGCTGCTGTCCTCCTGAGTTGACAACAGTTCCATCAGAAAACGGTCTGAGGACAAAGGTGACATGTAATCTCAGCTGTGATTAGAAGTGTCTGAGCTACTCGGTGATTTGCCACTGCTTTGTTAGGGCAGTAATTAAAGGAAATCCCCCGTTTCGCCAATATTGACACTGTTACCCAACTGATAAATTACACATCTCTTGCCCTTGAATTTAATATTGTGGTGTGAAATTTGACACCACATAAAACACCAAACATGTTTTATTGTTGACTGACATTGTTGATTCAGGATGCACAGTGAGAGAGATTTTGTATGTACTCAAAATCTGTGAGCATTTTACCCTGATGTAGTACTTCAAGATTTGACATGAGGATGTGTTCATTTGTTGCAGGGAGCAGTAAAGTCTTCTGTTGCTCCATCATCAGGTTTATCTCTGCCTGACATTAGTAAGAGCAAATCTTCAAGGATAAGCCAGTGATACAAACTGGTGCCACTGAGTTTGAAAAGACATGGGAATTTAGAGGCTAACAAAAAAATATGCTGCTCAATTTCATGGAATCATGAGATCTAATATGTTTCAGGGGATGAAAATCAAGATGTTCTCCCTTTACTATCTTATATTCAGACATTGGAGATTGTTAGTTTGTCCATAAGGTCTGTCTGTGATGGAGGAGTTAGTTCTTGCATGTTAGCATGCTAACATTTGCTAATTAGGTTAATGACAATGCACTCACCTCCCCGCGTGCAAATGTTCCACCAAAGCAAGTTCCCCTCCACTATTTTGCAGGAACATTGTTGCAGCATCCTGGGCTCAACACTGCCCAAGACGATTGTGAGCAGAAATGCAAACAATATGGAGCATTTTTTTCCCCCCACAGCAGAGTGATAATAGGTGCAGCTATGTGAGAGCAGTTTAAAGTCAAACTATCCAGAGTGCTTCAAATTCCTCTCTGATCCTTCAAATCTTACAGAAATTATTGCACATGTTTTCATCAAAGAGCTTCTGAAGGGTTGCTTTCTTCTCCGCCATATCTTTAAATAAAAATAGTCGTTCACTTTATATTATTGTTTAAAATCACATTCGCAGGACCTTTACATGCCTCTCCTATTTCTTTAAAAGAAGAAAATATGAATCTTTTTAACCCTGAAATGTTGTATTTGCCTAAACTGTATCTTAACCATAGTTTCTTTTGCCATGACCTCATCATTACCAAACCTTGATCGTAAAAATGTCGTGACTGAATGTAATCTGGGGTTTGACAGAATTATCTCACATAAACCGTGTATCAGTGCAAACTTGATGCATGTGAGGCGCAACATTTTTGAGGCTATTTGAACTCACGCGCTCACCATTAATCCACTTTGCATCGGGGTCGTGTATTTGGAAGTTTCTTTGAAAGAGGTCGTCCAGTGTCAACTGTGAACCAAAGGGTTTCCCGCCATCATCTACGGGGAGACAAAGATACTTTGAATATACCAACAACAAACAATCAGCTGCTCAAAACTAAAACTTCAGTTACAAATAATGAAAAAAAAAGTCACATGATAAATCAAAACCACAGAGAATTAATCTGACTTTCTGCACAGAGAGATACAAACATAGAGGATGAGGTTGTATTATGTGAAGATAAAGGAGAAGTAGTTGAGATGCACCTGCACAAAGCTGCTTTTTAAGAAACAAAATATTGTCCTAAACAGTCCCTGGTTCCACCTTCTATCACCTCCTCCTCAACATGGCTTCATTGATCTTTGTTCACACTAAACACTCTGTGCAGAACTAAAATATAACTGTAATAAAAATGTTTATTAAGGCAGAACAAACTGGAGAGTTTGCCGTACAGATTGTGAACTACACACATGTGATAAAGACAAAACTAATGAAGGACACAGGAATAACAGCTCTGCTCAGCCCGCGAGGTGTCGAGGTGTCGAGGTGTCGCTGTCAAGGTGTCGTTATCAGTGTTTGGTTGTTCGTGGATCACTGTTTAATATTGTGCTGGTGGTGCTACTCTTGCATTTCCCGGGATAAATATACCTTCATGCCAGGCAGTGATAAGGAATCTGTGTACAGTGTGAATGTGCACGTAGATCTGATAAGTAAGAGAGTAACATGATTGATCCACTTCTCCACTTTGTGAATGTGATCACGTGTCTGTGGTGTTTATACAGTGAAAATCATTTGAAGTATAGGAAGCATCCTCAGGGGACGTCCTTCATAAGACAGATCTTAAAACATTTTCACTTCACACAAAATTCCAAACACCACTTACCCTGGAGAACCAAAAATGTATTTTGGTCACCATGTTAAAGGTCCCTATAGTATAAAGGTAGATTTTCATGTGCTTTTTGATTATAAAGCAGGTCTAGGTTCTATATTAATACTGTGGCAGTCTCAAAGCCTCAGTCCACAGAGAAATGCACACAGCCTGTATTCACAAACTGAGCCTTAAAACCAGCCGTCAGGACTTCTGTAACTTGTGTTGTGTTGTTGTGATGTCAGTAGTAGTAGTCACTGCCACAAGCCATGCCCCAAGCCCCGCCCACCTGGACCCACCATCCAACCTTGCAGGATTTAGTTTCTCTGGGTGTTTACCTGAAATCAGTTGTGTTTTTATTCAATCACTCAGAAAACAGTCAGAAACAATCAGGTCACAACAACAGGTCAGTGAGCCAATCAGGAGAGAGACTCAGAGCCTCCCTTCTGATTGGCTCACTGTTTTTAGAATAATGTCACACATTGCCATATATCTCTAACCCATATAAATATGTCTGTTTATGTATATGTGCTTATATTATAGACATAGATATGTAAATATGCATCCATCCAAAAGCCAGTCTGAGACCACTTTCAAAGAATGGGAAGACATATGGTTTCTTTATCATTTTGGGAGCAGATATATAGGGAACCTTACCCTTTGACAGCAGAACAATGGCCAGTCCAATGAGTGAGAGCACCACCAAGATTACCAGCAGAGAGATGCCAATACCCTTCCAGTTCCTGTCCGGTCCGATGGGTCCTATGTCCTACAGAACAAGAGAAACAAAACATGTAAATAATGATAAATCATGTAGATAGTAGCAAAATTGCAACAAAAAAATGAGTGAAATTTTTTTTTTTAAGTATAGATCGTCTTCCCCCAGTGCATCAAGCTCCTGAATTGTCCTTGAGTCGGAGGAATACCTACAGTAAGCCTTTCATGCTCAAGATGCTTTGAAGGGGTTGACTGAGCCACACTCAGTCAGGGGTGGTGTCAGACTGTGCAGAAATCTTGGAGCACAAAGAGGCCACAACTCCCACTTCACACATCTATACAGTGTTGGTAATAGTGCACAATGTGCTCTGTAAGCATTCAGAGTTTAAGTTGCTGCAAGGAAACTGTCCTAGAACCCATCAGACAGTTCTCATTAAGACCACAGTTCCTCCTCCTTTTCAGAAAGCCCCAATTCTGTTTAATTCAACTTCAGTTCATTTTTAATCCATCACTTTAAATATGAAAGGATTTAATGTCAATGCTTTTAACACTTGTTGTTGTCGTACTATCAAACCACTCAGTGTAGTTTTATTGAACATAATGAGGAGGTAAATAAAGTGCTTCAGGCGTAATGTTCGATGAAACATTCCTATTCAACATCACATATAAGCAACGAGGAGGAGTCAATACACAAATGTCCTGTTCCTGTCTGCAGAACAGGTCCAGGAGAGGAAACAGAAAATAAAGTTACATCTTGATCTTCTTGTCATGTGGATGTTTGGTTTCTCTCTCAGCTACTGATAAAGTACTGTCATCGAAATAAATACATAAATACAAATTTTCAAAGTTTCTGTATCTCATGATTATGAGACACCTTTAATTAAC
Source organism: Trachinotus anak (assembly GCF_046630095.1). NCBI lineage: Eukaryota > Metazoa > Chordata > Actinopteri > Carangiformes > Carangidae > Trachinotus > Trachinotus anak. The sequence continues at coordinate 3,922,259 of NW_027273890.1, forward strand.
TATGAGATACAATAGTTTTCTCAGAATTACATGATTACAACCATAATTAACTTTAGATAACCCATCAGATTATTAGACAAAAGCTCCATCAGATTATCAAAATGAGGCTGTCAGTCAGTACGCTGTGTAATTGGGTTTACGTCACTAGGAAACTGGTTAAGTTGTATATCACTTCCTGCCAGCTGTTCAGAGCAAAACGTGAACTTTGACCCATTAATAAACAAATAATGTTTATATCTGAATGGGAGAAATAGCCTGTAACTGGCAGACTGAACAGCTTCGAGTAGATCATGCTGTGTGGCAGAACAGTCCAGGATCCCTGAACACTGACACACTGACAACATTACGTCTTCTCACTGAGTATTTGGATGTACCAACTTGAGTCATCGTTTCATCTATAAACTTCATCTGCCTTCACCTTTGCACTTATGCATCCTGCTCCTCTCCTTTGTCTCTCTCTGCATTAGATTCTATCCCTTCCTGACCCTCTCTGGCTGCTTCAGCTGGTCGAAGTCTGTAAATATTCAAAACTAATTAATTGGTTTGCAAACGAACTGGTTGCACTGTTGAGCTTTTCCAAATGTGTTTCTAAGTACTGTTCTGCTAAAACCCCTGGTCCAGACTGTCTTTGTGGCTCCTCGGGATGAGTCTTTGAAAATAATTTTTCAATATTCACACTCAGAATCAGAGTAATAGCATTAACATTACTTTGCAGGAGCAGCTGACATTGACTAGCAGCTATAGAAAGATAGAGAAAGACAGAGAGAAGCCTTTTTATGCAGAGATCCCACTGTGAGAGGACCCCTCATTGCCTCCTCTGTGTGGGATTTCAGATAACATGCCATCCTCTGGAACCAGAAGTGTGATATGTAACACCACAGAGCCGTGCTGGCTCTCACTTTTGGACAGACATTGATCTGGCTCTGTGACTACCTCTGCTGCCAGCCTAAAGGTGGAGCAACAGTGACCCCTGTAAAGGGGAGAGAGAGAAAGAGAGAGAGAGAGAGAGAGAATAACTTCTGATTTTCACAATAACAGTTGGAGGGCTGTCCAATTAGAGGGTCAAACATAGACCTTTTAATGACCTGTGCACGCCCGCCTCCCAGGCCTTGGGCCAGGGTCATCTGTTCCCTGATGGTGAGACTTCTGTCCATGGAAACTGACTTCATACAGTGTCTCCTTCACGTTGTCTGACCAGTCACTGAAACACTAATTTCCACAGATAATCCTTGAGCCAAGTCAGAGGCACTTAACCGTCTGTGTTTCAATGCAAGGTTGGTTAAGCTGTTTGTAAGTTTTCTGTGCTGCAGAACATGATTTTTTACCGGGAGCCTCCAATCTGCCCTGAAGACGTCCGGCATAATGATTGACCCTAAGGGTGGTGGACAAAACATCTCTGTCTTTATAATACAAGAGGTTATAGTACATCCTCTGAGCAGCACTATGTCCTCAGGGTAGATTAGAGGCTACAGTGAGTTGCCATTGGACAGTGACGAGATCCACTGGAACTAACTTTAGTAGAAGAAAAAAGTGATAGAAAACAAGAGTTAACATTGGTTGTTGTTGGAAAGTGAAGAGAAGGTTCAACTGGACCTGGGCTAGCTGGTTAGCATGCTTACTTCAGTAGAGGGACAGGACAGGACTTTGGGACAGGACAGCCTCTGTGACCTCTGTTACTGGTAGCAGGGCTCCTCCTATACCTCCTAACCACTGCCGCAGCTGTGTTTCAGCTCATGCTCAGTAGCCGACTGATGCTGCCGTACCTTCTCCATCTTTACGAAGTCTCACAATCTGGCTCCTCAGCATAGACACAACCCAAAACTGAAAAGCTGTGGTGCTCAGAGGTTATTTTATGACCTTGTTCACACAATTGGCCTGCACTGGAAATCACAGGTGTAAATCAAATTGGAAGCATTGAGTTGGTAGCCATATTTTATTGTTTTCATCCAGTTATTTTAAAACCAGCCCACAGGTTTAATGAGTCATAGCTGTTCCTACTGAGCTGAACTTGATGAAAGCTTGAATATGTAAATGGGAAAGAACAACTCTCTGAAGATCAGACCCATTTCTGGACCTGTCTTTAAATCTATATCTTCCTGACATCAATGATGCAGCCTTATTTCATTTGCAGTGACAACAGAGTTTTATAAATAAATCTCTCTTGCTTACAGAGCCGCGAGCCACTGAAAACCCGTCTGTGTATTTATGGATCTATTTGATGTCCAAGTGTTTTAATTGGGAGTATGATTCAAAGATAAATATCCTTGCCAACTCTATATCCCCCTGGTTCTGCTCTGCAACTTCAACCTTTCACCTTGCCGTCCCTGTGGCTTCTGCCTATTAAAATTCTGGATCAGTTACAGTGAAGTCATTTTCCACAGTGAAGACTTCTCCTCTGGTCTAGATTCAACATCGTTGTGTTTGTGCTGTCTGTGTCTTGTTTAGCCTCATTAACTGGAGCAACTCTCATTACACATCACAGAACATTATTTGCCATTGTGGTTTCTCCATCAGATCTCTATTCAGACTTCCAATGATACACTGAGCTGTCAGCCCATTATGCTCCTGATGGTTTACATTTTCATATAGTGGAATTCAGTGAGTCTTGTTGTCCCCTGCTGTGAAAATGTGATATGAAGATGCTGTGTATCCATTTCAAAACCTATTTAAATTGCCATTGAATAAATCCATGAAACATCTTTACAAGAGTGTAGAATTTTGTTGTTACGGTGGGAACATGTTCCCACAAATATCCAGCAACAACTGCATTGGGTCTGTCAATAATTATATCTGACCAATGAGTTGAGCGTCATGCATCAAATTTCACAGTACACATTGAACCGGTTGTTAATAGAAGAGCGAGTAATTTACCCTTAAAAAAGTCTAACCCTAACCCTAACACTGCACTTTGTTTGCCCTTATTACTTATTGTCTGTTAATATTTTACACTGTTTATATGTTTTTTAAATTATCATCATTTATTGTTTTATATACTGTGTTGTCTAGTTTTTCTCTTGTGTTGGTGTGAATTTTTAATCTTGAGTCCTGCTGCTTTTTTTGGACGAGAAGCCAAACAGAATTTTATTGCAGAGATAACGATGACAATAAACTTCTTTATCCTTCATCCTTACTTGATTTAACTGTGATCTGTGCAGCTGCATTGAGCTCAGACAGTCTTGTTCCCATTTCTGTAACTTTTTTATGGATGTGTCTTGGTACCTTGGTAGCTACTTAGGTGCCATGTTATTAATCCCGTCTACATAGCTGTAATGGATCGACTGATTCTCCAAGCGAGGGAAACAGCCGTCAGTAAACACAACACCTGCTCCAGCAAATCAGACATGGACCGTTGTTAAGAGGCTTCCATATATTCCCGATGGTTTGTAATTATTCAACAGTAACAGTAGGTGTTACCAGTCTGAAATAAGTCATATTCTAGGTTCACCTTATGTTAAGGTTCTGTATGACACCTGTTTCTCACTTCTTGCCAGTTCTGTGGTTAAAATTAACGAGAACCACAGCAGCTTGTTTTTGTCTCTGCTGCAGAAGGACACACACACAGCATGTGGTGGTTGAGCCGCTGGTATTTAGAACACAACATTATCAATTCTATCATTACTCCAGGGCTAAAAGGTGAGAGGACATTTAGGTAAAATCTTAATCACTGTGACTGGACAAATGTAATCTTCTTATCTTGGCAAGCCAGTGTGCCCTTGCCTTTGAAGCAAAAGGTACATCAGGACGGAAAATGTGTGTGTGTGTGTTTGAGTGTGTGACAGTTTATTTTCTGACTCCCACGTGAGACACCAGAGAAATGACATCTCCTTCTGGCCTTTAAGGTGCCGAGTCTTGGTGTTTCTGTGTCAGCACCATGCTAAAGGGCTCCTCGCTCACAAAGCAACACTATAAGCCCAACAGATTTACCATGACAACAGTGTATCTCACCTGCTAAACCTGTCAGGAGAGGCAAAACATTTCCTCCACGTCCTCCAAAAAAACTGAAGTGCTCGTGCTATTCCTGACACTTGCTTTGTGGCAGCACCGTGTGATTTGGCTTCTAGTGAAATGCACTCCACTCCCTGCAGCATTGTGCCAGGTGCTGTTCTGAGGATACACAGTTGCAGAAATTGAACAGCACAGGGCCATAGGTGGAAAAGCATATTGAGTTATAACAGCAGCTAATCAGTGTCACAATCTCCGTCTGGAATGAAGCCTCGGCCCGTTCTGCGTGCCGCAGCAGCGCGGAGTCTCAGATCAAATTCAAATAGAAACATGTTCAGTTCTGAGTAAACACAGAACGCAGCAAAACAGAAGAACCACACCAGCTGGGAGACAAACATTAAAACACAATCAGCTTCAAACCGAGGTCACCTCTGTGAAATACACACACAGTATGTAACTGCTGCCTCTAGGGGTCTCTCAATCAGCAGTAACAGTAGACAGCATGGAAGAACCATGAGGGAGCGTGGAATCATGGGAGCTCTTGGTTCAGGACGTTTTTACCTGGAGCTGAATTCTCCACAGAGGTCTCCTCCTCTCCACAACAAGCTGATTATAACCAGTTAAACTACTAGAATTACCGCCTAACGGCTGTCTGCCTCCGCAGCTCCGTCTGGTTTCAGATCACATCCAGAGTTTGTCCAGAGTCACAGAAAATGACTATTTGTGTGAATTTTGTCATAATTGCAGTGTGAAGTCTCAAAGAGTTAAAAAGGATGTTGTGAGGCCACACTGACCTTGACCTTTGACCCTCAAAATCAAGTTCATCCTTGAGTCCAAGTGAATGATTGTGCCAAATCTGAAGCAATTCCTTGTGATTCTGAGATATTGTGTCCACGAGAATGATCTGGAAACAAAACACTGAACAAAACAGTTTCATGTTTAAAGTCAGTGTTTTGTCGACAGAATTTGAAATGTAAGCTGCCATTTCAGTAGATAAAAGTATTAGGAAGTTGATCCAGTTTCAGTATATTACCACACTACTAATGATGTGAGGTTTGGAGAACGGGTTTTTGTTTCAGTAGCGTCACAATCACAGCTGATTTCTTGTCAAGGTTTAAGGTTTGGTCTTTTGAGTCAGTGTGACTGTGGACGCCAGAGGGAGGTTAGAGATGTGGATTCACGGGAGCAGCTGAATGCTACAGTAAGGAGCAGCTTTCTGTTGAGAGGGCGGTGGGTCAGAATGATGTCACTCATTTAGCTTCAGTTTCAGCCTGTTTGTCTTTGTCCTACATGAAGTGAAACCAAGCGAGCTCAGATGAGAGGATGACGGGACAGAACCAGCCCCCAACCACACGGCAACTGAAGCTGCAGCTAAAAAGGAGGCGAGCTCACCAGGGTCCAGGTCAGGCCCGCATCCTTTTCTTGCTGATTGGCAGTTGAAGGCGTTCAGGCTCTGTTGTGGCCTGTTAGTAGCTGGTGCTGCAATGAAGCTGAGTGGTAATTATGAATCCCCCTATCCCCGACAACAGATCATTTTACCAGTCCTCCCTGAGCTGTGACAAGATAATAGCACACAAACATACAGCTGCACAGACACATGAGAAAAAACCCAGGTTCCCACAGGAACAATAATGGGAGCAGAGCTTTCCAAGAGTTCCTGTGAATTCCTCATCAGACGCATGAAGTCTGGTGATTCATTATTTTCACTTTGTTAGTGGACGATTACAGCATATCCAGTGGTCAACCACCAAATTTCATTTGTCTCTCAGCAGGTCCAGCTGCTGCCATCTTCTTCTGTTTGAATTCAGTTTTTTATTATTCAAACAAAAGTTTACAGAGCATTAAAACCATGTATTTGGTTCCAGATTCAACTCTTATTCATTGGGCTCATTCGTCCTGCACATTTCTAGTCATTATTATCCTTAGATCAGCGGTTTACAATCTGTGGGCTGGAAAACATTAACATAGAGATACAGGAGTTCAACATAAAGCTCTGAAAATATTCAAAATAAAATGTACACTTACACTTTTTTTTCCATAGGCGTTTTTAAAAGTAGCTAAAACACATTTTTGCAGTTGTCCCGTCCACAGCAGCTCATCTATCAGCTCCTGCTGCTTCTCTAAACTGGGAGCTGATCTGAATCCACTGCAGATAACACACTATAGACTATAGAGAAGAACCTCAACTTTGTAAATTTCTATCATGAGCAAAGAATCATACAATTCAAGTCAGGAGCAGACCTTTCAAATGACTCAGCACGTTCAAGTACATTTCTATGCAATAACAGAAAAGCAAGAGAAGAATAATCTTCAGTGAACTGTGTTGTCCCAAAGGCTTTCCAAAGCAAACTGCCAAGACACAAATAGTTGTATAAATCATTTTGTGTTTGGTTTAACAAAAATCAGTTTTGGACCAACCCTATTATAACAAAACAAACAAAGTGCTATGAAAGTGCAAGTGCAGATTATAAAGCAGTAAGTCCTTCAAAATAAGTTGCATTCAGGTCTGTCAGCCTGAGGTTGTCTCCACTGGTGGAGAGTTGGAGAATCAGACAGCATACATTCCTCTGTTGCCTAAGGACATTTTTCCAATTTTCAGCTTTATAATAATAGAGTTGTTTCTAAAGTCTCACACTGTGGACCCCACCTCAGACAGCCGCCCTCCTCCAGCAGTTGGGGACTAATGCAGAGCGTCTTTTGTCTGTTATTTCTGAGCAGATTTATGAATATTTAATCCCGATGGACATCAAAGATAATGATGTCCTCTGGAAATGTAAGCCACACTGCCTCACTGTTTGAAACCCTCTGTCTTTATTCATCTGTGATGTGTGTACTCGTCCAGTCCAGAGTCACAGAGTGTTTAGATGCAGTGAACTAAAAATAGCCAGCCTCGCTGCAGTTGTTGACTCCAGAGTACATCCATGTGTCATGTGTGCATTGATGATGTGACCGAGCAGCACAGAGAAAGTCACATTATATGACACACAACTGTTCTCTTCCACAGTAAATCTGTTAAACTGACACCGTGAAAACTAAAGTCAGACTTTGCAGTTTTTGCTCCATATTTCAGGAAAATCTTATAAATTGATACATATATTCTGAAGAATTAATATACATTTGTGACAAAAACACTGTTTAACATTAACATCATACTTAAAACAACATGTAAATGTAAACATTTTTTAGATTTTACATATTAAAAGTCCAATCACAACAATCAGGCCCATAAACTCCCCTTCATCACTATAGAAATAATTTCAATTATTTAAAATAATAATATTTGACATTAAGAATTGTGAATTTGACATTCTTAACATCCATAGGTTTGAAAGGTTATCAGTTATCTGCTGCACTAATACGTTCAGTATGTTCAGGCACTAACCGTCCTGTGGGACACAGAGACGGACTGGAGCAGCAGCAGCTCTGTGTTGCAGAGGCGGTGCTCCCGTCACAAGTGTTGTACTGTGGGTAAAAACCTTTTCACTCTGGGTAAAGTGGGTGAAATATATTTTGGATGCAGTAACCATTAAACTCCTCCTACCTTCATTTTCTCCCCTCTTGTGACATTTATTTTTCCATTTACAGCTCATTCAAGAATATTGTGGATATTGTGTACCTGATGTAACCTAAAATTTATCCTTTAGTGGTCCTGAGCACAACATGCATGTGGTTTTTGGCCACATGAAGATCGAGCTGTAATTTAACCTATCTGACTTCGCTTTGCTCATATGTTGACAGAAATGGAGAAGCACGCCGCGCCTCAATGCAAAATTCTACTGAGCACAGAGTGAAATATTCTAATAAAAATCCCAAAGGCTGAACTTGAGAGATAATACATCACCTAGGTTTGAGTGTGGAGCCAGGACCACTTGACATTTCTGTCATATAAAAGCAGAGAGGAATGCTGTGCTCCAGCAGTTATTGAGGACGCTGAAGAGCAGGAGGCAGAGATGTCCTCTGGTTGCATAAAAAGGCTCACAAGGTTTATATATGAACATTTTACTCTCTGCAACTACCAACCAAGGGAGATAAAGCAGCAGAGTACAGGTGGAGGAACAATGGGTACATTACTCATCTCAGACAGAAGGGTCACCTCATACATACGAGCACAAGCACATAAATATCTAAATAAGTTGATGTATTGGTAAATGAAAAATCTACAAAGATTTTATGATGTGCTGTCATATTCTGACAAGTCAGCCACATGACCTCCCCACCAGACTTCCTTCCTTTCTTTCTTTCTTTCTTTCTTTAGGCCAGGGCAGTGCACAATTAAACATTAAGCTTGTATAAACAAGGAGAAATGCATTGCAATTCCGCCCGTTGTCCCTGAGCAGGTAAATAAAAGACAGAAAAGATGTAAATGGAATATAAAAACCAGGTCGAACTTACAAGCAATACCATCCCAGTACGCCACCCATCTGTACAGTACAATATGGACATGACTGTTTGTTCCTGTATTGTTGATGGTGCTATTGTGTTCAACACTTGTCTCCAGGATGTTTTTCACACACTTGAATTACAGTTTGTTATTATGAATGAATGCAGTTAGACTGTAAGCGGTTGTTTTGTGTATAATTAGCTCGGAGACAGGTCTTTCCATGACAATGCCTGGTGAAATGTGCGGCCTGTGGAGTTCTTCCTACCTGCAGATGTAACTTCCCACATTATTATCACAACTGAGCAGAGATGGGGACTCGAGTCGCACTTAAGTCGCATGCAAAGCGACTTGAGACTCAACCCAGACTTGAGATTTGGGACTCGTGAACAATCTTTATTTTCTTATATTTTGATGCAATATTAGACTAAAGAAATGTCACTTCCTCGGAGGGTGAGAGAGGGAGGGAACAAGGGAGAACAGAGGAGGTCCCCTCTCCTGGCTGAACAAGAGCAGACAACAAGAGCAGACAACCTTCACAAACATAGTGCGAACGAGTCCACTCAGATATTGGTCGGGACATGTCTCCTCCGTCCTCACACAAATGTACGCCCTTGGTGACAGACTGCATTCAAGTGGGCTGGTTTTAATAGTGACTGGTTTCATTATATACATTCAGACTACACTCCTGAATGTCACTGTGACTTCCTGCACACAAAGCATTTAAAAGCCCATGATAAGATTTGCTCAAAATAAATAATAAATCATAAGGAGTTGAGTTCATTTCTTACCTGACAAAAAATGAAGCTTAAAAAATGCTCACATTTTAGAGAATGTAATTCACATTTTCCTCATACATTATATATTATTTCACCCACCTGCATCCCTTCCACTGCAGATCAGAATCTTAATTTTTATGACCTGGATTAACTGCAGGGCCCGAGGACATAACTTGGATCTGCGAATCACAAATGTCTTCAGATGAGCAGAGCAGGCTTCATGCTGAGTGTCACTGACAGGGTAAGGAAGCAGGAAAGTACTGAGACACACTGTTAGTTTAGGTCTTTTCTTGAGCTCTGCCAGTCCACCGATAACAAAATGGCTTCTCTTTGTATTGACAGTTTTATTCTGATAAGCCACATGGAGGCATCTTTTTTTTTTTTTTTTAACCACTCAAACCGATGCAAAGCAGCTGCAGCAGGTCAGTGAAGGAAGGCTCATTGTCTGTCTACTTCTACCTATTAAGGCCACGGCTTGCTATGCCACTGTGAGCCAATCAACCTAGTGAGGAGCGGCTCGTTTAAAGGAGCTGAGACATATCAGCCAAATGAGGGGAAAAGTATGCATTTTACATGACGGTCAAATAGGACCCTCGCTGCTTCAAGGTGGCACAAATGACCTTCTTCCTCCAGGCCACACTCCCACTGACTTTAACCATTAATACCCCGCAGAAATCAAGTATGTATGAAAGCACTGATTGGTGCATAGATTCTAAGGCACACGGATGCAGAGTCATTTTCAGTCAACTGGAACTTTTAAAACTTTTAACTACCAACTTGTCTTTGATTATATGTGTTAAAAGTGTGTTTGATATTAGTTCATTTTCAGACTCCAGCCAGGGCAAACGTGCTATGAAGTAATTTTGTTATATTTCAGCTTTAATATTGCAGGAATGTTTGGTGATAATACTGTTTAGTGGGCAGAGCTGGTAAAGTGAACTAGATATTATGAACTGAAGTAAAGAAGGTCGACACTGGAGCTGTCAAACTTTGACAGTATATAGAATAAAAAATGTACCATTTTATATATTCTATACTGTTTTTATCATAGCTACACTGTTAATAAAAGAACGTGAGGGATTACAGCTTCAGGTGCAGCTCAGACTTTTCCACCTTTCTTCCATTATCCAGAGCATGTCACTGCAGTGTAAACAAATAGAAGAAAGTAAGGACACAATCCAAGTCTACATCTATCTAGTGCAAACTCCCAGGAGTCTTCTTCAGTATGAAGATGAGAGGTGTTGCAACACAGAAGCAGGAGGCTGGAGGACTGCATCACATTAGCACCGGAGGCTCTGTGCATGCTTGAAGTGCAGCTCGCTGTCTACGGGTGTGTTATCGAGCAGGTGCAGCTTGCTTGTTTCCTGAAGTGGTGGGATGTTTGTATGTGTGTGTGTGTGTGTGTGGAGGGCCATGTGGGAAGTACTTCAGGTATATAACATACAGCAACACGTACTTACAATCATAACACTGAGGAATATATTTTTCTCTTCATCTCTCTCAGCTCTGTCGGAGGATATTCAGAGCCTCTTTCATTTCATACAACGTGGAGTCATGTAGTGTCCATGCTGCAGACTGACCCACTGTCCTGACTCTGTCTCAATAATAATAATAATGATCTTATGTATTTCACAGATCTGAATCTGACTTTAGATGAAATGATATGTGCCAGACAGGCCGTTGTTTTTATTTCAGTGTCTCAGGTAAATATTTAATTAACATATGAGGGTGTGAGCAAGAAAAAGTGCACCTGAATGTTTTGCTTTTAAATATCAATTTTAGTTTAAAGTGATAGCTCCATATTTTACTCTGTTACTATAAAATATCAAAATTACATTAAATGTGGTGAAGGGCATAAAGGTGCAGGAAACTCGACTTGACCTGACCCAGGATTTCATAGCCAAGATCTGTGGTGGAATATAGTACTATATGTACTTTTACTTGACTTAAGTATCTCCATCACCTGCCACCACATACTTCTACTCCACCGCAACTCAGAGAGAACTATTTTACTTTTTACTAAAATCTTAATCTTAAGTAACACTAGCAATTCATTGTAATTAATAGTAATTAAGTATCACTTGAACAATATTTTCTTCATAATTATAATCCAAACTAATTCATTAGTTCATATTAGTTCCGGATGAATTTAGTTACACTTCACTTCCTTTCTATTAAATTACAGAAATCTATGGGACCTGTAAAAAAACATCTTAAACAACTTCAACAGTAAAATGCTACTTACATATTAATGTATCCATGGCAACAATCTAATAATATACATTATAATAGTCTTTTACTGTTTCACACTTTGTGCGTTACTTAATTCACAGTTTAAATGGACACAATCAACACTTCCTCACACACCTCCCTCTGCCACGCTGTAATCAGCTGATACTAATTACAGCCGTCATGTTCTCATTGAGACCTACAGAAACTTTTTTTTTTAATATTATCTCCTCCTTCATTCATCACACTTCTCTTCTCCCGGTAACAGTTCACAGATAACGCCATCGCCCACTTTTACGCCAAATCAGATTTCACGCCCATTATCAACACTGACCACTGTCAGTGCACGCCGGGCTCCGCTGTGAGCAATTCAGAGCATTAAGAAAAGGAAAACTCTTTGCCTCTTTTAATGAATTAATTTGATGGGTTATAACAAAGTGAGTTTTCATGCACAGACAGGTTCTCCAGGCCCATTTGCAGAGGTGAGCGGAGCCAAATTGAGGTCAGGAAAAAGGTGGTGATATTATCAGCCAATTCATCTCCTTTTAATGAGCTTTTTAATTAAAAGAAAGGAAAGTCAGTTAAAGGTATTTTTCCCCTTCCTGGAGACTTGCTGAGACAGGAACGGACTGCCACTTTAGTGAAAAGCAATCAATTGATTTATCTGCAGAATTACAATTAGAACCATTTCCTTCATGAAAATAAGGTCAGACAGACATTTTATCAGTGAGGATGATTATGACAGGTGTTTAGATGAATTTATTGCAAGCTGATTCCTTCCTGCTTTGGTGCAATGACATTAGATGTTTACCTTTTTTTTTTATAATACAGCCAAAACTTTCCACAAGATTTGGGTCTTTCACTACAGCAATGAGTACTCTGTGTACACAGTGTACTACGTGTGAGTGTTCTGACGATTTGAGACGTAGTTTTTCTTGCAGAACACTTGCAAGGCAGTTTAAAAAAAAAAAAAAAAAACTATTATCAACTATGATATTAACAGCTGCAAGAGTCTGAAACCTTGGATGCATCCTTGCCATAAGAAAAAAAACACAGGGTTTTAACAGGAAGCTTAAAATCAAATTAAGATTAAAAAGTGAAAGGTCCTTTCTTACAATGAACAAAGGAATCGTACATGAACACAAAGTTTTCTGACGAGGTTGGATCACTTATGGTTGTTTCACTTGAAGGATTTCTGTATTTGTGGTCTTGTCCTTGTTTCTGACTCTCACTGGTTTAAAGTGGACAAAGCTCCTCAGGATTTAACAACATCTGAATCCACCTCTGAACAAGGCAGAAAGAGAAAATGTTTCTCTGGGTACAAAACATTAAACAAAGCGCTATATACACAAAATATTAATCAGGCACTATATATGCATATTACCAATTTATACCAGAGTTACTCATCTCTGAGATGTGTTAAGTGTAAGTTGGTAAAAAAAAATAAAATCTGTCCACCTGCACTAAGCAGGTGGACAGAAATGAAATGATGTTGTACTCAAATGGCCCCTCTGGGACTGAAGAGCTAAAACCTGCAGTTCCTCTAATGAGTACTAGAGTCCTGCTCTAACAGTGAGTCAGTCCTATAGACTCCCATGTTAAAATGTCCAGCTTTACAGCAGAAATAAACATGTTTACAGCCTGGTAAAAGGCAGAGTCAGACAGGCTAATTACAGAGCCTTGGGAACTCGCCAGCATCACTAAAAAAATAAAAGTATTGGCCTGAACTGTGCAGGAGAACTGTGCAAACACAACCACAGCTACAACTCTGGCGGGCCTGAGCTGCCTGAGGACATTTGTCTGCAGCCGTGTGCAGCAGAGTTTGTGTAGTTATTTTACTGTTTGCCTTTGTTATCTCTTTCAAAAAGAGTAAAATCAGTGCTATGTTACCAGCACCAGTGTCTCATGGCCTTGAGAACTTCTTCACATGCTAACTTTTACACAGAAGCTGCCTTTTAACCAGAACTGAAGGTTTTGATACATAAATTGCGGATAAAAAGAAAACGTCCCACTTTTAAAAAAGCACAGTTGACAATGACAGTATCTTAAAGACCTTTATTCCATGTTATTTCTCCAAGGCCACAAACAAATGTTGAACAAATACAAGTGTTGGGATCTCGATTAAACTTGATTAATTGAATACAAACAAAGCAATGAGACAAGACTCATGTAATCAGGTACAAGTAATAAACTGTGATTACAGGATCTCATGGAGTCACAATGCATGGTCACGACTAAGTGGTGCAGAAGGACTTTTGTATGTGGTTCATTGACAGATACTCTGCAGCTACCAGTGAATAATAATAATAATAATAATAATAATAAGTGACTGTGCAACATTTTAAATGAAGCCCCTCATCTCTTCTGACCATCACCATCTGGCAGTGTGTTAGTGAGCGAACACACTCCAGCCCTGGAATAATTTGCCAGGTTAATGTCCTTGCTTCAAATTTTGCAGACAAACACTATTTCGAGACATTCAGGTGTTGTCACTTTGTCCAGACGGACAATTTATCAAGCTCAACAACCACTGAACTGTCTTTTTAACCTTGAAACACAACCAGATAAACCAGCGCACGTTCAGACCATTAAATCATGTCAAGATATTTTTCTGAGCTTGTTTTGGGAAAAGTGAGATGACAGCTTATGGACAGTGCATCATGAAGAGTTTCAGTCTTTTTAGTATTAAATTCCCTCTTTGTGTCACTGTTCCTCGACCAGAGCTGTCCGGGGGGCTTTTGTAGAAAGGCTCGGACTTTGGAAGATATCCATTGATTTGACTAATTCTGACGATTGAAGCCTCATTTTAATGGGCTTCAATCAAATGTGTTCAAATAAACTTTGAACACATTGTTTGACTTATTGTGTCAGTTCAAATGTTAAAATGTCCTTTTTTTCTTTTCTTTTGTTATTAAAGTTATGTGGTGTGGTTTGATATTGATGCTTTCATATTTTGCTATGTTCCAGTTTATATCTGAAAAAATGATAAATTAATGATTAAAGGTCCCATATAGTCTAAAGGTAGATGTCTATGTTGTTTCTGATTATAAAGCAGGTCTAGGTTCTATATTAATACTGTGAAAGTATCAAAGCCTCAGTCCACAGAGAAATGCACACAGCCCGTATTCAGAAACTGAGCCTTAAAACAAACTGTGTCTTAAAATAAATGTAACTTTATGATGTCACAACTATACAGTTACCACTCTCAGCCATGCTACAACCCCCTCCCACCTGGACCCACCATCCAACCTTGCAGGATTTGGTTTCTCTCTGGTGTTTACCTGAAATCCGCTATATTTTTATTGAATCATTCAGCCAATCAGCAGAGAGGCTCAGAGCCTCTCTGTTGATTGGCTGAATGCTGTTCAGCTCCAGGGAGAAGCCTGAGAGAGGAGATGTTTTTGGTCGTTAAAACCACAAATATATCTTCTTACTGATATCAACATTTCAAATAAAATGCCTTCAAGGAAAAGTGCTGGGAAGGAGAAAACTATCCTAACCCTTGAAAGCAGAGATTTATTGTAAGGAAATAATGAGTAAAACTTATTACATCAAAAAATAGAGTACACACTCTGTACAGCAGTGGTAGCAGTACACTTGCTTCCTTAAAGCAGATTTAGTTTTGAAAAGAAATTGCTTTATTTGAAGAATACGGATACTGATCATTTTTTGAAGCAGCAATTGAACTGCTGTGCCTGGACAAGTAGAGGCCGGAGAACATTTATTCAGGAGAAACATTAATACTCTTCCCATTCATTGCCTTCCAGCAAATAACACTGAGCGTGAACACCTTCTTTTTCTAGCTTCAGTTCTACCTTTCAACAGAATGACAGCATCAAAATACGGAACCAAAACACACTTTTATTTCACAAACATAATAATGAGGTTGTTAGCATGTTGTGTGTTTACTGGCAGGCGTACTGTACATTCTCTCTCTATCAGCTGTCATGAGCGATATTATGCGAGGGTGGACCTTTCTGCAGAGTGGCATGAAGATAAGATAGAATACTGTGTGTGACAGGGAGGGAAACAATGCGCCGTCGCCTCTCCATGCAGCACATCTCATTACTCTGGCCACCCTGTCGACAGCGGGATCATAATTAATCTTCATTGAGTCGCTGGGCTGTCTGCATGACAGGCTAAATGATTGGGGCGGCAGAGGGGGTGGATAACAATGTCCTCCAATGTGGCGTTAAAGTGGGATTCAGTGGAGTTTAATAGCAGGTTTAAGACACATGGCGAGTAATGACCTATGGCGACTGTTGATGCTTAAAGGAGGTAAAGAGCAGAACAACAAGGGCTCAATGGTTTGAGTATGAAAGTATTAACCATGCCGCAGTGACATACAACAGGTCAACATCATTGTACGGTGATTTAATTTAAGGTAATGTAATGCAAGTTTAAATCTGCCTCCAGAGACTCTGAGGTGCTGGAAAGTTTTTTATCTCCCAGGAGAGAAAAAGTGTAGGCATGGCAACCCCCCTCATTTGATTTAAATATCAAATAATTTATGTCAGCCTCAGTCTCCCCAGACTAAAAGATTCAGGGATTTGTTTACATCCTGGCAGTAGCCAGAGGGTGATCAATTCACCAAATCGATTGTAACTCCTTCTGAGCTCATCAGTTTATTGCATTGCAAAACAGCCTGGAGGGAAACAATCTATTCCACCCGTAATGGCATGCATGCATGTGTATAATGTGATTTCTGCTCAACTCATATCCACCGATGCTTTCAGACTTGCACGACAGACCTTCAAGACCAGCTGCTAAACGAAGGGTTTGAACTACAAACTCTTTCAGGATGCATCAAAATCAGTTGACAAATCTGCGAATGCATAAGACAAAAACACAAAGTCTTTATCTCAGATGTAAATGCTGTGTACGCTGACACATTGTTCCGCTTCATCAGTTTCAGCCATTTTACAGAAACCTAACACTCAAATTTGTCATGAAGGAGGAAATTAGCCCTGGAGACCAAAAAGTTTTTTTTTTTGTACCAGGCTGTAAACGTTTATTTCTGCTGTAAAGTTGGACTTTTTAACATGGGAGTCTATGGTCTCACTGCTGGAGCCAGACTCTAGTCATCCAAACACTGGCCCTACAAAGGGCCTGTCCCCTTTTTACGTGACCTGAAGGTCATCGTAGGTTCTCCCTCATGCTAGGAAAGGGAGTGCTGAGGGGAGAGGTACCCAGTTGGTTGCAATCTACAACCCTGACCACTAGATGTCACTAAATCTTCCACAATGGTCCTTTAAAGTCCCAGAAATCATTGTTTTAAATCTTTACTTTTCTGAGTTACATTAAATATTCATGACTTAATAAACAACAATAGAAGTTGAGGTGGGTTGGTCATATTTGACTGATTGAACAAACTTTATTACGTCATTATTAAGTGTTCATGTGGGACTGGAAATATGTTTTCAGGTTCTTTAACGGTCCCTAAAAGACTGGGTTCGGTGGAGAAGACTTGAGAGGTGTCTGACATCACTGTCAGGGACACGGCATCTGTGAAATGGCTGGAAAAAGATCCTTAACAAGAAGCTGAATTATCACTGGAAACAGACAACATCAGCCGTCTGAGAACACCAGATCAGAACGGTCACAGCACTGCCAGTGCAGGGGTCAAAGGTCATGGAGCAGAACTCAGAGGACAGCTGCAGAAAGATTGGTGAGGACCACATCTGATGCCAAAGATCATCGTTGACTAGAGACAGGGGTTACCATCTCTCCCCCACTCATAAATTATTCCCATCACATCACTGAAGTTCCACAACAACCAGCTCTGAAAACAAAGAGGTGCAGGTGAAAATCCTGAAAAGATGGTAAGTGGTCCTTTGAGCAGCATTATTTCTTATCATCTGAAAAATTGATGCATTGATGGATATTAGCTGTGCAGTGAAAACTCTTTTAAACCACATTTAATCACAATAATTTACGTAATTAAACACAATTGTTCCCATATTTAGTCATATATCACGTTACTGTTGCGGGGCTGTAACACACACTCACGCCATCATTCAGTGTGTGTGATACTGAGCTAAATGAATTTGATCTAAAACACAACTGATGCAATTAAATCCAGCCCACACATTATACATTAAGCTGATGTATTTTATCTATGTGAAACTGTTCACATTAAGTAGCCACTGTTGTTTGCTGAAGAGCAAATTCATTCACACTCAAGCCTTTTTTTCCCAGTTATAGATTTAAAATGTCAAAATAAAAACGAATTAAACTAAGAAATAGAGTTAAATGCAAAACATACTGTTATATTTCATTTCTTTAAATACATGTTTCATAACTAAATGAAAGAGATATGATAAGAGGATAATTATTTTACTTTTTTGTCTTTAATAAATTAATGGCTTGCTTTTCACTGTGACATGAATTTTCCATGCCACGAGATGAAGAGATGTATTGAATTGCAGTATATTGTCCCCTTTTTTTCATTTTATTTTATTTTGCATCAATGATGTGTCTCCATTTAAGAAAATCTCCCTTCACTAATGAACTGATGATTTAAAAGAAAAAAATCTTAATCAGGCATTTTAAATCTTTCGTACATTATGTCACACTCAGCTGTGATCATTCATTTAAATGTCTCTACATGCTACAAATGCTTCAAATGCTCCTTTTTAATAAATATACTTATATCTTGTGTGTAATATGGTGATTTTTTTTTCTAGCCCCAAGACTTATTATATATTATACTCCTCAGGGAACTCAACCTTATCTCTAACAAAACTTGATCTAATTTTTGGAGGGGTTGGATTTGATGCATGACAATTCGTTTTTTTTCGTCTTTGTAACACTGAAAAATACCTAAACCTCCAGGCCTTTTATTTTGAAGCCTTTGACAAGACGCAGCGTTTTCAACTGGGAGAACAAAAAAAAAAGAGCCCAATAGGCCTTAATATGCTTAAAAAATGGCTACACAAGCAAGACAAAACAATCCACTTACTCTGAATGAGTGGAAAGTATGAGCCGAAGCAGTTCAACATGCTTCATTAAATCCAAAGAGAAAATGTTAGAAAGTGTTGGCACGTTCCCAGAGCTGCTATTAACCACAACTTACACACAAACGTTTTTTTTTATGTTGCTACTTTTGATGCAACTTTGGAATTAAAACAAACTAGTTTTTCAAATACCAGCCAAACAAGTGAAAACATCAAGTATTCTGCAGGGCAGTGGTCATGCATCATGCATGTATTATGTTGAGGAATTCGGCTTAAAAAGCACTCTAAGCTGTTAATGGAAATCTGGTTTGGTTAACTAAAGCTATGTAGAAAAGGTAGTGCAAAAAAAAAAAAAGATCCAATTGTCTACTTGTCCATTCATCCATCCACTTCAACCGCTCATCCAGGGTCCGTTCGCAGTGGCAGCAGGTCAGGTGAGGTGATCCAGAGATCCATCTCCCCAGCAATGTTTCCAGCTCTTCCTGGGGAGAACCTGAAGCTTTTCCAAGGCCAGATGATATATTTAATCCCTGCAGTATATTCTGGACCTACTACCTCCTACCAGCTGGACAAACTGGGAAGACCTCCACTGGGAGGTGCCCAGGACCATCCTGATCAGATGCCTGAACCACCTCAACCGGTCGTACAAAAACAGGTCACACTTCCTCTGTATTCAGATGTAAGGACATTTTTGTTTGATCAGAATCAAAGGAAGAATCCTGATCTGTCTTGATGCTGAGTTGGCTTTTTAATGTGGAGACTTTTGTTTTGGCAAGATTCATAGAAGAGCTTGGCTGCTGAGACAGAGAACGCTGCATCCAACATAATCAATGGATTTGAACTTAGTAATAATTTTGGAAGTGTATGTATTGACCTGTTATGCTGCCATCAAGTTCATGGTGTAGGCACCAGAAAGGCGCAGGACACATTAATAAACAATATACATTAATTCATACAATAACCCCCCCAAAAAACAAACAAAAAAAAACACTATTCATGGGAATTCACAGTGGTCAGGGCTGGTCAAGGGTGGTTCAATTACAGTAGAGAAGCAATGGCAAAAAAACAAACAAAAAAATCCTTCCCTTTAATGGCCCAAAATTGTACATTCAGTAGTTAACTACACAAAAAAAGCAAAAAAAAAAAAAAAAAAGAATGTAATTGAATTATCAGCAAACTAAATGTGAACTAATGTTTAATTACATGTGGTTCACTGCTCTCCAACACTATGACTCACTGTATAACTTTGTATACAAATAATTACAACAATCTTGTTCAAGGTCTTGAACATACAGAATGCACACCATTCAAATTCATCTTTTCTATGTTCAGCATCCATGTGAACATTCATTCATGCAAGTAAATAAATTCACTACCCTTTGTGGTGTAAATAAAGCAGTTATAATTCAATGACACAGTGATTCCCTGTTACCCAAATAAAAGGGTTTGTTTGTGAACACCTGCATATTTGTAATCAGTTTCACATGAGGAGCTGCACCTTCCGCCAAGTCAAATCTACGCCAAATTAATTTATCCAGTGAATGAAAGTTATGTCGCCATGAATCTGTAATGCAGTCAGACACCATCGTGCTCAAACCCAAACATTTCTCCACAAAACAGACTCTAGTCATGATTCTATCAGTCCATCTAAATCTTTCTGCCTCCTCGCCTCTCAGAGATGTCATAAATTAGCTGGGTATGCAACCAGTCGCAACGTCCCCGAGCTTCCTCACATGGATGAACAAATCTCACTTTGTGGTGTTTTGTAATATGTAATTAAAAAATGCTTTTTAAAAAAAAAAACATTAAACAAAACAGTCATCAATAGAGAGATGAGAGGGAGTGGGTGGAGAAAGAAGGGGAATGACTTGTACTATAACCATCAGGCCAGCTGGGTGCACCGTGATTGGTTAGGTGTGGCAGAGGTTCGAAACCAAGCAGGATCTGAACTCCTCCCTCAGGCACTTATTAAAATTGTTCAGACTATTGTTTCTGTGTGAAAGTGTGTGGTGCTGTCACCATAACTCCCTGCTCACTGTGGCAGCAGCTTTTTGTTCCACTATCGAGTGTGGCCGGGAACTGTGGATGTGGTTTAGTGACACTTTTTATGAACCAGTTTGGTTCAAACATGCTGAACCCTTCAGAAACATTTAACATTATATCAATGCTGTGTCACACTACTTCATCTACCGAGCCAGGATAATCAATCTTATCACAATTGCGCACTAGAAACACTCAAACATTGGTTGTGTAGCATCTGAACATCTGAAGACACTGTGCTCTACTCTAGCAGTCTTTCTCCAGGTCACCTCTACTGTCCATCAGTTAACACCGCCGCCTTTTCTATGATTAGCTTTTGCATGTTTGTCCTTTGCAGTATTGCCAGCACCACCTAATCCTCCCCAATCATTATTCCAACAGTCTCCATTAATACAATTGCTCCTGGAGCCAATGAGACCAGCCCCATTTCTTTCAATGCCATTAAAGCTTTAATCTTTTGCACGAACCATTTCCATGCATGTGTTGTAGCCGTCGGCTCCGGCGTTAGTCAGACAATTGCTCTTTTTTTCTTCATCCTCATCATTGTTTTTACTGTCATTTGCCTTGATGATGAATTCCTGATTATATACTATTTTTATTCCTTTACGTCCTCCACTGGCCATGCCTACACACCGGCAACCTCTCATGTGGCACGACTCTACAATGGAAACGCTCAATGACAGAATACTAATACAAAGGCCCTACACTATAACAAATATCCTAGAATATGTTAGATAATGTGTGTGCTCTGGACTCTCACTCCCTCTGGACCAGAATACATACTGAGTGGATTATTGCTATGAAATAAACTGAAACAATATAAAATACATTAAGCTCCATTCAGACATAATTAGCATTACTGTGGAGGAGGGAAGGAAGATATTTGCTCTGCATCTCTGTAACTCAAATTAAACATTCAGATCTCCATTTTAGCCACTGGCAAATTAGTGTAAAGAGATGATCTGCCAGAAAATCATGTGGCTTTTATTATAAGCAGGACAATCAAAATATTTACAGCTGCATTAATTAACATTTTTCATTATCACCTTTTTTTTTTTTTTAGCATCTTTCAGGTTACTTTGAACAACGTGGCTTAAAGTTTGGTCTGTATTTGGAGCTTTTATCAGCTCAGGAGTGAAAAGCAGAGTCAATAACACACATTTATCAAGTGGACACGGACACTCCAAGTGCTAATGCTGCTGCAAAGACTTTACATTTATATTGATTTCCAACAGCTAATCTTAAAAAAAACAACAGTCTTAAAGGTCCCATATAGTATAAAGGTAGATGTTTTCTGATTATAAAGCAGGTCTAGGTTCTATATTAATACTGTGAAAGTATCAAAGCCTCAGTCCACAGAGAAATGCACACAGCCTGTATTCACAAACTGAGCCTTAAAACCAGCCGTCAGGACTTCTGGAACTTTGTGATGTCACAACAAAGCAGTCACCCCCCCTCAGCCATGCCCCAAACCCTGCCCACCTGGGCCTGGAAAACCTTGGTTTCTCTGAGTGTTTACCTAAAATCTGCTATATTTCTTTTGGATCACTCAGAAAACAAAAACAGCCAATCAGAAGAGAGGTTCAGAGAGGAGATGTAAAACTAAAGATAGTTTATAAAACAACTAGAGATGGTTTTTGGTTTTTAATCCACACATATATCTTCTTACAGATATCAACACTTCAAATAAAACACAGGAGTGTAAAATATGGGACATTTAAGAGAAATATTATGCTGCCTAGATTATGTTTTTTTAATCAGGAATTATTTTGTAATGAACATACAACATATGCAGAGTTTTAAATGAACTACTGAAGCACTACCTGCCAAAGAATATTCACTGACAATGTATTACACTCATTTTCCTACACACTCAGTCATTTTCAACAACAGCATGTTAACATTTCTATTTTATGGTTCTGTGAATTCAACTCAAACCACTTGGTTACATGTAGAATAATAATGATTGCTTTTCCACTATTTAACCAATCCAAGCTACAGGAACGCTGCTTTCCCTTTACTGGATATAATGTCGCCACTAATTAGACCCCAGGCAGCAAGTGCACTTCTTCAAATCGTCTGCAGCAAAACACATTTCATGAGGTGAATATGTCGATGTGTTTACAGCTTCTTCATTTGCCTTCAAGTGGTGAAAAACTGTGCATTATTAAAATATTCACCAATACTTTAATTTGTTACACAGACAGCTACAAGCTCCTCAAATGGATCTTTCTGTGTTAAAGCATAAGCCCTATGCTTTCACAGTGACATTTACATGACATTATTTGATGAGCTCTTGCTTTCTGAGTGGTAGTGATAGAGAAATTGGCATGAATAAGGTTAGAGAAATCCTTTTCTTCTTCTCCAGCTGAACTCAAACACACAGAGCTTTGCACAGAGCTGATGAAACTCAGTTACACTCAGCTCTGAGCTTGAGATCACAGACATGCACTTTTAATGCAAAGCGTCTTTGTGGATTGAATTTAAATTATGGACAGATGAGCAAAAATCACTAACCATGTAATATTAAAGCCATCCAGCCTTCCTTAGAGAAATACATTCTAAAGTAAAAAAGCAAGAAATCGCAGACAAAAATGGAAGAACTTATTTTACTTTGGACTTGTGTTTTAATGAGTAAGTGATCTTTTAGAACTCACTGTTGTGCGTGTGCCATGTAATTCTTGGTTTTCAGGTGTATTCAAGCTGGTCAAAGCCTCTAATCCAGATTTAACAGTTTTAGTGCCAGCTATTGAGAGTGAAGCAGCCCTGCAACTCAACATCCCTTCAGCGGGATTATAAAGATCCAGTTAGTGGCAGAGGTGTGGAGCAAATCTCTCTGTGACAGATTAGACAGTTAGATTCAGTATTAATGACGCTGCAGGACGGCTCTGAATCTGCGTAGCATTTCATACCCGCACACTGCAGCTCATTGCCAAATATCAAATCATAAATGGGTTTGAATTAACAGGCAAATATTCATCAGGATCCTGTGACACGCTTGGTTATTTATGAGCAGACACACTGCAAATAATGTTTCAGCAGATTTACTGAGTTTACTTCAACTAGGACACTTGTGATATGCAGCATGAGCTGAAGAAGACATGATTTAGCTTCTCTTTACTCAAAAGGCTCTTTCCATGATGGGTTAAGATGATCAGATCTGAATTAAATGTTATATACCTATGTACTCGAACTCGTCTGTCTCTCCAGATGCTGTTTGTATCACAACAGTTATGGAAAATATGTAGAGGAATTACAACACTTTCTTTAGTGGCACTAAATGCAACAACAGGACCAGACCTATAATTGTGAATGACTGAGTGATTGAGTCAGTGACTGAGTGACTGATCATAGTTGCATGATCATAGTTCCACCATTAGTCAGCCGAATGTCGAATCTTAATCGAGCAGGTTCTGTTAGGGGGCGTTTACAGCCTGCAGTGGTCACTGGGTTCAGAGACTTTCTGTCTGGAACACAACAGTGGAGCAGAACCTCTGAAGGTAACAGGCCTTTATTTCTAATTCCGTCTGTTTGATACGTATCCTCGCAGTATTTTAGTGCAAAGCCTTGTCTTGATTCACTCTTGTTAAAGTTATCACATCGTGTTCGTACAAACTCGACACTTCCTGTAGTTGTTTCAGATTAAAAGCCCTCTAGCGTTGCAGTGGACAGAAACCCTTTATTTCTTACCAAGGCTTCTATTGCTGTGCTGTCATGAGATGCTGTTGCTGGTATTTACTTTCCATTCAGATCTGCTAGTTTCTTTAGCTTAAAAGCTACTGCAGTTTACACATCCCACAAACCAGGGCCCTGAGCTCACGGTTCACACCCATACACAGCCCAGCCATTTACTAGGTTCATGGTAAAGTATAGTTTTGTTGGCTGATCCTATATCTTTGTGAATAACACCATGATGTTGAAGCACCAGTCTAATTCTGTAACTCCAACAGTGTCAGTTGTTTAGTTTTGCATCTTGGTTTTGTAGCATTTTAAACTCACTGAATTATTCCGGGATGTAAGTTTATTCAAAGTGCTGTCACTTGAAAATCCAATCTGGTGGATAATATGAACAGGAATTAAAACCACCTACAGCAGTGTGTTCTCATGCCATTGTCAGAACTGCTAACTGGGAAATAAAGTTTTTCAATGGTGACACAAAAAGCTGTGAAGATTGGACATGGTTTTGTTAACAGCCTCGCAGACTACTTTCAATGCCTCATAGCTAGCATAAACAATGTAGTTATGTTCCTGAGCCTTATGCTTTGCTGTGTAATTCTGGTAAATATCTTGGGAGCAATTTGCTAGGTGCTTAGGACTGCATTACATTTCATGCCTCGATTTATCTCTGGGGATGGTGCTTAGGTCTGGCTCAGACTGGGTGACACAATTAGGTGTGAGGGAGGTAGAGTTCGGAGAACAGATTAGTGCTGAAACCTCCCTGTTATTCTTTCGAGACGTTATTACAACCCAGAATTATCAGGGGAATGTCTAGAAAAACTTACGAGGAAGGAAAGAAGAAGAAGAAGGGCTGGTAATCAACCTGTGTTTACACCCAGATGCAAAAACAAAGCTGCTCTAATGACTGTTTTTAACACTTGGGGACAGAGAAAAGGAGCTGATAATCATGTGACTGCCTTACAGTATTATGTGGGTAATACATTGGGGAGCAGTTTAACTATACGATATATTTCTAATATTTTCAGAGATTTATCTTGTCATCAAACAGCACTTTCCTTTGGAACTACATTTTCTACCATATCCCTGTGCACAGGCGCACCAGTGCTTAGCTCATAACAGCTGATAGCAGCTTTTATCTGTGAGTGGCTAAAACACATTATTGTTGACGGCCCTGACCACAGCAGCACATCTCTCAGCTTCTAAACTGGGAGCTGATCTGAATCTACTGCAGGTATCACACTGACTACAGATAGATACACAACCACATGTCAAATAACCCCAACTATCACTTTAAGCTGCTTTGGTGTCCACTTACTTGGGCTAAACAACTAATCATATTAATATCTGAAATAGTATACAAATGATAAGCTTTGAGTTGGATTGTATAATTAACTTTGTTTGTCATTAACTTTATTGCACATCTTCTTTCACCATCTGCACTGCACAAAGCTGTTTGAGCTGTTCTGCTTTATGACAAATTGTTCAAGTGGTGGAACATTTACTCACATTGGTTTCTCTTGGTTTTAAAAGTAATCTCTATGCATGGTAGTAAACAGTAATGTGGTGATTGGGGGCTGATGGATGAGGTTCAGAGCAGCTCATTAAAAAACAAAACTGCAGGAATGAACATGAAGGAGCTTGTTTTAATCAGAGTGAACTAAACTTTGATCTTGCTCCTGTGAAGTGTGAACTGGTCTTAACAAGCTGCTTCAAGTACAAGTTTAAACTGGCAACAATTGATTTCACTGACCATGAGTTAGCTTAACATGAAAGACATTTAAAGCTGTTAATGTGATCTCTGTTTACAGGTGTCTGTACATTTGTGCTTGGTCGTTTAGTAAAAGACGCATCACACTTGTAAAGATCTGGACGAAGCAGCGGCTTCATGCTGAGCAGGAGAACAGGAAGCCTTGTCCATCAATGACTGAAGTGATCACCTCGTGTACATTTCAGACAGATAGCTCAGCGATAGCTCAATGCACACAGCTGGCAAACAGAGATGATGGAGACTTAAAGTTTCTCTCTAGACATGTTTCAAACTCTGTAGAAATCCTCTGCTATGATTAATATTTTGTTTAACATGGTTTTCCCACATAAAAAGTGAAAAGAAAATGAAAGCACATCTATGTTTACTTCCTCATTGAGAAATTCTGGATCAGGCCTTGAGCCTCGCCCCCCACCTGCTTGCTCCAGGTGTCCAGGTGAAAGAGCAGAGAGTATGAAGATGGTTAGAGGAGGAAACATCAGAGAGACTCAGCCTCATGTTTGAGCCCCAGACCAGAATCAGAGACTAGTAGACGGATCAGAACGGTTAGCATAGTTAGCATCTTTTATTTGTTCATGCTGACACAGTGTTAGTGGTTGTGCTAATGCTAACTCTGGCTCTCTGTACTGACAAGTACAGGCTGTCTGAATCAGTTTTCATGAGGCTGTTATTGGTTCACTGCAGTTCAAGGTGGAAATACTCAGTGATGGTGTTTTTGCCTGTATTTGACAGAGGCAGTGGAGGTGGACAGAAAACACAGGGAGAGCGAGTAGGGGAGTCACCTGACCGTTCAGCCAACAGGTCACCTACTGGTGTGAAATCTTTATACACACGAACAAGACACATGGTACGTTTTTTTTTTTTTTTAAATCAATCACCAGACAAATTTTGCTCAGATTAGAAGTGAATTTCCTGCCATGATAGAAGAGGAGACCAGCGGTGGCCAATCATGTACTGGTTTGAGCAATTTGAGGCTGTTACCATAGCAACAAAGATTTACACCCTCTCAAAAAGAGTAGCACAAGACAGTCTCTGCCACACCATCTCATCCATACTCAAATCCCTGACTCCACAAAGTGACTGAAGTTCACTTCTGCACAGTTTGACATATTTGACTCAACAGTTTGATGCTAAATATGAATGATTTGAAGGTTTAATACTGGAAACGAGTCTTTAAAGATAAAGGTAGCAGCTTATCCTGATACGATAGGTGTTGATGGTCTTTGTTGCAAAGAAAAGTACTGTTTCATACTAACTGACCTCAAATGGCTCCCACTGCTGTTAGAGAAGCACCTGTGGCATCAGGCTGATGTATCACGGACCTGCATGAACAGATGGGCTCCACTGCATCGTTAGTACCCACAATCCACAGGGGCCTCCGTGGCATCATCAGTTTCTGATTTAGCTCCGATCATGAATATTCATGACTCGTCTTTTCTCCCAGACAATGTAATGAAAGCTGAGGCCAAAGTTCCACTGAGCATATGTGGCTGGACACGGATCAAATTATCATCCTCGCTCTCATTTATCACCGGATATTTTTGGGCACATGACCACGAGGGTCTTTGTATGATGCATCGTCATTTTGCAAGGTGAACATAGGACGTAGAATTAAACATCTCTGTGTTACTGTGACTTTTATTCACACAGTCTTTTATTGTCAGATATCTTTCACTGTCATCTCAGCTGGTGGGACCATGTCTACCACCTGACTTACAACTTATAGTCAGGAGATTGGGACCCGAAGGTGACAGACTCCCTCCATTTACTAACTTGTCACTCATCGTCTCTTGACCCATCCTCGCAAACAGAGGGGAGCATGGTGCTTTTGTAGTCTGCACCTTCCTTATTTTGTTTGCTGTCGCACATTTTAATCTGCTGTGCTGATTGCTTTTTCGCCTGCCTTGGCTGATGGCCCTACAGAGCCTAATCACAGGGCCACGGCCAGTTTTATGTCACCGCTGCCCAAACATAATCAGCGAGACAGATTATGCTAATGCGCTCACGTCCAGAGAGCAGTGTAACCCTCAGTGCTCAGATGGGACCACAAGCCCGGGCAAAGGCACGTGCCAGACAATTCATTTTCTCCTGGGATTGGCTACCTTTACTCCATCATTTAAAACACACACTATGAGTGGTTTATTCTATTTTTTCTACTTTCATTCTCTACTTCTTTCAGGTAGCCTGGCTCACAGGTTTCTACATTAATGTAGAGTTTTGTAAATGTCGCACAACAGATGAGAGGAATTTCTCTCATTGCCTTGCATAATACTCTCTGACCTGCCGGGGTATTTAAAGGTCTCATATTTTCAACACTTGCATCTTTTTATAGTCCGACCAACAAGCAGAGAGCATGAAAAGCAACAAGGAAAAATCAAAGAATATTTGTGTCTTTGTAAGTAGTAGTTTTGCATTCACTTTTTCATTTTAGACAAAATAATATTGTCCTTGGTACCGTCAGAGCTTAAAGTATGCGTCTACATGAAAGTCTTCACAGACAAGTTGTGAATGGTAGCTGGAAACCTTTTTCATATTTTCAGAGTTTTACCTTGTAAGAATATTCTGAATGTGAACGGAACTTGTTGAAAAGATGTGGCCGCAGATTTTTGTCTGCTCTGTCGGTTGCTGAATAGGATGAATGAATGAATGAAAACTAGCAGTCTGAGCCTGGTGGACAACTTCTCAATCTTCAAATCCCAAAAGCTAAACATTTATTATTGTTACCTTTATGACTCATGAAGCCATTAAGGAAATGGTGAAGGGTCTGCCAGGAACAAAGCACTGCAAAACTTTTCAAGGGTGGATTAAAGGGGACGTTGTCTTTTGAGATCTCTGTTTGCTTCCTGTTTTGTGGCAATAATCGACTTTGCCGTCTTTCTATAATAAGTAATTTTAGTTGCTGTAGCCTAACAAACCATAACTAGAGAGAAAATATCAATGACAGCGCTGATGGAAAGATCATTTACACATATTCTGAACTTTTACAATCACGATTACAACTTTCAGGTACTTTGGTATTTACATTTAGTGGTCCATTACTGTCATGAAGACACACTTGAGATGTAAAACTACACTGAGATTTTTTTAAATTCTTAAAACTACAAATCTATCTTCTTATGGATATCAACACTTCAAATAAAAACACAGGAAAAGTTTAAAATATGGGACCTTTAATGTGAAACTTTTTTAACTCAGTGTTTTCACGAGTCTGTTTGTTTTGAGGAGGAGGAGACTTCTGTGGATAATGTGGCTCCTGGTGAAAACCTCCTGAACGACTGACACTGAAGTAATCCAAACTGGGAGAAGCTGACTGCAGTGGGGGTGAAGACAACAACTCCCATGATCCCACGCTACTTCACAACATCACCAAACGTCATCTTTTATTATTGTTTTAATCGAGATACCTCTAGCAGCAGAAATTACACACTGTCAGTTTAATTCCAGTCTCTCAAGATCGTGGAGATTACACAAAGCTCAGTTATGCAACTCTAACACATTTACTTCCTCACAACAACTCTATGTTGTTGGTTATGTGCAAATATTGTGGAGCTATATTATCATGTTTCCCTGAATCTGTAAAGCTAAACCTAAATGTCTGACAGCGGATGCCAGTTGTCCAGATTGGCTCTGTTCCCGGGTCAGTATTCATTAGACTGTCAGCTGAAAGTTATTTGGGCTGCGGGTCAGCCTGTATTGGGATTCTGCTCCTGTACTGACTGACTGGCTTTGATGTAGCTTCACAATTTCATGGCTTGCACAGATCCATATTATTCCCTCCAACTTTCTAATTGTGCTCCACTCTCTGTTCCTGTGCCTGCAGCAGACCTCAATCTACAAAGTCCGGGCTGAATAATTGTTATTGCCCAATGGTTATAACATTTATTACTGTGTGTTACTGATGAATTCCTAACAATGTCTATATTCATGATTCATATTAATGATTAGCCTCTTCCTTATCAAAGCTCAATCTGGCTTTTTACCTTTTACACTCACCACAGCATAAAGGTCATTGTTCATCAGCACTATAAAGTGAAAATGTATTATTCCTCGTCCTCCAGCCATGTTCTTTATATCTTTTAATGCACTCATTCTTGGCTTGGTATTCTTTTTCCTGTATAGAACTTAGTAGCCCAAAGCCTTTTTTGAATTAGTATTGCGTCCACGCAGAGACAGAGAAGAAGGCAGACAGAGACCTTGAGGAGGTAGAAGCGAGTGGCGAGGCCATGCCACTCCTGTTCATTAGTAACATGAAGGAAAGAGGTGGGACAATACACTGCCGACGCTCGACTACATCCCTCTTGCTCTCCCTCAAACAGTAAATGCACAAATACGGCTATGTGATGAATAATAGATCCCTGCATCAAAGAGAGGACGCTCTCTCTCTCTCTCTCTCTCTGTAGTTTTCAGTACCCAGGGCTTGAGTAGACCATTCTTTCTAATATTCCTCTTTGAGCCTCTGCCCAGCCAAGGCTATCAACAACCCCCTCTGGTCAATTTGCTCTCAGCATTGTCCAGTCCCTGCAGTAACATGTGTGCATGCCTGCATGAATGTATCATAAGGAATTATACTAATGATACTATACATTGATAACTACGTAGTGCTAGTGGTGTGATGCTGATTAATACATGTACATGTATCTATAAAGGCTGAGCATGTACTGTAATTGTGACAATGTTATGAACATAGCACTTAGAACATTAATACAGCTTTCCTGTGAAATTGAGTGAATCATCTGAAACAGTGGACACACTACACCAGTTTTTACAAAGATCTAATTGACTGTATAACACATCCATCAACACGGGACATAGGAAATAAAGTTATTTCGAAGTGAGAGCTCAGTCACATGTTGTGCAGCACATCTTTGACTGTCATTAAGGGAACAGCGGTGTAGGAAGTCACATTTTTTTAGCTGCACAAAAATGAAAAATATATTCACAGTATAAATACATTCAGACGTGTTCATGAAATCTTCATCTTTCCTTCATCTTTTACCAAATTCAGATGATGATCTCTATGGGTAAGAAGCTGAATTTGAATTTTCACAGGTTTTATGGAGACAACTTTCTGATCACAAGGTTGTGATGTGGCTGTTGATCAGCCACTCTTTGTATTCTTTTTCAGTTCATCGGTTTAAAGCTTCATCAAGTAGAACGCAGACTCCAAAATAAAATCACAACAGGTCCTATTCTGTCAACGTTTTTTTTTTTTTTTTTTTTGTCCTCCCCTTAAATTTGCTCTATTTTTCTCTCTGCACTGCAGCTCAACTGTGTTGTGTTTGCAATGTTACACAAACACAGTAGTTCAGAATTTAATGTGAATTTAAGTTCTTCCAGCAAACATTGCCTAGTTGAAGACGTCTAGCAGAAACTTGGAGTTTTGGCAACCTCTCATTACCTGTCAAATTAAAAATTCATGTGTGTTTTCACCACTGACTTACTTTCTTTGGCTTTCTGCTATTTCACACTGTGCAGTTGGCTTATGTGTGCTTGTGTGCTGCTGTCTACAGTTTTAGAGTAGTGGGTGAGTGGGTGGATGGAGTCAGTAAGAGCCTTTGGGACTTAATCATACTGACCAGCAAACCAAAACAATGAGCTGAGAGCAGCTTAAAACTGAGGAGAGCTGCAGAATGTGGGGTTGATTCCCAGTGGGATCAGCAGTACTTTCACTTCGCATGGACTCATTTGATTCAGTGGTATCAAATTGCTTAATGGAGATTTAATAGTAAAGGCTCAGGCGACCCACACGGAGCTGATTCTCTAACATTGCCCTCTGACCAATCCTCAAACCATCTCATTAGAACAGGAAGATGACTGGATACACTTGTGAATGAGACCCTGAGAGAGAAACATGGAACCAAGAAAGTAAAGGTCTTTATAAAACATGGTGGATGAATTGTCTGTATGGTAATGATAGAACTCATCACTCACAATCAGGTCTGCCTGTTATTTTGCTCTGCAGTATGAATAAAGAAAAATAAATAATGAAGCAAAATGACTGTGAAGGTGAAAGTATGAATCAATATGTGAGGATATTTTTGGCAAAGACAATTTTCCAAAACATACCCATTTGCTTTTCATTCCTCCACAGTTTGAGTCCTATTTTCAATTTTTTAAAATGACTATTATGATTCTTCATTTCAATTCAAACTAAACTGAGGCTGCCATTATATCTGGGAGCACGTCCATTCATCTACAGTCCATCTATCCATCTTTTATTTCCTTAAGTGACCATAAAACGTATGACGTGGATCAATAACATTCAAATGACTTCACTTCAGTCTAGCACACACACACACACACACACACACACACACACACACACACACACACACGTATGCGTTTTCGTACTTGTAGAGCTTTTCTATTTGTAACGTGTTGCCTTGATGTTAGTGTTTGTATTTGTTGAATTTCTGAATTTGCAGTGGTTTTCCATTAATGTTCATGTTTTTCTCTCATGTGTGCTTTGGCCTGAGGGGCCACCATACTTGCTACTTGCTAGTGCTACTCATGTTAGAAAAAAAACCCTGCAGGGTAACTTTACTGTAAATGAGGATGGTCCTCAACATCAATTTAAGTACTCTTGCTGTACTTGTCAGAATAATTTGATTTTGCTTCTCTTCACTGAATGAAGTTGATTCTGAAGCAGCAGCAGTGTGAAGAGTTGATTTTGCATTGACATCATTCAACATTAGAAAATCACGGTGAAGTGGACTTGATCTGATGTTGTGTCCCCTGTATTTGAAAAAAAAACATGTTATTCTGAGATGCTCAAACAATAAAACCAGTCTGGGAGTAAATATGAATTTAAAATCACACATGCAGCGATTTTGCAGCAAACCCCCGCAGTTAGAGTAACAGGCAGGAGTCAGTAATAGCTATTTCTTCTACATGTGAGTAGCACTGTTTGTGAAATAAAAAGAAATTCTGTCCAACAGAGTGTTTTTGTTTCATTACAAAGGCTCTTTCTCCCTACATTTGTGAGAAAGCAGAATTGTATGTCACATGTAGTTTTAATAGAGCACAAAAGGCCCTGTCTCAGTGTCATTGCTGTGGCTGTCAGGTGAATAAGACAGAGGAAGAAGAAGTGACTGCCAGGCAGAAACCTTGAATGCAGAAAACATAAATTTCCATAGATATGAGACAAAGCCCTGGTGGTGCCTTTGATATTTAATGGAGCTTTTCTTCGCCCATTTGATTTTGATAAGGTTAGAGACGTTGCACTAGATGGAGTAGCATTCCCAGTAAATATGCTTTTTTTCCAACCAGGAATTCAATTATTGGCAGCAGATGACTGACCTCATATGCAAGCTGTAAATAAATATATCTGGGATCATCCAGGTGAGGCCTGAATAACAGACTAGTAAAGGGACGGAGCAAACAATCACCCAAAAGAAAGATGAAAACAACTGGCCAGAGCGGCACTCCTTTGAGGTGCCGTGTGCTCTGCTGGTTTCAATCACTAGCTTAAGATCAAAGGGGATGGCTAGCCTCAGTGCTCCATGAGAAGAAGCTTTTAATTACAGTTTGTTAGGCTGAGTCCTTCTCTCCTAGTTTCAGGAGGAGGAAGAAAAAAGAGCTGACTAATGTAACGAGGCTGCGGTGAGATGGAGATTTCATAATGAGATTTAAAGGATTAGCAGGAAAACCTGGGGCATTTTATTTTGACCTTTCACTTGATGTTTATCAAGTACCTACTTAACCTTGCCCTTCTGGGGTTGCTGTATGTGGCTGAAGAGTATATACCCTCACTAGTTATGTAGAGATGAAATGTTTTCATTTTTACATTTCATTTGCTGAACTGATACGGCAAATCAGTCAAAACAGGTAAAACTGCATTTGATAAAGATGATGGATTCATTATTTCTAAAGAGGCTGTTTTAAGTTTTCTCAGCTGACAGATGTGGTTTCTTGCCAAAAGCAGGTGGTGTTGATTTTTGCTTGACAGGAACTTTGCCCATTATTGCTTTTATAATACAGGAGGTTATATAGGTGTAAGAAACTGCCTATTCCTCACCAGTGTAGTGAAGTTAGTGAGTTCCTCACTGGAATTAGAAATATAGTGACTTAAAAACAAATCTAATGACTATTTGAGCTTAGTTAGGACCAACCAATACCTTAACTAACTAACTATCCTAACCAAATATCCTAACATGAACCTGACCCAGGCCTAAAATGATATGCTCTGTACTGTAAGTTGTAAGCTAGTTAGCTGGGTATACTAACATTTGTAGTTCATTTTAGAACCAAACACACAGTTGAATCCAGTTCATACGCTTTTTCACTTTAGTTTTTGGTTTTGGACAGGCTCAAAAACACAAATACAGACTCATAACTTGCCAAGTATTCTTCTTACAACCTGGTGCTCACTGCTGCATGTGGACAGTCACTGTTTGAGGAGGGACTCTGTGAGCGATCGAATGCCAGTCACAGGACTTTGACTGCACATGGGTGATATAACTGCAGTCCTGTTTAGCTATCATCATAACCGTGCACCTCGACTGAAAATTAACAAAACTAAATGTTCTGAGAAATATACATAACAACCAGGACGAAGTGTTTTTCTCATGTGAAATCCAGTAGCTCAGTGCTGGTGTAAAACACACAGTCAGTGTCATCATCCTTGCTCGATGTTAGGCCCTGCACTATAGACATGGATGGCCGAACATGTCTGAGGAATGAAGTAAATAGATGATTAAATGGAGCATGGACGAGCCTCCTAGTGTCAGAGATGTGCTCAGAAACACACCGGTCCGTGAAAGAACAGACAGATGCAAAGCTACAAGACATCCCATGGTATTCCTCTGGAAAAAATAGTCAACTTTTTCCTGGTAGTGAACTTTTGTTAAGAGATGGCATGCTCTCAGAGGGCCCGTATACACCAGCCTTTCGTCTTCAGGATAATATAAAGACTGTTACAGAGTGTATGTTTGGGTATTGCATGGATGCTGCAGGAAGACAATATTTTTTTTCTCTAAAATAAGTATTTCTCAGTGCTCCCTGTGTCTCTGTTTGTTTAGTAGGTTGAGCTACTCGAGTGTAACTCTATTCAAACAGAGATAGTTGTCACAATCCATATGTAAGTCAATAAATTCGTAATTAATACCCAGATTTGTCCACCAGGGAGCAAAATGACTTAGCAAAGTTACAAATACAAGCTTTTATTTTAGAACTGGTTAATCAATATTTTTATAATGACAGTGGATCAAAATAACTACGGAATCTGAGAAAGCCCATACACGCAATATTTTTTTATCCCTTTATCTTGAGATAACAAAGCTCGTTATCTCGAGATAACGAGATGTTATCATGGTAACAGGATAATTATTCTGTTATCTCAACATAACAATTCTGTTTTCTCAAGATAACAAGATAACATCTTGATAATATCTCATTATCTTGAGATAACAGGATAAAAAAATACTTTCTCAGCTTCCATTAACAACAATGTGAAAAGGGTCACATTCTGCGGTTGACCTTAGGCCTGTGGAGCGTCTTTCAGCTCAGTGTTTTGTTGCTATGGTTTTAACGTTGCTGTTTCGTTTCAGACTAGTTTCAGCTCTAGGCTTTCCTGCTGGGTAAGCTCTACCTGCCAGGGACAACACGGCAGATAAACAAAGTCAGCAAATAGCTAGCAAACGTAGTGGAGACATTAGCAGCTAAAGAGCCAGATTTTTTTCTCAGGAGTTGGTGGAGACCAAAGCAGAACTATTAGGGGTGGATATTGTGCTAGAAACATGCAACAACTCCTTCAAATTAAAAGACAAAGTGGTTGGTCCATAAACTCCAGACCAACACACATTTTTTCACAGATGCCCTCATCATCAGGCCAACATAATTTGTCTTTAGCACTCACATCACTTTAAAAGAATATATGTGCTTTATGAGGTTTGGTTATGATAAGGCACAAAAATAACTTGGTTAGGTTTGGGGAAAGGTCACAGTTTGGGTGAAAATAAATGTTTAGTTTAGTGGATTTTCATCAAGATTTTAATAATTGTGTTTAAGGTTAGGGAATAATTGATGTCATGGGGTTTAAAGAAAAAGCCTATGACTTGTTTTTGGAAGCAGGTCACGAACAGCGGGCATTTCAAAGTCTAACGTTTCGTTGGGTTTTATCACTTGAACATGTAGAAGCATGAACAACAAATTTTATAATAATAATAATAATATTAATAACAATAATAATACACTTTATTTGTTTAGCACTTTAAAAAAAAAAGTGCTTCATGGACATTAAAAAACAGTGGTGCAATCATGATATGTTGGTTTTTCGTGGGAGGACAGTCACTAAACAAAGCGCCAGACATTCAGTAAAAATGTTAGCGTCCTATCATTTTTCCTTCTCACCACCTGGCAAGTGTAAGTCCAGGTTTGACTCATTTTCCAGCCGTGGTTTGGTCCATCGATTCCTCGGGGGAAAATCGGACTCTCTTCAGCTCGTTAAATGTTCAACTTTCTTCACCAGCCACTTGTTTACTTTGGCTCCTTGACAGTTTTTTGCAGCAGTGTATAATCAGTGTGTGTGTGTGTGCGTGTGTGTGTGTGTGTGTGTGGGAGTCAGTGAGAGCTGATGGGACTCAGCAACCACACAGACCAATGGACCAAAACAATGGGCTGAAAGCTGCAGAGCTGGGGTGATTGAAACTATTGATCCTTTCACATTACAAACACTCCTTAGACTTTAAAGGTCCCATATAGTATACAGATAGATGTCCATGTGTTTTTTGATTATAAAGCAGGTCTAGGTTCTATATTAATACTGTGAAAGTATCAAAATGCACACAGCCTGTATTCAGAAACTATGTCTTAAAACAAACAGTTGGG
Organism: Trachinotus anak; assembly: GCF_046630095.1. NCBI lineage: Eukaryota > Metazoa > Chordata > Actinopteri > Carangiformes > Carangidae > Trachinotus > Trachinotus anak. The sequence continues at coordinate 3,958,853 of NW_027273890.1, forward strand.
ACATATGCAACTTTATGATGTCACAACTATACAGTCACCACTCTCAGCCATGATACAAGCCCCACCCACCTGGACCCACTCTCCAACCTTGCAGAATTTGGATTCTCTGAGTGTTTACCTGAAATCTGCTATATTTTTGGCTGGACCTCAACAGTGGCACCAGCCCTATAATCTGGACTGACTGACTGACTGACTGATCATATTTCCACCACTAGTCAGCCAAGTGCCTGCTCACTGAGTTTCTGGCTCCAGCAGGTTCTATTAGCAGGGTGTTTACAGTCTGCAGTGTTGCCAACTTAGCACATTGTCTCCAGATCTAGAGACTTTTTTCAAACAAACTGGGTGTAAACCTGGTCCATGACCACCGACCGGGGGCTCAGGGCTACACCTCTTGTTACAGGCAGTCTACTGAGCTGCTTGGGAACTGCATGGAAGCGGAGCAGCATTTCAATACACTGAGCCTCAACTCCATTACGGTAAATAAACTCCTTTCATCACATGTATCATTATCACTAAAGGAGGCAGAGGAATAATTAACCAGAAGACACACTGAGCAGAGAGAGCAGGAGGGGAAGACAGAGAGAAGTCATCTGTAACAAGGATTCATACTAACCACTATGACCAATTCTACATATCAAACAGAGGCAGTTAGACCTAAAGATCTGCCTCTAATAAAAGTCTGTAATATTCTGGAGTTGGAAGTAAATAAAAGCTAAACTATTGTGGATCCCTGATGGAGGAGGAGCGAGTGACATTTGGGCTTAGTTCTTGCCGTCAGTCTCTTCTTAAGACCACTAATTGTTCTTTATTGGGGTCCAGTTCCTGCCTTTACATAAAAAGGTAGGAAGAGTCAATAATAGAGGGATGTTCCTACAGTTCCTGGAGGGCTTTTCACAGCCACAGATGCCATTGGTGGATACATGTCTATTCTTCTAACACACAATACCTAACAACAACAAGAGAAGAAAAACAAAAGCACGGTTGCGTCGTCTTTTTCCCGCTTGCATACACTCTTCCCTTTAGTTTTGTATTCCTGTCAGATTTTGCATTAATATGATATGCATGAAGCCTGTGCAATTGAGCTGGAGAACTCCGAGCCCCTCAGGTGGGAGGTGTGGGGCATCGGATGAATTTATAGATAGGGCTATCTCCTGAATGCAGCCTTTGATATCTCTGCCAATGAATTTAAGCTTTTCAGTATGAGATATGAGAGAGCGGGGAGAGCGAGGGGCAATCTGGGCCCAAGTGCACAGACTCATTCTTCCAACTGACAAGCCGCTGATACTCTTCTCTAATCATGGCTCGCCTTGTGTGTGCGGTGATCGCTGTTATAGTCTGGATCTGTCCATCTCCTTCTCCTCTCTACCATGTGTTTCTGTGTCTCTACTGCTAAACAACTGATGGTTGCTAGAGGCAACAGTTGGCTTCTTTCTTCTCCTCCATAAAACAGGCTGGGATCCAGTGGCGACTCTAGAGTCTATTGAGGACAAAAAAATGACAGGGGGCCCCTTAAATCAGCAGTCATTACAATTATGTAATGCATAATCTGACACCAAAGAAAATTCACAAAATCCAAACATTTTTTAATTCCAAATGTTCACAGTAGAAGAATTTTCTAAATATATAAAAAACCCAATTTTCAAAATAAAGATACGAAGAGCAATGAAAACCTAAATAAATAACTAAAGAAGATAAGATGCAAGTGTGATAACTATGGATTCAATCTTTACCATTGCATCACCCATTAACTTCCATATTGAATGAAGTGACACCTTATGACTGCTCGATGATCTGCAGCCTGATCTGAAGCTGGACAATGACATTAGTCTTGTAGGAGGTCAGCTAATGCATTTTATTATTGTATATTATTAATATTAACATCCATATTACTATTGCATATATTATGCATATTTCTCAAAAGAGAGGTTTCTTATGATATGAGTCTATTTTGCAGATTTTTAGTTTTCTTCACACGTCTCTCATACACTCAGGACTAATGCCGTTCATTACTTTTGCTCAGTGTGAGACTCCCCCCCACTGGTTATAGCAGGTCATTACAACAATTTCTGCTGCAGCCCTAAATAACAGTCGACAGTTTCTGTCGCTCCTGCTGCAGCAGGTGGGACAGTGGGATTTATGATACATGCTGGAGGCTATGAGGGAAGCATAAATTCAGTGAAAGTTTGTCTACTCTGGCAGGGATCTTTTAGAAATGTATTATGTCAGCAGTGCAGGTAAAAGGTAGACCATAACCAGAGGGGTGGGACAGGGAATCGCTGTGCATTATGTGGTTAGGCTGAGTGTTCATTAATATCTACCAGCAGAGTTTACCTGTAACAGCCAGGGGTGATTCTCTTTACCGGTACGATGATGTAGAAGTCATACTCTCTGTCCATTCCTCCGTTATTTACAATCCATTAGTCTGTAGGGGTCCACAAATCCAGGAAAGTGTTTTTCATAAAAAGTTTTCAGAGTTTTGAATATCTTCATTAGAAGTCCGTTACAGACATACCTACATACCAAGCGATTGCACATCTAAGTCTCTCTCCTTCCTGTTGCGTCAGCACTGTGTCAGAGGGGGTGTGTTTGTTCGTCACAGACACAAACTCTGGGAGCCGCCCTGTATCATAGACTGTATATAAAAAGGATCCAATTGATCCAATTTTACTACAGGAAGGGCTTGTGGAGATACCAAGCGTACCCTAGCGAAAAGCACCCGGGATTGAAAACAAATGTCTTACGTTTCCAACAAGTTAAAATGTATTTTTCCACAGTTTTCCTACAGTTTGAGTTTCTGACAAGCCGTAGAAACAATGTGAGGCTTTTCATAGTTCTTGTATAAAGTAACTTATATCCTAGTTTAGTACGCAAAGTACAATAAGTGCATACATCATTACTGCTGCTAGTGCCACTGACACTGTACTCAGCCTATATTCTTCTTCTTCTTTCTAAATTTAATCTAAATTGTAAAATGATCTCATCTTGAATTTCCAAAAAGCTAACAGTCATTTGCTTCCAAACTAATGCATATGTGGTCCATGCAAAACTCAGAGTTCCTTACACTGAAAACATAACCTCCTTTAACCTGCAACACTGTACCTTTCTGTGTTTATTATAAAAAGCTGCATCATGGACAAAAGAGACCACCACATGTTTATGCTTAGTTTCCCTTTGAACCTACAAATCACTTTAAAGCCTATGTGAAAATATTGGATTGCAGTACGGTTTATTTCCCTTGTCAGTGTTAATGATTTAAAACCTGCTAATGCATTGAGCACAATACAAGCATAACCGGTGGCTAACAAGCAGCCCCCACAATCCATCTGTCCTCCAGCAGAGATCCCGTCGCACAAGGTCCAGATCTATTAGGCAACCTCGACTATATCTGCCCCGAGGCACAGCTTTTATGTGACACTCCACAAATGACATCATAGATCCTTCAGGTACAAAATGGTCCCTCCATCATTAAACCATGTGTGATTTATAAATGTCAGAGAGAAACTGCTCCGTCTAATGGCTTTCTGCCGGTGCATTTGTGTAAAGCAGCAGCACACTTCTTCTCTATCTCACGTGTGATAACAAAAAATGGAGGATGCATATAAATAATACACATCTGCTTTAGAAGAGGACAGCAAGTTGAACAGTTTGGAAACCCCCTGCTCCCACATCTTCCGGCATCCAAGCTGGGGGGGCGGGTTGCATCCAAACAGTTCTGTAACTTTCAGTTATGAAAACACAGGACGTTCACACAGAAAACCGCTGTAAAGTTCGGTTTGTTGTTGCTTCTTGTAACAGTAACCGTTCCACAACCTTACCCAACCCTATTACTGTAACCATGACGACAAAGGTCTGGTCAGCCACTATTTCAGCAGATGATCCTGTGGGGGTCGGGACAAATGACCTATATGGTCATATAGATGGAGGACTTGTTGGTTTCTAGGGTGCTTAAAGGCATTCTGGGAATTGTAGGAAACTGGCAACTGAAGTAGGACAAGACAAGATACAACAAACAAACAAAGAATAAATGAATAAAAAACAAAGTTTTCATGTTTCATCCTTCGCAGATAACAGCAGGCATGGTCTGTAGTAACCCAGTTTCACAGAGAGAACATATCTGAACATCCAAGGACATGCTGCTGTCAGAGCTTATCTTATATCTACACCTTCATTCTTGTTTTTTTTTAACATATGGGAGTATTTGAGAGGATGGACCACATCCAGAAAGTCTGCAGCATGTACTGTCATGGCCCACTTTTTTGTTGTCCTATGTGATGGCCCCACTGAGGTGTTTTTCAAAAACGAAAACAACAACAACAACAACAAAAAAGACGATCTGCATGCTCATATACTCCCTCTCATGGACTCACATCCACACAGAGAGGAAAACACCCCCCCCCCCATGGATTTATACCCTGAGCATGTTCTGTTCTTCGAAGCCAATTCGAGCTCATGCATGTCTGCATCCTATGGAGGCTCTCTTTAGGAGGATTAGCATAATGAGGCCGCGCTGCAGCACATTAAACAGCCGCTTCTCCGGCGCTTTCTTCACCTGCTCCTCAGATCTCGTCTTTCACTCGCAGGCTGGATGACCGCCACCATCATCACACTCTGCAGGACACGCAACTGCAGCAAAGGATAACATGCGAAAGGTGTGTGTGTGTGTGTGTGTGGGGGGGGGGGGGGGGGGGGGGGGGGGGTGTAATCAGATATAGACACAGAGAAACTGTGCAGATTACGAGTGTGTAAATGGAGGTGCAGTGAAGGACAAAATGGTAGATAGTAAACAGAACACGGATGGTATGTGAAGTGGTGCAGGGCTGCTAACAGAGGCTTAATGTAATCAATATTGTTTATGAGAAGGTATGTGTGTGTGTGTATGTGTGTTGAGAAGATAAGGAAAGTGTGCAGAGCTTAAGCACACCATAGGACACTGGATATCTGCAGGAAGCTGCAGTCACCTGAAGGTGAACAACATCGGTGGCAAAAATAAGTTTGTCCTGGATCTACTTAAAATCCATGTGGGGATCAGGATTTTCTCCCCTGTCCTCTCCACCTCTGTACAGATACGTCCATAAACCTCACTCAGAGGCAGGCTTAAAGGCCCAATCCGTGAAGCAATGTAAAATAGAAAGCTGTGAAATGCACATACACCTCCTGTAAAATCCTGCACATCTAATAAATAAGTGCATTATACAGATTTGCACCAAAGCATAAATAGTATGTATTGTCTACAGAATATTAAGCTGTTCAGATTTGCAGCATATAGAACAGGTTTCTTGCTATTTTTCACTTATTTTCCTGTTTTTCCCCCCCTGTTTATCCTTTTAGTGGTAAAAGCATTTTGCAAGTGCACTCCCAAGAGAGGCACCAAAAATAAAATTTAAAATGCCACCAGGAGGGGAGGCTGAGGCTAATCTCTTTTTCTCTTCATGTCATTTTCCTCCCATTTTTTTTTTCATTTGTTTTCTGGGCTTGTTTGTTTCTTCAGCACATTTCACAGAATCATCTCCCAACAGCCCCTCCCACTTCTGAGTTGCTATGGAAGCGATCCACACATTTTCCCCGTCGGCTGAAAACAGCAGCCGTGTTCTGGAAAACCTTTCATGGGCTGACAATTGCTATTAAGAAGTGGAGCAGAGGCCCCTCTGTTCCAGTGGCTGACTTATTCAAATCACTCCTTCGCTGAACAACTGGAATGATAAGGAAGCAGCTGTATCTTATTAGGTGTAATCATAATTGACAGGTATCCAGAAACGCACAAATACCTGCGTCTCCCCTGGTTTGTTGCAGAAGGATTGTGCTCAGCCATCTGGAAAGGAAGCGTAACAATAATCTGTAGACAGAGGTGCAGTGCAGCTGTGCTAAACTGTTGTGGCCGAATATCTGTGAACCACTAAGCCACTAACATATGGTAATAATATATCCATATGTTTAATGTATATACACATATGTAACTACAACATATATTTTTCATTTTTTCTGGAGAGGATAAAGTTGTTTATGAGTCAGAATCTAAGATTCAAGAATCAGCTGTCAACCACAAACACTGATACAATGTTTTCTCCCAGTTTTTAACGAGCCCACGTTGGTTGGTTATGTTTCTGTTATTGGACATTTACGTGTTTAAGTGTTCATTTAAGTGCAAATTTGTTGATAAACATATCAATAAAATCTTTAGACAGCTTGTTTTCCACCAAATATCTGATCTGATCTCACAGTCAAATATCCACTTGGAGTGACTACAGCATTTTTAAACTGCTGTATGGTTCTGTTTACACTACTCTCACACTTGTTATCATTCTGCTATAGGGGGAAAACACTCTGGTTTCTTTGTATTTATTTAAACCAATCCCAACCCTCTTGGCCGGTGCTGAACCAGCACAGGCAGGTGAAGTGGAAAGGGAGGTGAGTGCCGTGTGAAATAGGCGCCCAGTGGCAGGTTTACACCCACAGCGTGAGTCAGACTGTGTTTAGACTCTCACAGCTGTTAGTTAAAGTAAGTGAAAGATCCTGGTCTGCAGTGACTTCAGACACCGCATAACTGATCAATGCAAACTCCATCTCTACACAACAGTCATGTGCTTTCACCATCCACCCCACCCACCTCCTGACAGCTCTGCCGCTATTAATAAATGTGGTGTTTGAGAGTAATCCAGCCACTACAACATTAGTAGAAAATGAACATAATTTTGACGAGACAGAGCTGACACATGTCAGTTTCACACAACTGGTGTTTCCACAATATCAACAGCCCCCCTCCACAGAGAAGGAGGGGTCACTGAATGGTTTGATAAGGTTGAAAATTACCCAGCTAACATGTCAGCCCTGTCTGTCACAATCAACAATCGATGACTGGGAATCTCTGACAAAGTGGCGCTGAAGCTGTTCCAGAGGCCCAACACCTTCATCCTTTTCTTTTTTCCCATTTATTAATAACAGTTTGCTTCAACTTTACACTAACTCTCTGTCAGAATCATGTTGTGTGGTAGAGGTTCTTTGATTTTTCCTGGGTGTGCTGAAAGGTTGGTGTCAGATAGGAAATAACCGGTACCAGAAGGTGTTGCAGTGAAATTGTCTTTGGCTCTGCAACTCACTTGGTGTGAATGATCTCAGCGCTGTTATGTTCGATTCAGCTTCACATCCACCTGCTCTGTATCAGTGTGTTACAACTGTTAGATTCAATGGGCAAGAGGAGTCTCAAAGTCACAGCTCTTTAGATTTGATGCTAAAATTATCCACATGAAAAGTAATTTCCATTTGCTGCCAATCCAGTGGTTTAGGCACCATCTGGTCCTCGTAATGACTTCATGATGACTCATTACCCACTTTAGTTTCACTCTTGAATGATTCTGACACGGCAGACTTCAGGTAACATCACGGAAAGTTGTGTCTAAAAGTCCTGGATATGTCAAAACCCACTAACAAAAACAAGGTGCGTTGCAGTGATCACCGCCATCAAAACATACGACTGTTAAATTTCCTCTGAAATCCACTGAAGTAAAGGGAACATTACACAAAGGAATAAAGAGAATACAAATAGATTATTGGTCATATTTACGTGACATAATTAGATAACAACAAACCATAAAATGACATGTTGTGTCTGAACAAATGGCAGCAAAGGCCAGTAGCTGCAGAGAAAACCTCCACATTAAAGAATGTGTAAGAGCAAAACTGTTTTGGGATTTAATATTGGTTCATGTTGCAGATGAACCCAGGTCCAGACAGTCGGCCAATAGAGGGCATAATCCTGCCATAGAGAAACAGATCATACAAACACAGTTTAACAGGGTTGATTTAAACACCCCACAGACGTGGAAACATGTTTAACTTGGATGTACTGTGTGTATTTCCTAACTTGAATATGATTCCTGAATTAGTTTGAATGGTGGTGTAAGGCGGGTATGATAGGTCCAAACAAAAAACAACTAAAAACAACACAGCTCATTACACAGTCCACACTCTTTCCCTCACAAATCACTCCACTGCTGGCAGCACTCCTCCTGACCCAGATTTACACTCAGTAATAGGTGATATCTTAGGCAGCTCAGAACTGTGTAACTAATAATCCAGTTTGTCCATTCAGAGCAACAGCACAGAGCGGGAGGAGCTCCTATACATCAGGATTGAGATCTACGCCTCTGAAGCTCTGGAGCTCATCTCCCAAGAGTCCTGATCCCATCCCCTGGGCGAAATCTGGCATCGGCCCACTCTCTGCCTGCCACCAACCCCCCACCCCCCCTTTCAGCAGCCAGAGCTCAGAGTTTGGATGAATTTACCGCTTGCAGACACAGCTTTGTTCTATTTCGATACAGTCATGGCCTGTTCTCCATTTCTCCATTTGACTTGTTCACTTTTCTTCTTCCCCTCAACATCCTTCAAACTCAAACAGCTCAGTACGTTTAAGCACAGAAAAATGGTTCCTCTAAATGCTTTGTAGTTCTACAAAGAACCATCACCAGTTAAAGAACCTCTAATCGTCGATTTAATCGTGGCTGATGGCATAAAATAAATATACTTACATGCAAGGTTTTCTGAATAACTATTAAAAAAGGTTCTACGAAGACATTTCTTTATATACATATACAACTTGAATAGGTTCTTTATATATAAATAAAGAACCTATTCAAGTTCTTTGTAGAACCCAACCAGTCCTCCAACCTGAACAACCATGTCATTTTTTTAACCCTCTGATACGACCCATAGCAGTGTCTCCTGAAATGGCTGCATGGTTATAATAATAAACACACAGACTGTATGGAGTCTGTGTACACCCTACCTTTGTCACCATGGTTACTATAATTTAGGAAAAGATGGTGATTAAAATAAATACTTCCTCAACATTAGACTGTTTTTTTGTCATGGTTACAACACTGGGTCATAATAACCTGCTGACAGACGACCTATGGGCTGGTTTTTTACAGGACAGTCTCGTGGTGCCTCAATGACCCATTTTTGACAGTTCTTTGAGGCACCTTTGGGAGCTACCAGAGGTGCCTCAACTATCTTCTAAAAAGTTCTTTGTGGAACCAAAACATTTTTTCTCTGTGTCATCACTCTGAAGAACCACTTTTGGTTCCAGGTAGCAACTTTATTTTCTGAGTGTATCATAATGATCTTTATTCCCCTGCTTTGTGAGCTCATGAATAGAAACAGGAATGAGTCAGGAATTATACAGCATCTCTTCAGGTATTCAAATATACTGCTGTATTTAGCCCCTGACTTGTATAAAGCCCTGACATTTCCATAGTTATTAAAAGAAAAATTATCCTAATTGCAGTTTGATTCTGCACAGCACAGAATTTAATGACAGCTGAGAATAATTAATTTGTTTTGGGGAAACCCTGTTGGTGTGACCCAGTTTGGAAAGTTGGCTGGTTTCTCTGGTGAATGTTGTTTGTGTGAACAATGCACCACTCTTGAAAAATTAATTTCAACTGCTTTTTCAGTTAATGCCTGTACTTCACAGCATCAGCAGTTTGGAAGATAAGTGAGAAAGGTCAATTACTTGTTCATTATTGAAGACCTCATGTTTTCTTACTCCTACAAAACATTCTTGTACTGATAATGCTTTTACTCAATTTCAAAAAAGGGTTGCAGGATAACAGCAGGTAACAACATCCTGAGGTTTGACATGATGCCCTTGAGAGTGGACTCGTTTCCAGTGAGTCAAAATAAAAAGGATTAAAAGATGAAATCTTTTATTAAATCTAATTTTGTTTGAAAATGAAGCAGAAAGGAGATGCAGGATTAAAAAAGACTAAAGTAATGTTTAAAACAATCCAGGAAACAAAATAACCAGAGACAGAGGCACATGGGCAGCTTCATGTATTCAGTTTTATATTAAAACCATCATCATCATCATCATCATCATCATCATCATCATCATCATCATCATCATCATCATCATCATCATCATCATCATCAGGAGGAGGCAGCAGAGCTGGGAAACAGGTTCATAACAACATTGGACTTCACACTGGATTTCATATCTGCACTTATTATGGTCTGTCTTTTGTGCAGCACTTTAAATGTAATGACTGCAGTGCTGATTGTATAGACAAAACTGAGTGTTGCATAATAACTAAGTTAATGCTAAAAAGACCCAGACAGTGTTATGTAAGAACATTTAACTTCATGCATTGAAATCAACTGACATTTTGAGACATGCTAATCAGTCAGCATCAGGCTGGAATATATTTTAATCATCGTAATCAACACATAGCTCCTGGTGGGGGTTTGAAAGTAAAAGTGGAAATTCCAGCTTTTGCATTTGTTTCTCATCTTGTGCTTTGGGATGTTTTGATTAGAGGGAAACACAAAGAGTAAGAGAATGAGATGACATGCAAAATTACTAATACATGACGTGTGAATTGGTAAGAAAATCACCCAGAAAATAGAAATTGAGAAAAAAAGACATGGTTGGACAGCGTATGGTCAATGTGTGAAACTGAGGACATTTGAAAACTGTTGTGGAAATGCTGTAAACAACAGACGTAGTGTCAGCTGGTTTCAGCTCTTCATCTGTTTGCTTCTCTCCGCCCCTCTGTGCTCACAGTATTTTACTTCAGCTGAATTCACAATAAATCTGTTCTCATTGTTTGTTTCTGTTGTCACTGAACAGAACAGTGACTGAAACGTGGCCCATTAAGAATACATGTTAACCAGCAGTCACTTCCAAGATGCTGCTCTGCTGCAGCTAAAGCCCTGAATTTATAACCAAGACATCGTCTGACAAAAATCACCAAACACATCAGGAAAAATCTCTCTGGATACTGGAGACTGAGACCAAGAGACTGAGGTTTGTCCAAAAAGTCGCCAGATTTGTCACCAGATGCTTTTTTGAAAAGAAAAAAAAAATCTCTAAAACAAATGTGCTAAATTGGGAAACACTGCAGACTGTTGTGAAACTGTTGATGCCAATTCATTTTAAAAGAGCCACAACCAACAGGGAAACTCCAACACCTTGATCACTCAACTCTATCACTCGGTCTCGGTCAGTCACAGACATTCATGTTTGCAGGACCCCACTGTTGCAGTCCGGCCAGAAATAGTGTAAAATTTGCATGCAACAAAACAATGAACAAAAAAGTCAATCAACCTTTTCATGAATTCTGTCTGACAATATGGCTGAAATGAAATTGAAATATCAATAATATGTTCATATTTTTCATTCCTGTTTATAATTATGATTGAAAATAAACCATGGCGCCAGTCTGGGGATGTCAGGACTCCACTCATTCCTCCTTCACCCAGCTGTATTTCAGTGTTGGGTAAATTCCACATTACACCTCTGGTTTGACTCAGGAGATATTTTCCATAATGATTTTTGCTCTGGGAGGGAAAAAAAGCTTGGGATACTTGGAATCCATATTCCAAGTTGCCATAGGCAACTGTGAGAGGTTTACAGAAATCCATTTCCGTATTATATCCTCAGACTGGAGGCCCAATGCCTCCCTGCTTTCCCTACTTTAATTTCAGGACCTGCCCTGCATCCAGAATCACATGAAAGTGTTTACAATGAGTTTGCACTGCACACATGCAGCAGACCTGGCAGACAGAGCGCACTCACATTTCAAACTTCCCCTGTCAGCAAACATGCAGCCATAAGAAACAGGTCTTGGTTTCTGTCTACAGTCTAAACTCTGCTGTATTCATGCTTCCATTGAATTAATCCAATTTAGGTATACATACACACAATGACTTAAAGTTAAAATATGTAACTTCTCCTCATTAAAATGTCCAAAAACGACTCAGTTTACGTTATATATTTTCTATTGAGTTGCGTTTCTACGTTGTCCTAAATGTTTCCAGCATTTTTAAGACCTGGCGAAATCAGTGATTCTAATCATGGTAACTGTCTGTTTCATTTGGGCACAATGGTATCACACGTTGACAAAAACAACTTTTTATCCAGATTTAAGCCACACTTTTTAGATCTTGGTCCTTTTAAACTATATATTTTAACCACTTAGTCATTGGACGTCTTGATCTTAAGTTATCAGAGAAACAAAGAGAGCAAACATCAGGCAGCTGAGCTCCGAGCTGCTTTGAGACATCCTGCGTCTGTTAAATACTTTTTCTCATCTACCGTAGAAGAAATAGTTTTTAACTCCATTTCAACACAAACTCCTCCCTCGACCTTTATCACAGAATCTCACCAAACTGTGTCTCAGTTGTACGGAGAGGAGCAGGAGGAGCTGCTGCCCTTTGTTGAATGCTTTGCCTGACAGCTGAGTTTGGCTCACAGGATTTCCAGAGGGAGCAACTGCAAAGCACTTAATGAGAGCGAACGCCTCACTGACTGTTTTAAAAGAGCAGGTGAAGATACTGATGGATATGGAAGCTTCTTCATTTAGTTCAGTCACCTTTGAGAAAATCACAACGATCATTCACATTCATCCAAAAATCTCCACGGACGTTAATTGTCGGAGAAAACACAAGCAGCCCGAGCCGACCAATCACAGCCCTTGCAGCCTGCATGTGGGATCTCCATTGTACGGAAGTGTTTCCAAGGAGACACAAAAAAGAGTGACAAGCCTGAGGGACACAATATTATAAGCTAAAAAGTATCCAACAATGAAAATAGAGTACAACCAGTGGTCAATAACAAAGCAATATATACCATCATGCATTGCAGAGAAAATGACCTGAGTAGCGTCTGAAAGTGTTTTTCATTTTACTGATGCACTCACTGTACAGTCTCCTACATAGGACTCTCTGGATGGTGAGCAGAGAGGAGTGAACGAATGAGTGATACAACATCCCAGCCCATTTTGCCACTTTTTTGTCCCCTGGAAACACTTCTGATGTCATTAATGCATTTGCAGCATGTTTCTGTGAAAATCAATTATATATATCATGCATGGCAGGCTTTTTCAGTGTATCCTGTAACTGCTTCCCTTTAAAATAAAGAGTAGATTCCTGTGATTCAAATCCCTAACCCTAACACAAGGGATTCACAGGAAACAGTGTATGTGTGCATTTTACCTGATGCAGAAGACAACAGTGTTTATACTGTTTGTGTTGTTAAAACACACACTCATTACCACCACAGATGTTGTCAAATTAACCAGAACTGAACTCTTCAGAATTATAACTCAGGTATTTCTGCCAGAGACCATTTGCTCTGAGCCAAACCAGCTCACAGCCCTGCTCACACATGTGATCATCAGGCCGTACTGTACCACAGCCAAGACGACAGTACGCACGGAAAATCACCTGGATAATATGTAATCAACATGCAATGGGAAAAACACTTCACACCTGCACTCTAGACAATGATGCAATCTATCAGAAGTGCATGTCTGCCTTCCACCTGTCTTCTTAGCCTTGCATTCCACATGCTTCACGGTGCCAAGCAGGGGGAACTGCTGGGAAACTGCAATCACAATCATCTCCTTTCAGAGCCAGAGCTCAGATTGGCTCTCCAGCTGTTTCGCCGCTTTCACAGGGCACTGACACCAAACGATCAAAGCAATATTAAAACAGATACTGGGATAATTTGTTTTCTCACAGAAGTGCTTGATGGACATAGGAGTGGAAATTATGAAAATGTATTTTCATACCTAGAGTCCCCTTAATGCTTCCTGGTTGACGGTGAAGGCAGAGTTAGTCACTGTGTCCAGAATTATCTGATGACAAAGCCAGACTCTTATCCTCCCTTTGTTGTTTCTTTTACAATTACAATGGCCCCCGTGAAATCTAAGAAGCTTATATGCAACAAACCAAAGATACAGCTGGCAGTGATTGAGTAAGAGCTGAACCAATTTCAAGGATTTTACTTATGACTTCATCATGTGGAGCGCAGCCAGCACTGTACAAAAAGCTGACAGCTGCATTCATCCTGATGTCTGTAAGCAGTACGCCACGTCTCCGCAGTCATTCTATAGCTATTCAGATCCTGTTGTGGACCCTCTGACATCTGCCTCGAACCATACATATATTTAAAATGAAGACACACTGCCACTTGTCAAATACTATGAGGCAGCTGTGTAAATTATAGAGCTCTGCTGTCTCAGAGGGTTCAGCAGCGCTTCCCCGCACAAAGAGTCTGCTTACATTTTTTTGTATCACTTATTGTTATTGATATTGAACATTATACAACACTTTCCTATAGTGGTTTTCATAAATCTTTCACATCTTCCTTGAAACTACCCCACCCCCCTCTCTCCCTCCCTCTCCCTCTGGGTCGCCACCATTGGTAAATATCATATTTAGGTAATTAGGTTATCATGTATTGATTCAAACACCTCGCGGTTGTATCCCTCCATCAACCAGCCAAGTTGCAGAAAATATTGTCACAATCTCCCCTTCCTGAGTTACAGGAACTGTGACATTATGATGTCACAGTGAAGTTGACCTTTAACCATTTGGATATAAAATGTGATCACTTAATTTTATCCTTATAGATATTTGAGTTGAATTCTGTCATAATTAGTGTATGATTTTCTGAGTTATGGCCAAAACTGTGTTTTGAGAGGTCACCTTGACTTTGACCTCTGACCTTTGACCACCAAAATCTAATCAGTTCATCCTTGAGTCCAAATGATTTTTATGCCAAGTTTGAAGAAGTCAAACTCAAGGCATTCCTGAGATATCACGATCATGGGAATGGGATGGATGTAGGGATGGACAGAGAACCCCAAAAAGAAAAATACCAAACTATCAGGTATTGATTCCAAAAATGTGAGAAATTAATCTGATATTTTATTTTATATTTTGTTTGATTGTGTAGCCAAGCCTTTCACTCACTGTGTAAGAAGAAAGTTCATTAATCCAAAGGTTCTAAGATGGACCACAAACACATCTATGTCTTTGTCAAGCAATAACACGCTTCACTTATAATAGGCAGAGATTAACTAACTTACTTTCATGAGTTTTTTGGGACAATGCTTTTGGAATAAGATCAAGAATACAAATCTCTGTACAGGGATTTCTTTGTGTATGATGTGAGAAATGTGCTGATTATTCCTTTCCTGTCCTGTGCTTATTTACACCTCCACAGGCGTAAAAAGAACGCCCACCATTCCTTCTCTGTAACGTCTGTCCGAAGATCCTCTATTCAAGCCGTTCTTATATAATTTGAGGATTCTGTAGATGCACTTTCCAATCTTCTTAGATTTTAATTCAACCCTTAAATATTCTGTCGCTGATGGTCAACTTGTTCCAAGAATTATTTTACAATACAGTGTCGTGTATTTTTTAAATCCATAATTTTCCAGAATGTCTTGTCATAATTCCTCAGAGAGTGATCTGTTGTTTAATTCATGTTTTTAATGCCTGCACATAAAGCAGCATTAATAAAGCTGCTTGAGTTTTCACAGTCCATTGAATGTCTCAACACCCCTGGAGATGCAGGTATGTCAGCTATTTCTCCCCATATGTTTGTTTCGGTGAAAGGTTCTTGTTCAGTCACGTTCTCTGGAAACGCTCTCTGCAGGGAGAGAGGTGACGAGAGCCCGACTGTTCGTCCATCTGTCCCACAGTGGGAGCTCCCACTGGTGCTTGGGTCTCTCCCTCCGGTGAGCCCCAATGTGCCAAGAAGATTTCCCTTAAATTACACGCTGTGGACAGCGTGTTTAGTCTGTGTTCATTTATTAGCTTCATCAGACTAAGCAAGCTGTTTGCTCACTGGAGGAGACTGGAACTATCACTGCTGTGTTTTCGTTGAACTTTGTACCAATAGACATCAGATCTTTGAAGGTTAAAGATTTTTTATCTGTTACTGGAAAACGAGAATAAAATGTGCACGTGCATGTTTTTGCATGTAATCCTCACAGCAGCTGTTTGTCCGTTTTTACCCTTCTATGAGCACAGGCAGACCCCACCATCTTTATTAACCTGCTGTCTCCCACAGTGGCTACCCTAGACTCTGGAGGGGTCCCAGGCAAAGAGTCCGATTGAAGCCCAGTGAAGGCCCCTCTCCACATGCAGACCATTGGCAAATGCTTCTGGATGTTCCCTAAATGCCACACATGCAGGCTATTGGTAGACACTACAATTTGCAGATGTTTCCTAAACACCTCACCTGAAGAAAATCAGAAGAGACACTAGCTACTGCTCACATCATCAGGGGCCCCACACAGGGACAGTTTGGGGCAACAGTAGTGGACAGTATAGTGTCTTTATTGGAAGTTTGGGGGGGGGGTTACAGTTGTCATTTCAAAATGTGCCAATGCGAGGGCCTATTGAGGGGGGCCCTTTGTCCTTGGGGGTCCCAAACACTTTCCTGGTTTGCCTCTTGTCTCTCATGTTGTTATGGATTCCATGTTTGTGCACGACAGCTGTTTATGAAGCTAGAACAATTATTGAACTGATCAGGAATCAGGTAAACAGTAACAGCTCAGTGCACCTCCTGTACTGTTGAAGCAGACATCATCAGGGGCCACTCTTCGCTAGAGCCACTCTTTATCATCCCTTTAATGAGACAGGGAGAAGGATGATTAATATCAGTGTGACTTGAGTAGCTGTTACCATAGGGAACATGCCCTGTAGTGGCTGACATAGTTACAGCTGAGAGGAGCAAAGATTATGTGAGTAACCACAACAGGAGGTGGTTTGAACAACTGGATTTTAGTCCGTTTTGAATCTTTCTTGACTTTTTGATATCACTAACTTCCTGCTCCACCACAGTATAAATGGGTCTAAGTGTTTCAGAGAGGATTTTGCCAAACTAGATGGTGCAATTCAGAGAGATGGGCCAGACAAAGAAGTGTTAAAACATAATACAAGTTCCAAGCCAAACCTTAACCAATCACAGTGTGTGAGCACAAGACAAACACCCACTGTTCTAAAACACAACGTGTGCTTTTTATCTGCATCGGTCCCCACAGCAGCTGCAGTTCGGCCCTAGGGCACTTTTGTATCCTGTTGACATGTTGCTTTTGATAACAACATTCCTGCTGGGGAATCCAAACAAAGTAAGATAATGGCAACCTAAAAGCTGCGTGAACAGGAGTGAACTAGTACTCAGGGACAAATTATGTTTAAGAAGCTTTTTCTTAGCTCCGAGCCCTGCCTCGAGTAGTTGGGTATCCAGAGGGAGAGTATCACTGAGTATTACTCAGTCTCTAAGTACAGCAGTATCTTTTCTTGGGTGATGACAAGTGCACATGTCAGTAAGAGGCATGTTGGTTTGAGAAATTCAAGACTTTTAATTTCTGCATCTCTGTAGAGATGAACAGTCTGACTGATGGCAAACAAAAAGTACAAAAAGTACATCAGTACATGAGTAATCACCTGTATTTAAAATGCCACTTCATACTATAATACTGCAAAGTTAGACTATTTGTAAACTCTGCTCATCAGAACATGGTTGGAGGAGATTGTATGCTACATTTATCCATTAAATATGAAGCTACAACCAGCAGACACAGATTAGATTAGCATAGAAAACAGTGTAAAAACAATGACATGTGGTTTCATTAGGAATTATGTGCTGGTTGCAACCTCACGGCTACAATTAAACAAACAAGATATATTTTTTTCAGTCTTTATGCTAAGCTAAGCTAGCTAGCTTCTGGTTGTAGCTTCATATTAAACAGACAGATATGAGAGTGGTGTCACTCCTCTAATCTAACTCTCAGTATATGAAGGTGAATGAATGTATTTCCCCAAATTTTATAATCCTAGTTCACCACACAGAGCTTCAATCCAATCCATTGGATTCAAGTGTACATGTACTTTGTTCTGACATTGTTCTGAAACTGCACATTTTAGTTCTTTAAAGAAAGAAAGAACTAATTTTATATATTTCCATGTCTACGCACCTTAATTGGAATGAAATTATACATGTATGAACTGAACAGTTTGTATGAAATGACATTGTCCTTTCAGATCCTTTAAAGGGGCTATGTGTAAGTTTTCTCGACTGTTGAACGTGGTTTCTTGGAGCAGATGGAGATGATTGTGGTTCGACAAGAGCTTTGACCTTTGTTGCATTTAAAAGACAAGAGGTTATAATACATCCTGCGAGCAGCACTACATCTTCAGGGCAGGGCTGCAGTGAATCGCTATGGGAAAGAGACGAGAGGGGTCGGGGCTAGCTGGTTAGCATTAACATTGGTGTTGCTTTCCAGCTATTGATGAGTAAAAGACTGAATATTGATGCTGAACTCATGTTTCTTCTAGACCGGCAAGTAAACAGCTGTTAATGCTAATGCTAGATATGTAGCAGTAGCAAAACTTACAAATAGCTCCTTTAAAAGACGGTACAGCTCTGTATGTCTTATAATATATGATTTCTAGGAAACTATGGCACCATTAAAAAAAAAATCCCACTCTTGGGTCACCTAGGGGTTCAGTGCTGACTATGTAATCACAGTTCCATCCGTGTCTCATAAAATACCACAAAGACTATTTTAAAAACTCCAGTATTAACATATTATTGTGTCCATTTTTGTTTGATTATTGTTCATTTTTAAAGGGACTGAAAAACATTTCCAAAGAACCTTTTCCCGAACAAAATTCAGTCTTGTCTAGAATTATGGTCATTTTTTAAAATACCAGTTCAATCAGTCTGCCTTCATAGTCCAAACTAAATGGAAGAAAATCCTATCAGAGAGGGACATTATCTTACTAAACTGACATAATAAAATACAGCTTTTATGGTGATTCTAAAAACATAATTCTTCAGACAAATTTAAAAATGATCAGAAACATGAAAACTCATAAACAGGTCTGATTGTTCAGAATGTTTCATTAGGAAAATTGTTGGGCTCAAAAGAATGATTGCTCAGCTCACATCCACAGTTTAATAGATTGACTGGGGGAGGCAAGAAAATGAATGAATGGATAACCCCCAGCAATGCATGTACATTTATTTCTTTCTCAAAGCCCATGGGGGGGCAATGACACAATTGTCCCCATTTTCCATTTTCTGCAGCTGGTTTTAATGGCTACAGGATGCTGGATGTAATGAGACAAGCACAAAGTGTAGCATATACCAAGGTGATTTAAATTAATTTCTGTCCCTCAGAGAGAAATGATCATTTCACACAACTAATGTGGCTCTAGAAATAGCAATGGTCTGTTCATTGGTCCATCAGTCTGTGAGTCCAACACCTCCAGAGTGATAGTATATTGATTAGATATATTGTCATTATATTTAAAACATAGGTTGAGTGCTAATGATCTTGATCCATGGCCACCAACCATTTTCCACTTGATCAGCTCTTCATACAAGGACAGGATAAATCTTGTCACATTCAAAACAGCCTCAGTTGTTCTCTGACTTGAACAATAGCAAAGAAAAACATGTTGTACTAGGTAAACATGCTAAGAAGTGCTACATGCTAAACTCCAACACCACACCTTAACGTGCTCCTCACTCACCGATGGACTCTCTCTCTAGACACTGACAGATTATTTTAACGTAGTTTTATCATTTACTTCGAAATTGAACATTCTGTTAACTCCTATTCTTCCTGTTTTGAATCACATCAGATACTTGCAGTGCTGTGCATGCACTCCTTGGTACACATCAAATTAGACCGACAGCTCCACGTAATTCAAAACATTGCTGCCAGAGTCCAGTCTTCACTAAGCTCAAGACAGAGAAATATAAACAGTCCTCAGATCTTTGCAGTGGCTTCCTGCACTATACAAAATACCCCAGAATTCAGAGATGCAGTTGCACAGATATTTCAAACTATAACCCATTTATGGTAAAATCTAGGTTGGACATGGTCCTATGAAAACATCTCCAGATATGCTCCAGATATCATGTGGATTCTTAAAGAACATCTCTGGATTCTTGGGGTTTTGGCGCAGTGCTTTAGCATCTGTAGCTGGATTATAAAGCACTGAACGGTTTGCAGCTGCTCCGTTAAGACCTATTCTCACTCCTCTGGTGAGTCTGGGACAGGTCCCCTTACTGTCCACATGGTCAAAACTAAACAGAGAATTGGTGCCCACTCTCAGTGCACCACATCTCTGGAGGACACTCCCAGAAAACTTGAAATTAAACCCCTGTTATTGTCTGTCCATCACTTTTTTAAAATCTGAATTGTATTTACATGCAAGCTGCTGGACAACTGAATTGAATCTGTCTATCAAAATTCAATTACAACCTTGTTTGGCCATCTGGGAGTATTTCTTCATAATTTACACTTCACTGCCACTGTGCTATATGTTAGTTATTCTTCAGTTTATCCTGTTTTATTTGATTTTAGCTTATTTTTCTCTTGTAATTTATTTTGTCCTTTGTGTCTTTTCATACAGCCATGATCTTCTTTTATATGTGTTAATGTATGTTTATGTTTGTGCATCTTTCTGATGCATCTTTCTCTACATTTTCATACTTACATAGTCATTTAATAAAACAGATGATGGTATAAAAAGGTGTTATTATCTGTAATTCTTGGTCATCCTGAACAGGCACACTGCACCTTCACTCATGTATTGCATGATTGTTTATACTTTGCATCCCCTTAATTCTGCATATACTTTTGTACTTAGACGTTGTTTTATGCATCTACCTTTTGAATTAATTAGTATGCATATACAGTACAGGGGATATCAGGGGACAGTATATTCCTTCAGCATAGGTAATAAGCACCAGGCTTATATCTTATCTTCTTCCACTAACACGCCACAGCTCATAGCTACTGTAAAGCTGAGGCTGACGGGATACAGTCTTGACAGCTGAACTTAGGTCTGATAACGATGAAACTCTGCTGAAAAATCCTGCGCCACCATCAGGTCAAACTTTGCTCTTCGTAAATCTTTATCACGCGTGTTCTCCTCCCTGGATGCACTTTCAGCCGTGTTACCTTGACCTTGCTTTGCTAAAGGAGCCCTCTTTACAGCACTGAGGTAACACACACACCCTCGGAACAACATCACACTCAGTTTGATCCACTTCACGGCCGGAAAGACAACATGAATGCTTTCATGGGTCGTCTGCCACGATCGATATTAAATGTTAATATTTACGCTGCCATATTTGTCGGTATTTTCAAAGTCCCATAAATAATTGAATCAAGTGGATCCACTCCAGAGAGACTGTCCTCAAATGGGAGCACCATTTGTCCTGCAGCTAAATCATTCATCCAACATTGTGCCTGCACTGCACCAACACAACAAAACCATCACATCCAGACTCACAAGTTTTATTTCTCTTTGAAAAGACTCACAACTTCCTCCACGTGTTTTGGTTTAGTTAAGTTTGGCTGCTCACGACTCACCCGAGCGAAGCCGCCAACTTTACTCCCTCACTCAAACTTTTGCATCACATGAAAACGGAGAGAAAGTGAAGCCACAAGAGGGTTTCAGGGTTTTTAAGTCATGAGGACATCGGTGCGACGCGCAGTCCCGAAGCACACAGGCAGGATTGACGGCGTCTCCGAGCGGCGCTCTTACCTTCCCCTCCGCTGAGTACCTCCGGCTGTGCTGCGCCGCCCCTGCGCTCTGGTTCATGGTTCAGCACCTCGGACAGCTCCAGCGGGGACAGGACGAGTCGGTCGGCTTCCTCCGGTGGACAAACCGCGGCTGAGCCCGCTCTCACAAACCGACTGGCGGGGGAGTCTCTGGTTAACTGGTTGGTTTGGAGCCGCTCACCGGTTCGTCTTCTCCTCTGTGACACGCATGGTTTCTCAGCCAATGATGCCGTGCGCGTAAAGACTTGCTCTGCTGGTGCGCCAGCTGCTCGCCGTTCATTCATCCGACAGTAACGCTGCAGCCAGGTTAGCCCTCTCTAACCCACATACAGCAGAGCAGGCTGCGAACAAGCTGGCTGAAAATAAAAACAGGCCTATAAAGGCATTTAATCCATCCTTAAAATGTGTTTTTCATTATTAGAAGTGCCGTGGCAGCTGCTGGCACAGGAATTAACCTTTTGTGCTAAAATAAGAGATACTATGTTGCTCCATGGACACAGATTGCATAACATGATGAAGCAGATGACAACAGTCTGCTGCCTGTAAGAGCATCATGTTTGTAGAGCGATTACATTTCTTACATAGTGTTTCCTGGATTCACTGTAACAGGGATAAAGTTAAATCCTAAACTTTTCTTTTCTATTCTGAGAAACTTAATACGTAAGTTTCTTTGGTAGGAACATGCTCATTGATTCAACTGTTCAACCATAAATACACAATAGGTCATTTTTTGTGGTGACACCTGAGTATAACGCACATGCAGTACAGACAACAAACATGCAACAAGAACTGCTGTAAAGACTGCTGTGACAGTCTATTGTCATGGATACTGTCAGCCTCTGAAGACTGTCTGGGCTGTCACTCACCTCACCAGAAAACGTCATTACTGGATGCTGGTTAATGGCCTCATGGCTCACCCACATATGTTGATCATGCTTCTGTGTAAACACATGTTGAGAGTTTTGTGGTTGTTAAAATGTTGGTCGTCATCTCCCCGGCGTCACAGCTCCTCAAGGTGCAAGCTTATCTGTCTGATCTGTGCACAGTTTCCTTTAATCCCGGGAGATAAATACAAATATAGCAAGTAAAACACAAGGTATGAATCACAACACGTGGTTAATATACTCTTTGGACAGCAAACTGTGCAGTAAATTTAGTTTGTTCTTCCATGTTTTGAAGCAAATAAAATCAAAACAAGCTTCTCATATTGTTCCCTGTAACGTTTGCTTGGGTTGTTTCTCTGAGAACTTATGATCCAGACGTTCAGGAGGTTAGTTTCAGGTTTGAAACAAACAGACCCAGTGTTTAAATCAGGTAAATAACACAGAATAAAGCAGTTTCACATAAAAGTAGATTGATCTGATACGAGAGATTTGTTATTCAGCTTACTTCTGAAAACATATGGTAAACCTCTGACATCTAGTTTGGAGCTCACGTTGCACAAAACATTATCATCACTGTCTATTATGAGCAATGGGCATTTCAATAAGGACCAGTTGGTATTAAAGGGGACGTCAATATTTCTCTTGGCAGCAATAAAGAGAGGCCTCTTCATTATGTGAACTCCCATGGAGATACAGCTGGAGTTAAGAGATTGGACAGGATCCCCCTGGAGTTCAGAGGCTGCTGGTGGTAGAGGCGTCAATAAACCAGCGGGGGGAAGATGGAACCCTGCAGGTGAACCGCCCTGAACATCCCGAAGGTGAGGTGGAGGTGACGGGGAGGTGGAGGTGGAGAGGTGTGTGATAGTGGGTCTAAGCAGCATCTGACAAACCACTGGGTCAAGGATTGTGGGCACAGAGACGATTGGTCAAAGAGGATGATGTGAGCATTTCTAATTGAGAGACACTGACAGAATGGGAAAGCAAGTGACAATTAGAATTACTGCCTCGTGGTTGTATTTCTCTGCCATTAAGTCCAGTTTAATCATTTTCATATAAAATATTGACCATTTGTGTGAAATGTTGTCATAATTGCTGTGTGAAGTCATGGCTAAAAAAAAATGTCCTTTGACCTTTGACAACCAGATTCTAATCAGTTCATCCTTGAATCCAAGTGAATGTTTGTGCCAAAATTGAAGAAGTTCCATCGAAGCGTTATTGAGATACAGATGGACGGACAAACTGTAAACAATATCTCTCCAACTCTGAGGTGGAGGCATAAAAATGACTAGACCTGGAAGAAATAGAGAGATTTACCAATAAGAGTCATCCACCTAAAGGTGCCCAGACTGTATGGGCTGACAAGATACTACTTACATTACCAGCAAAGGCAAGAAATAAAAGAAATAAAGCAAGCAAATACTACTACTGTATACATAAGTCAAACACATTACATCAGATATAAATTTCACAAATTAAACATAAAAAACTCTTTGTCAAACATCCGACATGCAAGGGTGTTCTGTAATTTCATTTCACATGAAGCAAACTTTAATGTCTCCTGTGCATCAGGAAAAGATGAATGTGAAGTTCATTAAAAAATAGATTAAATCTCACCCAAATCACTCAGCTGACATTAGCTCTCCTTGTCTGGGACTGAATGAACCGTCCAGTTTCCACAGCCAAAGAATGAAAGAAAAACATGAGAGAATAGATCTTCATTACCAAACTGTCCCTCAAGAGACCATATTCTTAATGCAGCTTTAATTCATTGTACATGGTTAGAAATACAGTAGCTGTTCTGTCACTGCACAATGTGTTGAGTCTTTGGGAAAAAGAAGATATTTTCAAGTTCACTTACCTCAACAGCAAACAGTAGAAGTTGCCTATAACTTCAATTATAAAACTCAACCATTAAAAGTGAAGAAAGATGCTGCTACTTTGCAAATATTCTGACATATACAGTGCAAAAAGACCTTTTAGGTAGTTAAAAAAGTGTTAGTGATCTTTCTGAGTCCTTTATGCCTTGGCCTTGCACTTGACATTTATAGTAAAGGTCCTGGTGGAGTATTCACCTTATCACTTAAGGAAGTCTTCTACTAATATTTTATATATTTTAAAAAATTCTGTCAGTGATTAAATCAATGTTGGTATTACATGCAGGCAGCCAGCCTGAACCTCTGACAGAGTGAAATTACCTACAAGCTACGTTTGACTGCGGTGACATTTTAAGATAATTAGCCTGGAGGAGATCTCACACTATTGTAGTTTAGAGGAGATGGGAAATGTGTGACAGAGGGTGTCATGCCAGTTATATCTTGTTGTGAGCTCTTACATTGGATAGCAAAGTGGCTGTCAGTTGTACACTACACAGCAGCGTGACGCCAGAGGTTGTCCACGCTGCCTCAACATCAGGGAGTAAAGGCTGTCTCTTCTGTTTGCTCGTCAGTTTGAAGGCCGCAGCTTACCGTCACATGAAAGCATGTATCTGGTTTTAGAGAGTGGGAGACACAACCTTTTGATGCATGAAAGGTCGAGGTGTGATAGGAAATGTGTCACTGTCCAACAGCTGAACACCTAAATGCCACCAAGTTATACGGCTCCGGCTCTGTGCAGACAGTAACAGAACAAGGCTGAGCTGACATGAACTAAGAGTTCTGAATATGGGGCTCTCAGCTACAGAGCTGCACTGGGTTCATTAACTTTTTAAGCAGCTTAAGATGCAAAACCAACAAGCCTTGTATTGATTTTCATAATTAAATCTCTACCACTTACAGAGGTGATGATAAACACAAGGCAGTTCTTTATTTTCTCTGCTCATTTATCTGCCAAGTCACACACTCACCTGTCTTCCAGTTGCTTGTATGTGCATCGGCCTTCATTGTGCTCCCACCTGCACACCTGCTTCCCATCAGACTGTGCCTAACATCAGGCCCTTGTTCACTCATCTACTCATTTGTTCACTGGAGATTTCAGACACTTATGAATCGTCATCCATTTGTGTCAACACTGACTCTTGTTGGCTGCTGTTGTGTCGCACAATTGTAATTTTGGACCAATTACATTGTGGGATTGAGTCCATGCAATGTGCACTACATTTGTCATTTACTCTGTAAAATCTCACATATGTAGTTTAGAGCATAAATATCCTCTCATGTCTGTGTGAGGGTCACTTTGACATCAAATGTAAGTGTCACAGGCAGCACTCACAGCCTTCGTCCCCTTAAGTGGAGACTCAAATAAGACGTAGACAGTAAATACAGCATACAATAGTAAATGGAGGGTGGGTGATTGAGACACAGCCTCTGCACCCTCCCTCGCAGCAGACATTCAGCAGCAGACAGCAGACGTTTCAATCTAAATTTAGCACAAAATTAAATGAATCCATAAATAAAGAGTAGAGCACATCAAGATCCTAGAACAAACAAAATCATCCGCCTGTACAGATCTGATTTCCTCTGCCTCTGTCTCCACAGTGGAGCTGAACCTATAGTTCCTACACACTAAAGAAGCAACAGGTACACAGGGCGCATATGGTATTTATCGGCACTCCAAATTTCCAGTGTCATCCAAGTGTAAAAACTTCCGATTGAAAATTTGCATCAAACAGGTGAATGAAAACGCACGCACAGTAGGGAAAGCACAGGTGTTTTTAATAACAATAATTATGGCTCAGTTGTATTCAGGTGTCCCAGGAGACCATGGCAATGTGACAGTGAGACAGTGTGAACAAAACAAGGACCCTGAAACTGCTACATGGAACTCAGCCATCATTCTTCTTCTTTTTTTTGTGTGGGAGTTTTCCCCACTGGCGAGTACTCTTTCAAAATGATAAAGAACAAGCAGCGTTGACACCTTCACACCTTTGTCACTAGATTTACCCACTTTACCCCCTAACAACAAATCAAGTAACTTTTTGGACAAACTTTACCTACTTTACATAGAAAAGTGTTGCAGGTAATGCTGCCACACGTCCAGGATACAGATTTGTCCCGTATTTGAAATAAAATGCTGCGTCCCATATTGGCTCAAGAAAGGATGCAATTTGCCCCGTACACGTCATTTCATAAATAAAGTATGTCCTCAAAGTTAAAACCAAACCAAACCCTGACAAAAGTGCTGTGAATAATGTAATATCAAGTAAAACCAAACCAGTTATAACCTACAAGTGAATTGGAGAAGTTTATCAATGAGCAGTGGACTGAGCTCTGTGGGTGAAAATACACCTGTGGTTGCCTCCTACAGGTGACAGCAGTATGGCGCCCTGGTCACCCAGGCTCGAGTCCGACCGGAGGCCCTTTGCTACATGTCACCCTTTCTCTCTCAGCCTCTCAATGAACATAATGTTACATTTTTTTGTTACCTTTGATATTTTTGTCATTTTGTGTTATAAGCCACGTGAAAGAGTGCATCAGCAATTTGAATTCTCAAAAAATCTTTGCATCATTATTATCAATTACTTTATTCACATTGATGGTGGCAACCCCAGACACACCCCTAGAATGAGCTTCTGACTTTCTGAGTGACCATTTTACAGTAAATACAGCAGAAATCACAGCACGGCCATTGTCTGTAAGTTAAATGTCGTGGTTATAAAATCAGGATTTAGCAGCAGCGGAGCAGCAGCTCAGAAGTGACTGCTGGTTAACATGAAGTCTTAAAGGGCCGCGTTTCAGTCACTGTTTCAAATTAGTTCCATAGTCTGACAAAAGAAACAGAAAAACATGTAAATGAGATCAGCTGTACTGGGGCTTCAGCCGTATTTAAATACTGTATATATGACCACATAGAAGAGGACAGAGGCAAACAGAGAAAGAGCTGAAACCAGCTGACATTAGGCTGAATGCAAACCCAACCCGGACTGGTTGCATACTTGGTTTTGCCTTAGTCTTGTTCTACAGTGACAGGTCAAAATGTCTTCTGTGAAAAAGGCTTATTTCCACCTACTCCTTGCCAGATCCTCTATTAAGTCTTTTTGTGAGTCTTTTTTGCTTTGCTCGTCCCGTTTTTTGAACCCTTCCTTTTTTGGCCTTTTGCCTTTTTAGTTTATGTCCCTTTGGGACAAACCTGCTCTAAGTGCCAACAAAATGCTGACTTCTGTCTGCCTATCTGACAAAATAACAAAAAAAAACCTCTGCTTTTAGTCTACCTGCCTCGTCTGTGAGTCATGCTTTTAAGTCCAAACCGTGGTACACTGAGCCATTACATCAGTAGTGGCATTCTCTCTCAGTCCTGGGATGTTTTGTTTTATTATCTTGGACTGGAAGGGATTTCAATTTTCTGAAACTGAACTTTTTATTAGTTTTGCACAGAAACATCCAAGAGTTTAAAAGTTTAAAAGTAAATTTACCTGTACATTATCTATATATATATATATATATATATATATATATATATATATATATATATATATATATATATATATATATATATATATATATATATATATATATATATATATATTTTTATTTTTTTTATTTATGTATTTATTTATCATTATTATTATTTTTTTTTTAATAAGATGGGAAGCAAAGGTGAAGAGCAAAAACCATCTCCTCCAACTTTGGAAAGCGCTTCTCCATTTTAAAGTCCCGTAGCTACGATCAGATAGCAGCAATGTGGAGTGTGAACTAAAGGGAAGATCAGTGTCATTCACTAATATGACTGCTAGGTGTATGGTGGTTAGCTTGTTACAATGTGCAGTAATATTTTCTCATGGAGTCATGCAGGAATATAATTTTTTTTTGTTAGTATTTACACATTTATTGAAGTTTCAGGTTTCTCTATTTCCTCAGTGACTGTGACTGTCGTATTACTACACACTGTATTACTCTGCAGATCAGCTGTTTGAGTCAGACAGAGTTAAGCATAGGTGTGCTTCTGCATAGTAATACGCTATAGTTGTTACAAAATGTAGTTCCAAGAGAAAGGGCTGTTTGACGGCAAATGTAAATACAATCAAAGTGAACACTTAGACTCATATTAGCTTTTTTTTTGGGGGGGGGGGTATTTTTTTAAGCTGCTGAAAGACGTTTTTCTGTTGACCCTGTTCACAGCAGCTCATCACTCAGCTCCCACTGCTTCTCTAAACTGGGAGCTGATGTGAATCCACTGCAGGTAATACACTGACTATAGATAAGAACCTCACACAACCTCAGGTCTAATAACCACAACTATTACTTTAGCACACATTCACCCACAGTGACTGAAATAGGACATTAATAATATAGATGAGTAATCCAGAGCATTGACTTTTTTATTTATCTTTTTGTCTTGGTCGACTTGAGCCTGTTGGGATGGGGTCTTGATTTCACAACTGCATGAGCCGGGACTCATGTCACACTCAACATAAGCAGCCTTCACCACAGCTGTAAAGGCAGCTCTTTAACACAGAATGAGACTTGGATTTCGCTGCACACTCTGTGTTTACGCCGTTTGGTGCAGGAGTCAGATGTGATGCTTCACCACATGGTTGAGCAGGCGGATTTCCAGCGACCATGTCTTCCTGTATCCACCCACAGTTTGCACGAACTGTGTCATTTTACTGAACGTTAAATGTTCCTTCCTTCAAGGAAAAAGAAATGTGAACACACGACTACACCAAATCTGTTAAAACAGATCAGCTGTGTGGTGGATATTACTTTACTTTGTTCTTGCAGTAAGCTGATTCTGTGCATTCAGTTCTGCCACACTGCCCTTGCCCACGTGGGTGCCAAGTGTACTAATCCCCTTGACTCTTTTATAATCTCTGGCCTGCGGATAATGTGTCTGATGTTACGTAACAATGATTTTTTTTTTTTTACTTCAAAACCTGTTCTTATTTTAGTCTCTCATAGCCACTCTATTTTTCACTTTTGTTTGAGGTGTATTTATACTCCATTTCCTCTGCTCAGTCTGTTTTTTCTCCTCTAATTTGTGTTTGATCTTCTTTAGACTCCAAACAAAGTCTAAATTCGTATTCAGAAAGCAGCACATTAATGCAGGTTCACTAAATGATCTCCATGATGATGTGGTTGATGCTCCTCTGCTGTGACAGCACAACCCCAACCCTGACTTTGTCCACTCAGAAATTCCTTTTAATCTGTCTCATCTACTCCTGCACCCTGTTCAGCTTCCATTCATATGCAGCTTGTGTATTCTTTAACAGTGTGATGACTGATTCCTCTTTGATCTACATGACATGAGTTATTCCCTGCTGATGCAGCCAAGAGCTTCGCCGTGCACGTGGAGGAGGAAGTGCACGGGGCCCTTGGTCGGAGAGCGGAGCTGTGTCAGTCCAAACCTGACCTCCTGATGTCACAATCGGTCCATCAGTCCGCTGGTGAGACTGATGTGTTGTCTCTACTTTCTTCAATCAGTGACAGGATATTGAACAGCGAGATGTATTTCTTCTTCAATTCTCCTTCAATCATCACTCATCTTTTCCCCAATTCCCAGACAGAGTGTTTATTTATATGTTGTGCAACAGTCAGAGGCTCGTTTAATTCTCAGCATCTCAATCCCTGGCTGAGGAAACGCTATTTACACACACGTTTGATGTGTTACACTTGAGCCAGTCAGCTCGACAGCCGCTCACAATCATTAAATAAATCTCCACCTCCACTCCCCACGAAGCCAGACAGCATTATTTGTGTGCTTTCATTAGCAGTGACCGCACAGCAGCAGCTGATGTGTTTTCCTTTTACCTCCCATACTGAAGCAGGATATTAATGTGAGATGGATGAAACTGTTCCCTCAGTAAGATGAGATGAAGGAAGTGTTCATCCTCTTTCTTTTGATGGATTCCCAGACTCGTCAGCACTGCTGGAGCTTGGCAGGTGGAAGTTAATCATTAGACTTTCATTTATTTCTGTAATAGGAAATTGTTATTTCCACCAAATTGAAAAGTGTTCAGTGTCCTTGTTTAAAAAGGGGAAGAAGACATCCAGACCACCTTTAGAACCAATCAGCTTACGTTCAGCTTCCATTTTCATGTAAAATAGGTCTACACAGCAACAATAACCACAATAATGACACTTCTCACAACTGAAAAACAGTGATGTGATTAAAACCAGGAGAGGGATAGAAGCAGCATATGGGTGGTTAGCCAGTGGCGAGGTGGTGGGGCCCGATCGGCACTGACAGTTGTCCAGGACAGGCCCTTATCTCCCTCATTTCAGTACAGCATGCAGAATGCAATCTTTTTGTAAGGAACATGATGTGGTTTTTAGTTGTTTTGTTTTTATCCTAAGCTAGTGAAACGTTGGCATAAATTCTGATTATGAGAAAACATGATGCTCCAAAAAGTCTAAAGATAGCAAGGTTATTGAGTTCATATATGAGTCATTTCTTTCTCCAAATATATTTTGTAAGATGATGTAATTAGTTAGGTTTCCATGGCAACAGTTTTATGATCGAGGTAAGTTCAAGGTAGAGGTGGGTTAAACTTTTTTTAATACTATCTACATGGTGTATTAGCTAACATTACTTAGTGCTATCATTCATTCATACCACAGGTGATCTAGGTAGCTCACTAGCAAACGATCACATTAGCATTAGGAATGTCACGATACCAGAAGTTTTGGGACCAATGTAATGAAATTCCATGATTCTGGAAAACAGAAAACAACAGAGGCTTCTGCACACACGCAATACTAACACATGAATGTTGGCGTGCACATACATGCGTGTCAAATGCACCAGTCTTGCATCATGTGAGTGAAGCAGCAGACTTGAGTTGGCCTCTCTGCACTAGCTCCCAGGCTTTGCTTCATTTAAATACAACCAGTCCTCCAACCCTGAACATACAGGTCATTTTTAATCAACCCTCTGATACGACCCATAGGACTGTCTCCTGAAATAGAGCCCCTGCGGCAACAGGCATACCAGACCTTGATTTTCATGGTTACAATAATAAACACACTGACAGCAGTGTACTGGACCTTTGTCACCATGGTTACTATTAATAACGGTCACAACTTGGATAGGTTTAGAAACAGATGGTGATTTGGGTTAAAAGAAGTACTTCCTCAACATTAGACAATCTTTGATGTGATACATTCAGTATTCACAATTGTGACGCTCAAAAATAAAATTCTAGCAGCATTAAGTAACTTTGTAAAATGCATTTGCTAATGAGTAGCATATAAACAGGTTGGTTCCCAGATACAAGGACAAATATAAAAAAATTTATCAGATAGACATGAACCAAGAAAAACATTGTTACAAACAAAACAAGGCCATTCCTCCTTCCTCTCTGCACAGATCCAGTGCTTACAGCAGTGCTGTACATCCACTTGTGAGCATTTTCTTTGATATAAAAAGGATGGGTGGAACCTTTCACTTTCTGTTCACAGTAAATTAGCCGAGTGACCTTCCTGCCTCCGTTCTGATTAACACCTCGGCTTCTCTTAAAGTGGAAGATGATCGAATCAGAACCTAGCCCATGCAGCTCCATGCTCTAATTCTCTTTTTATACCTTTCTCATATTACCATTCTGTTTCAACATGTACCTCTTCAAGTCTGTTTTCAAGCACACTCTCAGGGGGGCATTCCCTCACCTTTTTTATACATCTTCCATTAATTATGAATGAGACAGAGGGCTCTGAAGAGAGGTGGAGGAGCAGTGATGGTATAGGGCAAGGGTAAGGGGATACACTGGGGACTGTGCACCTTCTTGAAGAGGAAATGGAGAGGAGGTCCTGCAGTGCTGCATAACCGAGTGTTCCTCTCCTCGGAATAGAGTCACACGCAACTATGTGACAAACCCATAAATAACAATCAAGAAATCTCTCAATAAAGCTGTTATGCTTTGTTATGGAGCTTGAATTAAAATACCAGTGCTGCATTTTAACAACATTGTGCGTTAAATACAATCACTCATGCTACATGGATGTACATAATATAGGCCACAGATTCAACCTTGAGCCCACATTCACAGGAAGGAGCAGGATCACATTTCCACTTCTGTGTATTCTCTGCTGAGACTGGTGCCATGACACACTTCACTGTACAGTATGGGTGCATAGCTGACAGAAAATGATTAATGCATGGGTCTATTTAAGGCTTTTTGTAATTACAGAGAGAATAGAGGGAGAGAAACTAAATCCACAAAGGGAATAACCCTCACAGTAAAACAGCTGTGATGAATTGAGAACTAAGCCTGCAACACATGTACCAAAGAGAAATTTTATAATATTTTAATGATGTTTGACCTAGTATTTGAGAAAGTACAGCGTTATAACTACAGCTGTGGAGACTGGACGACCAAAGTGATTATATGAAAATAAAAGAACAGCACAGCGGGAGTTATAATACATTTAATTTAGTCGTTTTCATTTCACCACAAAGCCTCCTCATTCTTACTGAGAATGGCTATGACTGTGAAATGACTTTCAGAGCTGTCACTTTGTAACGCCATATTTTATTCAAGGATTCAAAACTCTAATATTTTAATCAAACTTGCCTTCAGATAGAGGATTAAACCCATTTGGCCTTTTAGCATATTACATGAATCAGCTCCTGCTGAAAGGTGTGAGTCGTCCACAAATCTCCAGTGTAATCCATAGGGATGGGAGCAAGCTTTCTGACTGCCCTACAACAATGTTGTCTTTGTAATGTGATATTCTATAAGATAAATTACTAACTGCTGAAAGTAATGTAATTTAATTGTCAACAATATTCAATAACAAAACAACGGGTTACAACAAAAGAGACAAAGCACATAACATCAATGTTATTCTGCTCTCATTCATACATAGGCTGTGTTTTCTTTTTATGATATGATGATTGATTTCTTTTCCATAATCCTCCATTTGTTCCTTTATCTGTGCCTTTGTTTCCAAACCTGCTCTGCAGTCATTGTTGAGGGCAAAGAAAACATTCACATAATTGCACATAATTTCAGGGATTTTTAAAAGCTAATTGTAATTTGGCTGATGCATTATGCCTGTTGAGTTTTTTGAGTACTTCTCGTTGTTCTGCTATTTTGATGTCCATATCCATATCATGTCATATGGGTTGCTTTAAGGTGAGATGATTATGTGCATAACCTTGTTTTTTTCCATATAATTCTTGTTTACATCTTCCCTTGATGTGCTCTGTAAACTCTGACTTCAACATAAGTGCTATGACTTTATAGAAATACCTCAATGCACAAAGTCAGGTTCTTCTCTCAGACCTGGATCTATAATAAAGCTACTGAAGGGACTTCTGAACCTGGTGAAGGTCAACATTAGTCATTACAACAAAGACTGTGTGACAGGAAATGGAAATCAAATGCTGATAAGTTATCAGTTACAGAAATTATATTAAATCTGGGTTTCTCTTGTCTTTTGGTAGCTGGTCTTTTATGAAGACACAGGCACTGCCCACATGTGAGATGACACAGTGCAGTATACATCGTTGTGAAAGCACCTTCCAGAGTCTCTTACACTAAAAAGGCTCCAACAAAGAAAGAGATGAGACCAGAGCACAGGCTGAGTGGCCATGGGGACAACAGCCACAAATCCCAGTTGGCTGGTGGAGCTTTTACTGGCTCCATCAATGTCTTTAACAGCTTGGTCAGGTTAACGAGCAGCTCATGTGTCACCTCAATCTGTTACATCATTTAGAGTAGCTTTTAATAACGGCACACACACATACAAAATGAACTATCAACTTATGTTGTTATTTTTTGATTTGTAATTAACTTTATGTGCTGTAGAATAAAGTTTATTTCTATTATTATAGTTGCTGTTATTGTGCTCCTGAAACTCCTGAAGCTCCAGGGGAGCCAGACAATTAGCCTCTTAGCTCTGTGGCTCTGCCTGCACATCTGTTCTTGCTGTATGATTCTCTCTTTGTGTTTTGCTCCAATTTATACATTTTTACTATAATTTTATCTGGAGGTGCTAAAGGCCTAAACAGTGGTGAGGGAATGCACAGCTGCCTCATGTTTTTTTTTTTGTCTTTCCCTTTTTAATTTTGCATTTGTACACACCTGGCCTGTGGGATATCTCCAAGTGCTTAAGATGGCCAACGTGCCTCTCTGCACATTATATCATTTTAAAGTTTATGTTGTACACTTTACTGCATTAGCCCACACTCACTCCTTTCTTGGCTTGTGTTTGTGTGTATGTGTGTGTATGTGTGGCCCAGTGTGGCTCATCAAAAATTGTATGGTGCAGCACCCCCCTGGATCCAGATCCATCTCTTTTGATCATTGTATGTCATCTCTTTTTTCATCATCACTTCACTTTCATGTTCTTGCAGATACACTAAAATCAAACCAGAAATGATTTGTAATGATTGCTTCCAGTGCAGATGGGGGTTTAAAAAGGCTAACATGTTGGTGATGTTTGCAGCACTAACAGCAGGAGGTCACTGACTTGCTCTCATGACCGGGAGCAATTTTAAAACCACATTTAATTATTAACCACAGTGAAAGAATACTGGAAGAGGAAAAGATAGAATCATGTTGCAGCAGAGAGCACCATTCATGTCAAAAAGGTGGTGAATAGGGGAATGAAAAGAAAAGACAAGCAACTACAGATGTCTGTCTCAGCAGGCTTCAAAATTATCTCAGTCCAAGCTGTTTATCACACTACATGTGAACAAAATCAAAGCTAATGCTGAGTCTTATTTTATGTTTATGCAATACCATTACAATATATTGTTTCATCTAGCTGGGTGAAAAGCACATACATCACCTGGCCAGCAGTTCAGTTCTCCCTCAGTACTAATTGATTAGCACCATGTCTGTAATGGATCATGTATAAAGATATCTCCTGCCTGTTGTGACACTTCATTACTCACTGGTGGTTGTACAGTACAATATGCTGAGTGGGAGCAGTTCACTGTGCAGCTCATGAGCATAAAAACATCCATTGAATCAGACATGACCGACACGTAGGTGATGTGACGTTTGGCTCAGTTTTGAAAAAACCCTGTGTGACTTCCAACCCGTAAAGTTTAGTGTTTCCTGTTTTATTTTGAAATCACCAATCTTTTGTGCTTGCTGTTATATTACTTCCTGCCTTTGCGGTTTTTCCCACCATTTTTCTGTGCCACCTGTGCCTCAGTTTGTCAGTCAGTATTCATGGACTTGTGTTGCCTCTTTCTGTTTTATATTTTGTTGTTTTTATCTGGTGCTTTGTATCCTGTTTTTTTCTTGTTTTGTCTGTCGAACTGGATTTTGACACTTTTGCCTTTTTTGGGGGGGGGGGCTGTTGGACTCTTGCCTTACCCTTTTGCCTTTTGGACTGCTCCCTCCAGTTTTGATTTTTGCCAGCCTCACCATTCAATAACCCTTGTTTTTGTGTAAAATCTTTGTGTAGAATAAATCTCTGAACAGCCTTAGGTCTCCCTCGTCTGCATTTGGATCCTTTGCTTTCCTGTGACAGCCATATGTTTATCCACCCTGTCGGGATTCATTAATTTGCTGATGGGTGTGAAGCAATGTGCTAAGTTCCAAGACAGATGTCTTTGTGCGTGTTGTTCACTCTGTTGTTGTTGTGATGCTATTGGGCCACAGTAGACATGCTGCAGAGATGAATACTGGAGACTCCATGGAAAATAGAACTAATATTTTGCTGTGTGACATGATGGTTTCTTCACACACCAGCCACAAGTGTGTGACTGTCTACACCTCGTTCAAGCCGTAATATAAAGCATCTTTGTTTTCCTCTCCCTTGTCAACACATTTGAAATGAATCAGTCTGGGCTCACTGAGTTTGTTAGAGGATATCTGCACCTTTTCAACAGATCAAATAATTTCTCAAGCTCCAAATTCCAAACTTTGTCAATATTCCCTGCAGCCACTGTTGTTGTTGTTCTGAGCTCTTGTAGCTATTTCTGTTTTCCACGTTATGTTTCTTCAGCTTTCACATCCCACAGGCACAGCGTGTAAATAAATTAGCAATATGCACCTGCACTGAGTCTACATAAATTTATGCAGTGATCATCTTCAACTGTGTTTCTATTCTGGGAAAGTTCATCTTCAATGTCAGTAAACCTCTCACTTTGAAGACAAACTCAACACTGTAAAAATAGGACGTCTTTATAAGATGTGACAAACTTCAGGTTGAAGTGAGTTATTCTAAGATATCCCAGAAATAAAGGAAATACAATAGATAATGGTATGTCTGTTTCTGTATGTCAGTTTGAATATTTTAAAAGGAGGACAGTTCAATTTTGTCAAACTCTCTCATTTTTTTTTTTCCTCTGGAAACACTCACAGTGCATACTAAAGCTCCATAAAAACGAGAGACCTTTGCCAGGGCAGCATGTTCCTATCTTACTTAGGAACTTATCTTATTTAGGGCTTAATTTACTCAGACTAAAAACGACTCTTCCAAAGTCTTAACAATGAAGTGTTAAGGATTTCTCCCTCAGGACCAGCTGGAGTGCTATAGAGTGTTGTATGTTAACACAAGATCACACAACATGAGATAGCATTTGCAGTACAAACACAGCTTTAAATGACTGAGTCCTGCTCTGCACTAAACAGCGTCACGCTCAAAATGGTAAGTGAGAAAGAAATTCTGCTAATTTTTATTACTTTTCACCCACCTCACATTGTTTTTTCCACCTTATTGTTAAAGATTGCAAACTGTCCGGTGAGATTATATTTACAACGTTCCTCCCATAGCATTTGTGAATGTCTAGGTTTGATAAGATGGTGATCCAAGAGATCAGGGTTCCTCAATTAAAAGTTCAACAAATCCTCCAAAAGTGTGTCTCCAAAATATGTCATTGGTCCATTAATGATCAACAACCAATATTAAGGTCACTTAAGGTCAGGGGAGCTTTGTCGTCATGGTTACAATGGTGGAAGAAACTAACGTCGACTGTACATCAATGATCCACTGTGTCAAAGTCCATCCATTCAGCCTGTCGAACATTAATGTCACACCACTCCCTCTTCTCCTCCCTCATAATTTACGCAGCCACTTCAGGGCTTTGTCACTTTAATGTTATCATATATCATTTTGGGGCATTAACTGAAACTGCTGATGCTTTAGTTTTTCATGGAATGACAATACAGCTTAGGCTGTGGGGTCATTTTTTGTTTTTTTTTTCTCCCTTCCCTTGTGTTTCCCTGTGTCTTTCCTGATCTCCATTTTGTTTCGTCCTCCCCTGT
Source organism: Trachinotus anak (assembly GCF_046630095.1). Lineage (NCBI taxonomy): Eukaryota > Metazoa > Chordata > Actinopteri > Carangiformes > Carangidae > Trachinotus > Trachinotus anak. The sequence goes on from NW_027273890.1 coordinate 3,996,214, forward strand.
TTGTCTGTATATATGTGTGTGTATTGTGGGCGTGGCTACCTCTCCTGGCACCTGAGGGTCCTGCACACCTGACATTCATCTACTCATCTCCTCTGGCCTTCACTCACCATGTTTTCCTTTTGCTCCTTGCAAACCTGATTTTCTCCCCAAACAGTTAGCCTGCCTCCACCACCATCGCCCTTCCCCAACTTTCACACCCATTGAACTATATTTACCTAATGAATACCTTGCTAACACTCCCACTGAGTCCTGTGTCTGCATCTGGGCCCAAACATCACCTGAACCTTCACACTGAGACTGTTAAACCTTGTCTATTTAATGCTCTGTTCCATCTGGACTGCAACAAAAGCAATGAGGCCATTCTTTTCTTGTAGTTTTGGTAGTTTAGTTAACTAGCATATTGCTGCCTACCAGAGTTATTCGTAAAAACAACTCCATTAGATGCTGTGTTATTTCATAGTGGAGCACTTACAGTACTTTCCTCTACATAACTTTAACAGGATTTGAGGCAAACATTCATGATTTGCCTTTATTCACAAACAGGAATCATTAATATATCTGCAAAACTGGTCTAACTCAGGCACCCAGAGGGGTTGTTCAATCTTTCCACCAAACCGTCATCCACAGAGGAACCTGTTGGAGGCTGAGGTAATGCAGAGGTCCACAGGTGAAGGACAGGCAAATACAGAGGAATATAACAGCATCTTAAAATACCATTCAAGGACTTCAGATAGGGAAAGAAAAAGAAACAGTTGTACATCTCTGGTGTGTCTTGTGAAAATAAGGACTGCAGCAAACAAATAATCAAGATGGAACATGCAGCCCCTGGAAAACCTTTCAATGTTAATATTTTTTTGAAGGATTGTGTGCTGTGTGCTCCCAGTCATTCTAAGTCTAACTGTGCAGTTATTATCAGAGACAATTCAATATTTCTATCAGTGGCCTCACATTGTTCTGTTTCCAGTTCAAGACAGTTCAAGAGCAGCACAGATAAGATTTTGCATTATTGATGCACTCTGCCAGATTGTCATCAATAGCCGCGGCCATCACCGCTTCCAGAGAACCCTCTTACTGCAATCTATGAAGGGATGCACACAGACTTTGATTTCAATTGACACAAGGCTGAGCTGCAGCTCCCAACTGGCAGGCATCCAAAGAGCTTCTGTCTCATCTGCTGCCGGGACAAAGAAAATAAAACAGCTGGGGCAGAAACGGTGGCGATGCTGTAATCCACCAAGAAATTGAGTTTGAATGTTTTCTGTGGGCATATATGTCATGAGGCTTGGGAGGGAAATAATCATAATTTTTAGCACATGTGATCTTTGCTTACATTCGTGTTGTCAGGAAACATCTGCATCACTGAGACACAGGATGTAGGTAAATCCAAATCCTTATCATCAGTGAACATTTGAACCAATATCCAGTTTGTTGTATATTGTTTATTCCTATGTCTGTGAATTTGTCGCCTTAAAAACAAAACGCTGCACAAAAATAGCCTCAACCATACACATTGTGCTTTCATTAGCATATGTAATGTGTAATCTACTGTATGTCCTCATTTATTTACCGAATATGAGCCAAGATACACTAATAACTAATTCCAGGACCTCAACAGTCCCAATGTACAGCAAAGACACTATTTACACTTTCAGCATTAGACAAAATTTGGGTCAGTTGCAAATCCGTTCTAAGCTCAGGATGATCTGGTGGCTTGTCGAGGGCTGACACAGCAAGTCATTTGTTAAATATTGAAATGTTAATGCATCTCAGTGGCTAGAAACAGTGATACCTCATACAACTCATATAATGAGCTGCCAGATTAGCGGCTTAGCAGGAACGAGCAAGTTTGTGTTAACAAGGTTGGCTTTGGGTTCTGCTGAAGAATACTTTGTCTCAGCAGTAGTTACTGAACTCAGAAGGGAACTATCCTCTCTTATTAAGTTTATTTTTATAGCACATTTCATACACAAAGCTAATTCAATGTGCTTTACATAATGTCGTCAAACATTCAAAAAATACATGAAAAAGTATGGAAATGTTTTTAAAGGAAAGTTAAGAACAGAGACATAAATACAGGAAAGGAGGACGCGATGGTTCATGATGAGTGTTTAAGGTTCAGTCAAAGGTGCTGCAGTGAGAAGAGCAGCTCAGCCTGTGAAAACCGTTGCATAAAATATTGTTGTATAAATAATACAGCATGGAATGAGAATGAGTCTAAATCTAAACACTTTGTAGTCACCAGAGCAACTGAGCTTACAGTAGGCTACAACCCTTTTCACACACCCTGCCTTATTTTTGATAATGTGGTTGTTACTGTAATGGTTGCACTGAGTGAGGTTGGCTTTATACAATATGCAGTCATTTTATCAGTTCAGCTTTCACTTGATAAAGATACGTTATAGTAATGCAATAAAAGGAGCGTCAAATATAAAGTGTCAGCTCTTCTCTTTTCTGTCTCTGCTTAATGAGTGCATCAGTGCAAAATGTTCACACTCTAACCTCATGTTTCTTTGCTGTAAATGCTTTAAACAGTAAAGAAATTATTTTTACTTTGCCTACATTTCACTGTTGCTCTGCTTCATTATAAAAGGGGTAAGTAAAATTTTATTCTCTTGTGTTTGTAAAGACGTCAAAGCATTGTTATTTAAACACATGTTATGAATATATCTCTATTTGACTAGTTTCAAATCAAAGGATATTATAAATGTTTGTTTTCTTATTTTTTGTTTTTTATCGCTACAATCCCAAAAACATCTCACACATAAAAACAGTGTTATTGCTAAAGTACTTGTCAAGCTTATTAGTTTAGAAAAACTGAATCACTTCTCATTTTTTGTCCAAAATCACAATTGGGAGCAGCTCCTTTATTTTAGAAAGCTTTGTTAGCACAGACCCAAAGGGCTGTTTTATTAGTCTAGTATTTTTAGAAACAATGAATACACACTGTTGCCATTTTGTGTGTTTTTGTGTGTCTGTGCATGTCTCATCTGTACAATTTTTTAGGTCACTAACACATTTTATCAGGAAACGCATGGCCAACCGTCTGTGAGACGTAAAAGCTTCGCAAATATTTGTGTGTGTGTGTGTGTGTGTGTGTGTGTGTGTGTGTGTGTGTGTGTGTTTTAAGATCCCAGTGGGGACTTTAACCTGAATACACAGTAACCCACGGGGACTTGTGTCACTGTGGGATTAAAAATTGAGGTCCCCACTGGTAGAGACATCTTTGTGTGGGTAGGATTTGTTTTTAGGGGCTAAGGAATGTATGTCAATGAGTGTGCTGTGTGTGTGTGTGTGTGTGTGTGTGTGTGTGTGTGTGTGTGTGCTGATGTACTGTATGTGCATTAGCAGTGTCTGGGGACACAAGGCTGTAAGCACGTTAATAGGTACATATATAGTATAGGTTTGAAAAGAATGCTGTATGAAATGTGTATAATTACTCTACAGTGAATTCACAGCAGTCTGCAGAGCAGCAGTTGATCAGGTTACATGTTAGATGTTATATCTGGGATGATGACTATAAAGTACAACATAGAGTAGTTATTTATTTCCCCTTGCATGTTTTCAATATTCTAATCAGTTTCTTCTAAGATCCATGCAAAACTCTTATCCCTGCACTATTTGTCTGACTAACTGGTTGAACCTGAAGTCAACGATGCTTCACCGCAGATTGAAGAAGATGGCAGAGACCTAGAGTAGCACATTCAGATTTTCAGACATTCTGCATTCAGGTTTGAGTAGGTTTAGGTTAAACGTGGATACAGTGTTTACTGGACATGCAAAAACACATTGATGTATTTATCAAGAATCTAAAACCACACTTGCCACAAATGACCCGTCACTTGTTCCTGAATCATATTGGTTTTTCTAGCGTTGTTTGACGGTAAGTTTGAAATTAATGCAAACAAAATAAGATAAAAGATAACAACCATGAATCCTGTGGAAGTTGGCCCAGCATCACGTAGAAAAAAGATATAATGTATATACTGTAATAAACTGTAACAGCTGAGAGAGTGTCCTGCTGAATCAGACAAGTCTCGGACTGGACTCAAAAAAGTGAAAGTCAAAAACATAATAAACGTATTTTAGTATGTCTGGACACAAGCAGAACAAAAGTAAGGAAAACAGTGAGGCAAATAAATGAGATGTGAAGAATGTGCAAAGAATCTAATGTAAAAAGTTGATTGCATATGTATTTAAATGTCAGGGTCTATAAAAATGTATCACAAGTGAAAACAACTAGAGAACTCAATAGAGATTTGTGAACAGTATTCACAGGAACAAATCCAAGGGTTGTACAAGGGCACAGAAAACTCGTAAAAACCGCATCAGTCTTCATCTGCAAGCATTGTGGAAGAGGTATTCCTCACTGTCATCTTTGTTGGCTGAAGATCTCGAGGCTGGTGTAACGCCAATGTTATATTCTCTGCATCTGTGAGTATGCAGGGGTCTTCTGAGGGTGTACACAAGGATATTTGTGTACCCACTAATTTGTAATGTCCACACGCTACCAACCGCACATGAGCTGGAAAACAAACATGGATTCTGAGTTTGTGTGAGGAGGTCTGATGCTACCTTCACCTCTACAATTCATCTTTAAAAGAATAAATACAGCAGAAAAAGCAGCTCCTCTTCTCCTTGCATGGATTTTGCCATTTTAATTTGATTTGTAGCATGGAATATATAGATGACGATCTACTGCGCATGTGTGCAAAACATCCTCCAAGCAGAGTATCAATGAAAACAGCTACACATCCAGCTGGCAATGTTCACAAGCAAGTATAACCGAGGCCTAAGAGGAAGCCCAGCAGGCTGCTGAGTGTGGTGCTTTGCATGTGCATCACTTCTCCTCAGAGATATCTCTGCTGGATGCTCATGTTCAGCTTTGTAACACATCTAGCCTTCAGGATAGAGCTGATCATAGTCTATATTTATCTTACTTTCAATAAATCCCATGAAAATACTGATATATCTTATTCCTCTATGTTTCAATTGTTGTCCAAAAACTATTAGAAGCAGAAGAAGTAAATATGTTGTAGTAAGTTACATGTTCCCTCATTATAATGAGCTCACAGTGAAGCTTATTTGTATAATATTTGTTTAATTGTAATGTCCTTTGTTGATGTATCTGTCTGTCACAGACACAAAAGGAATTTCCAAAAGCATAAGAAATGAAACTATTCTGAGTCAGTCCCACGTGCACCGTCCACTACTGTAAATACTCACTACAGCACCAAACGTGTAATAATCCACATCTGAAAATAGTCCCCAATAAATGCAGTACTCCCTTTTGTTTGAGGAAGCTTTGCTAAAAACTGCTGTTTTAGGAAATCTCAACCTTTTTACAAAATGAAACTATATATTTATGACCCATTTTAAAGCGTTATGTCTTCAGTAGGAACAGATTGGCCTGAGACAGAGTAGCTCATTGGTTTTGAGCTTTTTCTTATGGATGTGTAAAATAATCCCAAATGTATACTGCAACCTTTGACATGAAAAACATGCAATCTCTTGTACAAATTACTATAAATTAAGTTACTAAAACAAACTATAAATTCCTTTAAAGGTCCCTATTGTTACATTTCTCCAGTGTTTCATCTGAAGTCTTATTATGCATAAGAAGATTTATTTGTAAATTTTAAGAACAAAAACATCTCAGTGTAGTTTTACATCTTCTCTCTCAGGCTGCGCTTTGGAGATCTAGTGACATCAGGTCAGTCAGCCAATCAGAAGAGAGGCTCTGAGCCTCTCATCTGATTGGCTGACTGTTTTCTGAGTGATCCAGTAAAAATATAGCAGATTTCAGGTTATCACTCAGACAAACCAAATCCTGCAAGGTTGGATGGTGGGTCTTGGGGCATGGCTGAGGGCGGTGACTGCTTTGTTGTGACATCACAAAGTTCCAGAAGTCCTGACGGCTCATTTTAAGGCTCAGTTTCTGAATACAGGCTGTGTGCATTTCTCTGTGGACTGAGGCTCTGATAATCAGAAAACACAAAGACATCTACTTTTATACAATATGGGACCTTTAAAATAAATTGCACTACACCAACACACTTACTCAACTGCCAAAGATTTTCAGATGCTTGAGGGAAAATCAAGACATAACAACCCTTCATATAGTGATTTAAAACAGAAATACACAGCAAAATAATCTGTTTTCATTTCAACAAATTCCACTAAATCCCAGGAACATAACTGTGTTGAGGAGGTAGGTAATTTAGCTGTGAACTGAGCAGTGTGAAGTGCTTGACTGTGAATTATTCAGATGTTTTGCATGTGTGTAGGTGTGTTTATCTAAATGCATACATTAAAAAATGGAAGCAATTCAAAGAGCAGTTCAAGGGGCAATTATAGACACATCAAACATATTTCATCACATCATTCACACACAAATACACACACACACAATGAAATCGTAAATATTGCATCTTTCCGTCTCTTATGAGAGTATCAGAAAGATCTTGACATTCACCCGCCTACCATCTGTGAGATGCACCTCGTTGAAAGAGCTTGAATGGTGATGAACTGCGCTGTTCTTGGCGAGGGAACATAACAAACTGGAGGATCAAAGAGGTTTGGGATGGTGCCAAATTGAGTTATGATTTGTGGTTGTGCTGAAGTTCTTGTTGAATCTAATTCATGACAGTCCCATGGAAATCCTCCTCAGTTACTGAGCAAAGATGAAGGAAAAATAAAGATAAACTTCTTCTTTTTAAAGCCGACTTGTAGAGTAACTTAACACCAGCCTTTAAGCCAGTGTTTCTCTGCCCTCTCTGGTTCAGTCAGTGTCACGTCTGTCCACACCAAGCATCACTGACTGGTGTGGTTGGTTGTCTTGTATTGTTTCTCCAACCCAGTTTAGCTGAGACACTGCCCACATCTGCAGGTTAGGGTCGAGGCTTGGTTTATTTTGTTAAGGCTTTTGTGATATGGAAGTGGCCGTTGAATTCTTGAATGACGAACATCCAAATTTGTACATTTTCTAACAAATCATAAATTTGGTAGTGGCAATCATGGTGCCCAGAAGATGAATCCTAATAACCTCTGACTTTGCACCACCAGCAGATCAACCTTTTCAATAATGTACCAACAATAGCTCAACATTTGTTTGTAGTGCTGTTGAATTGTATTGTGTTATATGGAAAGGTGTTTCTATTATTTTGTCCAGTCCAACAATGCAGTACAGTCCAACAGCACAAATATGATCATACAGTTGAATAAACACTCTGTATTAGACCACATTACTTTCAGATAGGCGTACCTAATAAACTGATAACTGTGTATATGTCCATGTGGGGCATTTGCTGAGACTGATTTTATCTCTCTCGACCACTAGACATCACTTAACAATAAATCAAAGCTATAGGTCATAATACGCTGCCTGCACTAACTTTTATGGGAAGTTAGTCTTGTCTCGCCTATTTGTCTGCTTTCATTTACCCTCCCTCCCATCTCTGTTGTTTCTCTTTATTCTTTAACTCTGCAAACCCACCAGGCAGAAAACAGCAAAACACTGAACAGAGGAACAGATGGAGTGAAAGCCTGAAACCATCTACAGGGAGCACCGGTTACAGTACTACATGTAAGGCTGAGATGACCTCAGCTGTGGATGCAAAATGACAAACACACTGCTTGACCTGATCTTTACACAAACAAATGTCTCACTTTGTCTAAACATGGAGCAGGTTTCTTCTCTCAGGGAGCAACAATCAAGAGTGAATGATTTATACAGCGGTGGCCGTGTTAACAGCTGAATGCATTAAAGGGGGCAGAAGTAGACCCAAAACAGTTCAGCACAAATCCATATATCTGTTAACAATCCAAACATAAGCTTCCACACGTATTTGATCGAAAAGTCAGTGGATGGACATCAATGATGACACAATACTGAGGGGAAAACGTGAAAGGGTGAAAATGTGTCCTTGTTGTGTTCTGTCTCAAGTTAGAAACACCAGGCCAAGAAAAAAGAGGAGGCACAATAATGAGCTGCAATTTTCTAATCATTAAAACATATTGTCAAAATGATGATGTGAAAAGAGAGCACAGAGAAAATAACATGTTATTAATCTTTTCACATTGTGTATTAAAGTTCCTCCAGACGAGTTTTCAACTCAGTAAAAATGCTCTGCTATGATAAATATTTTTATTTTTTAAAATATGAATGGATAACCACAAATTTGATTTTATAAAAGGAAATGGCAACAGAAACCTTTTAAGCCTGGACAGTGAGCAGGTCCATAAGGTTCACAAATACATTTTAAATATATTTTCAGAGTTTACACACCAATAGTTTCATTTCTCTGACACACAGTAATTTCTGAGCACTGCGGTGCCTGAGCAATGCTGCTGACGAGTGGTGACTTCAGTCACTGCAGAATCACAAGCTCTGCAGTTTCATTCATAAAGGAATTCATCCCTCTGTAGTGAGGATCTATGACAGAACATGTGCATGCATGAGATGCCAGGTTTATGCACATTTTCAAGTTGTGTGCTCGATCGTGACTGAACGAACGCATCATACTAAAAGCACACAAAAGGATTTATTGCACAATCCTGGGTTCACAAGAACACAGATACTTTATATGAAGATGCCTTTAAACCTAAATCCAGCAGTTTTATGATTTTAGAGCCCATGGTTGTTTTTCACAGCAGGGATTGAGACTGAACCTTTTCACATATTCAAAATCTTACCACCTGACCACCATGCCTAAAGGCACACATCTGGTTCTTACAGACTTCAATGTATCCCACCTTTTGTATGTTGAAGAATACAACTTAAAACTCTTAGTAAACCAAGATTTACACTTACATTCACATTTACTCATTTGGCAGACATTTTTGTCCAAGATGTGAGTTGTACTCAAATCAGTCTTACAATAAAAGATATCCTAGAAAGATAGAATTAATCACTGAAATTCTGCTGGAAATTTGCAGTTTTGTTTATTAGTTTAGTTTAGTTCATTTTATTAGTTCATATTAGTTTTATTAACTTTAATTCTTAACTTTAACATGGATGAGAAGTCCTTGAAATGCCCCCAAAATATGAAAACATGACCATTCTCTTATTTTGTTAACTTGCATATTTTCACATTTTTTCCCACTGGAGACTTATTGCACCATATTTTCATTGTTAATGTTGATGATCAAAACTAGATTGTGAAGCACAAAAATGACTGACTGACATCAATATATACTGGTTGTCACCTGGGGGAAACTGGATTGCAAAAGAATTTCAATCTAAGCATCATAAAAGAGACAGAAAACATCTGCAAGTTTCAAACAGCTGGTGCAATATTGTTTTGAAGGAGACTTTTGAAGTCAGGCTGCAGCAGACTACAAGGTTTGAAAAAGAGCAAAATAAAACTTCCATATATACAATTATAGAGTGAAAACAATTAAATAAAACGAGAGAGGTCTAGACCAACAGCAGAAGGCAATATGAACTAACAATGCAGATGTATTCTTCATTTTGAAAAAATAAAAAATCTAAAAACATTAGACTAGTGGAAGAATATTAGGGTTCTGCCTGTGGTGCCAAGTCATTTTTGACAGTAGAAAAATATATGTAGTCAACAATATCAAAGAAGGTGGCTCAAACAGGATTAAAATACAGCAATCCCCAGCACCGGCTGACAGTACAGGATCATTAGTGAAAAGGAGAAAAGTCAGTCTGTCAGTGCTGTGGAATCCAATAAGACCAGACTGAATTCTTCAAAACTGCTCCTGTAATTTTTAAAAGAAAAAAAAACAACCAGCTAAAGGAGAAAAAAAACTGTTTCTAAAACCCTTGGTAGAAATTGGTACAAATAATAAACCTAAACTAACAGGTTGGGAAAGAGTTGAACAGGAACTTTATTGTTCTTCACACTTGAACATGAACCCAACCTTTGTCTGTTAATTGCATATGAACTTGAATCCCATTCATACCATCTTTATTTGATACTTTCACAGTATTAATATAGAACCTAGACAATCAAAATAACGACAGACATGGACATTTCACCTTATATAATATGGGACCTTTAACAATGACCCTGGGTGTTCCATTTTAAGGATTTCAGCCAGAATCACCCCCCCCCCCCCCCCCCCTCTCATACACTCATTTACATAATTGTTCAGTTTTCCATAATGGCTCTTACCAATACAATGTTAGAATATATTTGACTTTTTTGGAGCATCACCATGGTGTTCTATAATACAGAGCACTGGTGGTAACCCTCTTTTTAGTTTACCCCAGTTTTAAACACAGGTCAATACATTAACTGGTTGGAAAGAGTTTGGTGCTGTTAGTTTGATGGGTTATATTGCACATACACATGCAGCAGCCTCTTGCTGACCTGTGAAAGAGATCATCTTTTATGCACAAACTCAGCTACAGCTGCCAGGATCTTCTGGAGATCTGCAGTGTTGAGGAAGCTACTTCGAAAGCACAGTTTTGCAAGCTACCAATTACTTCACTCTGGAAAAAGCTGAATCTAACCAAGTCAGAAATCTAGTTTGGTCAATCAGAGCTCAGAAAAAGTCGTTCAAACTACTTTGTAAAAAGAAAATGATGAAATTGACAATGCACAGCTCATTTTTTACATAAGGCCGTGAAAACATTGTAGTTCAGGAGTTTGTTTTTGAAACAGAACTAATGTCCTTTAGGGCATATTTGTATTCTTTATACCTCATGTCTTTCCATCCTTCTGGCAACACGGTGGCCCTTGTCTTTGCTTCTCAAATTCTCAAATTAATAAAAACTGTCACCTCTCTATTAGAGGTGCTCTTTCAAGTATCCCATGTGTGACCTTTCCCCTGTAGCCTTACTGCAACAGCTCGCCCTCAGTGTGTCCTTGAGTCTGCACTCTGTGCTTCATCCAGCGGAGGGCAGCAGCCTCTCTGACGTGATGCGAATCTACTACAATTACACAGAAGAAGAAGATTCCGGTGCAACAGCTAGGCATCATCATGCCTACTGCTGTGATTATGGAGGAAAATTTTGATAAATTATTAGAGCAGTGTGAAGCTCAAGAACTCGAGGTAAGAACTGAAACGAGATTCATATTTTTGTGCCAGCACTGAATGTTGCCTCACCGGCTTTCTGGCTCTGTAGTTTCTGACAGTTAGGTCATGACCAGTTTAAGCTAACGTTATAGCTAAGAAGCTAGCCAGCTTAAAGCTAATTTTACTTCCACACACTATTGAATTAATTTCCGCCATAAATTAGCTCGTAAATGAACCTGTGCCATGCGAACAATGCCAACAAACTTTATCTTGAATTACACGGAATCGTTAGATGTCGTTGCTGTGTGTTATTAGCATGTGTGGGGAGCCAGCTAGCTAGATAGCGAGATTCCTTCGTTAATGTTGGTAAACACAGCTACAGGTAACACGACAGTATTTTTTCATTCAGGCTCTCGTCGTTTAAAGGATATCGCAGGGGTAACTACGTGGCACCAGGTAGCCTCAGTACTGGCAGTGCACTGTTATAAATACAGTAATAAGTGACCGGTGTAATAAGGGACCGGTGTTATAACGTTAGCAGAAGCTAAGGAGCATAAAAACAAAACTAACGCTGGGCAGTGCTGACACGGCTGCACTCTGTCGCTACCGTAGCTAATGTATAATAACGAGTTATCCTTAAAGTGCACACTGCGGTTTTTATTTATTTATTCTAGATATTCTGCTTACTTTAGCTTCACCCTTTAATGTCACACTTGCATTTATTTTTAACAGGCTCCAGGGGGCATTGCAACACCTCAAGTCTATGCTCAGTTGCTGGCACTCTATCTACTTCATAATGACATGTAAGTCCTCTCTGTCTGTCTTAAATAGCTGTCTATACGGTTATATATATGGTAATATATGGTTATATGAAAAGTGTCATTAAAATAGAAATAACTTGGCAAACAAGTAGGATTTTGTTAGATGCAGAAGACAGATGTTGTGACTTAGTGGCAAATGTTGTAGCGCATGGCTTATACAAAGCATAAAATAATAATGTAATAATAATTAACCTTATTTCATACAAGAAATGCAGCACAAAGTGCTTTTCAAAGGCATTACATGCACCAAATGCATCAGATGAAAAGACAAAATGAACATAAAAAATGTCAGAGCTAGTTAAAGGCTAAGATGAGATAATATTTTAAGATTTCTTTTAAAAATGCTTAGTCTGATATATATATATATATGTACATATGTACTATGCTCTATGCTCTATAAATTTGGCACATAATTGACAAAGGCTGCATCCCCTATTTCCTTACATCTGCTGCAGGGCACCTCCTACAAACCAGCAGTAGAAGGTCTAAGAGCTCTTGGAGGTATAGAATTAGTCAGAGTTAGCAGTGTAAATGGCTTTGTATATGAGGTGTAGGGCCTTAAGTACACACTCAGGCTCTCTATTATATATTTTCAACATCATAACATCAAATTCCACACAAAACCAAGAAGTGAAATGACATTGCTTAGTGGAGTCGCAAGAAAAATAACTTGAGTATGTGCAGAGCAAAAGTTGATTGAATTTGTAATAATACTTTGGGTTTGATAATGTATATGTGTATAACAAACCACAGTAGGTAGCTTAAGTCTGTTCTGTTCACCACTAACCCTGTCTTCTATAGCTGCCTACACCTGCAACTTTATTCTTTGTATTGACTTTATTCTGTGTGTTGATGTGCATCCAACAGGAATAATGCCAGGTATCTATGGAAGAGGATTCCTCAAGCAATAAAATCGGTAAGCATCTTAAAACACATGTAGACACTGATAAGGAAGTACTGCTGAAACCCATTTCATTATGATACCTGCTCTACCCTGCTCATGCTGTTTTTTATTATATGGAAGTTACCATATTTCCCAATTTATATTGTTAACATCAACATGTATTATGTAATTACTGTCAATACTGTAAATTCTAAATTCTGTATTTATTAGTACTGTAAATTCTCTACATATTTTACATTCTATACTGTGTTATTCTATATTTTTACTTTTAACATAAGTGTTAAGCGTTTTTTATGTGCAATATTTGTTTTTTACTGTGCATCATTTGAGGGGGTTCTGAATCCAAGAATTTCATTACTGCTAATTACAACTTGGAATCTTTTTTGTTTTTTGTTTTGTTGTTGTTGTTGTTGTTGTTTGTTTTACTGTGATATATCTAACAAAGTCTAAATAATGCAGAGGAATCTGACATCAAGTTGAACACACCATATTTAATACTAAATGCTCAGGATTTTTTTACCTCTCCACAACCAACTCTGCCAATTTCAGAAACAACAACAGAAACAACATTGGATTAATAGTCACTGGTTATTATAAACATCAGCATTTGTTGCCTTGAGCTGTATAATTTCATAGATGCTGGTAATTCATAACAATAGGAAATCTTAACAGCACTGTTACACATGTAGCCTGTGTCTGCTGAGGCAAGCAGAGATGCTTTAGTTTTGTCTCATGACAGTCAAATGTAGAAATAAAAACTGACCATTGTTATAACTACTTTTTGTCACATGTTCAGCTAAAGTCTAAGGTTCCCAGGTTGAATAAGAAATAGCCTCATCTTGTCTCAATAACCTCGGAATGGACAGGACAGTTAAAACATGGAACCACTGTGATGAACTGTCTTAAGTATTTGGGTGCGACTGCTGTACAGTACAGTAGTATGAAAACCACTGCCTTGTCAAGTGTAGCATACTGATAGATTTTGAAATGCTTCTTCACTTGTTCTATACAGGCAAACCCGGAATTAACAGCTATTTGGGCTGTTGGCCAGCGCATTTGGCAGCGAGACTTTCCAGGGATCTACACAGCCATCGCAGCTTACCAGTGGACAGAGAATATCCTTCCAGTCATGGAGGCCCTTCGAGGTAACAGCAGAAATCACATCTGACCTTTCACTCACATCATTTTAACATCTCATAAAGCTTTTCAGATTTATAATACAAATATTTATAAGCTTTACACATTGGGTTCGGGAGAAAGTGCAGTGAAACAGTAAACAGTGAATTAGTTAATCCTTTCACACGCTCACATACTTACACCAATACTTTCTCATAATGTAACTGAATCTCATAATATTTTTGTTGTGTCTTTTTTTTACACTTTGTCTTTTTACACTGTTGTTTCTCTCCCTGAGAAACAACAGTGTTTGGTATTATTGCCCTCATGCTCACAAATGTTGGGGCATTTGTACCATGTGATGGTTCCCTTGTGCAAGAGTGCAAGAATAGCTTCTTCCTCCTGTTTACAGTACTTTGTTTTGATCTGCCATGGATGCTGACGCACAGTATGTCATGAGACACTTGGACGCTGGGTGCATTTGTCTGAATTCTGAATTTTTGATTCTATATTCACATAATTTACATTTTAAAATCAAGAAATCAAAGAAATTATTTAGTAATAAAGTTCTCAGTAGCACATAAATTAGTATTAGTATTAGTATTAGTGACTAAGTAAAGACCATCATCTTCATATCACTTGTGTAAAGTAACATTTTGCAGTTATCTAAATAACAAGTGTCTCACAAGCAACTGGAAAGAAATCTCTAAAATCAGAACTAAAACACCAAATTGGTTTCACTAATTACTGGAGTCAAATCTCAGAGGTTGAAAAACATTTACCAGCAAATGGCTGATTTTTTTTTTCTCAGAGAAAGAAACTTTATGTAATCAATGATTCAATGAAGATGGAATTAATCATCAAAATTGTCAATTATCTGTCAATTAATGTCATAACTTGATTCAACTTTAGACTCTAATATCATGAATATATGAAAATCTCCTTGTCAACATTACTGTGTTTACTGTGTTTGGTCAAAGAGGTTATATAAAGGTCAAACTTGGTAAATGACAACAAATTAAACTACAGAAGTGGTAACAACAACTTAGTCACAAGATGTTGACACTGATTTGTTTACCACTTAGATCGAGCTCTCTCTTTCTCAGGTGGGGGCCTCTGTGCCGCTCACATGGACCCTGTTTGTCTCTGCTCAGTCCACCACCTCTGTCACTGTCAGAGGGGACACAGTGGCCACTGGAGCATGTGACACATGCTGCACCGGGTAGGAGGGGGCCACTTCTGTGAAAAGATCCCTGGCCAGCAAGCAGGCAGGAATGTTGCTCTGGTTGGGTAAAAGGATCGAGTGTCACCAGCTGTGAGGGGCTGGTATAAAGGACAGAGCTGCTAGCTCTCAACCAGAACAGCATTTCACAAGTAACAGCTCACACGAGGGAGAAGCTGGTAGAGTCCACCCTCAACTTTTTGAAACCAACAGAGAGAAAGTGGAAGTATTAGTTTTCTCTTTTGGGAAATTAGAAAACTTACTGGTCTAGCTGTAGCTCTAGCTGAGACTTTTCTACAATGGACGTCCAGAGGACAGGAACTATGGTGCGGCCCCCCAGCCCCATGGACAGCCTTGAGAAGCAGCTGAGCTGCCCTATCTGCCTGGACATGTTCACCAAACCTGTGGTCATTCTGCCCTGCCAACACAACTTGTGCCGTAGTTGTGCTAGTGACCTCTATGACTCCCGCAACCCATACCGCTTTTCTGGTGGTGTCTTCAGATGTCCTACTTGTCGGTTTGAGGTCGTGCTGGACCGCCACGGTGTGCATGGGCTCCAACGCAACCTTTTGGTAGAAAATATTATCGACCTCTATAAGCAGCAGCAAGAAGGCAGTGGAAGTACAGAAACCACCCTGAAGCCTAAAGAATCCAATGAACCAATGTGCCAAGAACATGAAGATGAGAAAATCAACATCTATTGCATAACCTGCCAAACACCCACCTGCTCCCTGTGTAAAGTGTTTGGTCAACATAAAGACTGTGAGGTGTCACCCTTAGCAAGCGTTTACCAGTCCCAGAAAGGTGAGCTGAGTAATGCTATTGATACCCTGGTGGCCAGCAACGGGCGCCTGCAGGCTCTGCTCAACCAGATGGAAGATGCCTGTCGTGCTGTGCAGGAGAATGCTCAGCGCGCTAAACAAGGGCTAGCTGAACGCTTTGACCTGTTGTACGCCGTCCTTGAAGATCGCAAGACCACTCTACTAGAGCAGATTGGTAAAGAGCAAGACGAAAAGGTGGCAGCTCTGCGAGCACTGGCTCAACGTTACGGTGAACGACTGCAGGCCAGTTCAGAGCTCACAGATTCGGCTGTGAGAGCACTGGAGCAGAGTGGCGCCGCTGAGTTTCTGCTAACCTCCAAGGGCCTCATCTCGAAGACCAAAGATGCAGCTAAAGGTTCACTGGGAGAAGAAAGGCCAGAGCCAGGCTTCGAGAAGATGGACCACTTCACTTTGTCAACAGAGCATGTTGAAGCGGTCCTAGGAAAAATGGATTTCGGGGTGTGTGATGATGAAGAATTTGAAGACGCAGAGGAAGAGGAAGAAGAGGAGGAAGAGGAAGAGGAAGAGGAATAATTCATATTTAAAGTGTTTAAGGACTTGTAGGAAATACTGTAATTTGTGCTTTTGAAGGATTTTTTGAATCAAGTGTTTATGGCAGGGACTGCATTTGATGGAGAGGCTACAGAGGATGTGGGCTGAAATGGCTTGCCCTTATTTTCAGTGCAATATTTAATTTCAGTGTCGTATTCGTACCTTTTCTTAATTTCTTTTTATACTTTTGTACTTCTAAACCAATTATGGAAGAATAGGGTAGACAAATGTAAATGTACAGAAAGTCTGAAGATGGCTTGCACATCATTTTCCTCACTTGTAGCTTATGAAAATAGTCTTTTTAGTAGTTTTTCTCATTTTGTCTCAGTTTGTGTTGAATAGTGATCTACCTGTGATTACCAAACCTGTCTTTAATTGAACATGGAATAAAACTGCATGAAAGTTAAGCATCTATTTTATTTATTGCTAGGCTTAAACTAAAACATGACATTTAAATTAAGGGAACATATAAAGGAAGAAACATATAAAGACCCAGTATTATTTTGGTCAGATAGATTGTCCTTGGAGTGCTTCCATCAAAATGTTGTCCAGTCTGTTGCTGCTCTTACTTGGCAATAGACTGTATTTAAAAATAAAAGCCCTTGCCATGTCCTGCCTGCTTTGCCTTTGCTGGTGAAAAGTGGGGGCTATTTTTAAGAGGTGAGAGGCTGAGAAATGATAGTGGCCCTGGAATAGACTGTCAGGGAAGGAGAGACCAGGTCCTGTTTCTCCTCCATAAAACTCCCATCCTCCCACTCATGGACGTCTTGCTCAGCAACTCCAACCCAACTCCAAAGTGCCAGAAGGGCATACTAAAGAAAGGCTGGTCCAGTTGTCATAGGAGTCATCTCCTAACAGTCAAGAGGCCATGGTAAAAATACATGTCTGCCTGGGGGACTGGGTTACAAAAAACCCTGTGAGGTGACCTGCTTGGCTGTGTGGCGAACATTTGTTCAGAGTCCTCATTTCTTTTGTAATACGCAGCCAGTCAGGTGGAAGACAGCTGATCCAACACAAGAAGCTGTTTAATGATGTGTGATTCATTGTTAACTTTTAACACATGGGAGTTTTATGCTGAGTAGAGAAGATAAACAATCACTTACTTTTACTCATCCATCAGCACTGAGACAGCACAGTGACAAAACAACAGTATTTCATCCACATTTCTCTTCAACCACACCAGTAAAATGGTCTGTTTTAATTATCATGGCATCTAAAGAAGGCGTCTACAAGCATAACTTTGATTAAAGACCATAACAAAATAAAAATAAGTAACTTCAAAGACAACTGAACTTTAACCGCTGCTTCAACGCACTTTCCAAGTTGATATTTTCAGCATTTCTTCCTCTTTTCAGAGAAGTTGAATACCAGGGAGAACAGGAAGCCCCTTGGACAGAAGAATGGGAAAGTGCTCCTGACAAATCTCCAGCCTTCCCCTCACAGCTGTCTCTTCTCATCCATCCCACTTGTTATTGTTACTGCTGCAGCAGACTGGGAGCTGACTGTTGATACACATAAACTGTTGCTAGGCTATAAAACACAGAAGCAAATACATGCTGGTGTGTGTTGTTCCATCCTGTTGTGAGGCCCTGTCACTCATACCTTTATCTCCACAAGTGACAGCACCATGTCAAAGTCAGGCTGGAAAAAATAGGGCAGCTGGGATAGTTGGGAGGCCAAAGCCAGCACCCGCTGATAAAGACCTCAGTGCTGTGTAGAGAGTGAGCACAGATAACGTCCTAATGCTTCATTTAGCAACATCTATTGTAAAGTATTTTTGATTATGGAAAACTTAAATTCATCAAATCAAAGGTTCCATGACAACAAATGCACCATCTCATTTAAAACAAACTCAGATCCTAAAAGTAATTAAGGTATACAAGAGCTTTGTTTAGACTAGTTTTATTTTATTTTAGATCACAGGCCTACTCCAGTTAGAGTCGAAGCTGTGCATGACCACATGCTTATTTGGGATCAGGAAAAGAAACTTTATTAACTCAAACTCACAGAATTACCATATCCAGACCTTGGGATGGAAAATCTGCAAGAACAGAAATAACATGAATGAAAAGTGTTCCACTCAGGCCTTCAGCATTTACTCGACATTTTGCCAAAACATACACACCTGTGATTGCTAATGATCATAGCAGAGTAAGGCCCCTGGCTTCAAACACCTGTCACTCTTGATAAATGGCTACACGCAGTGCTGTTGCTAATTAGCAGCTTTGTTTACAAGAAACAAGACTCTTAAATACCATGTTAAAATGACATAACATTAAGTCTGTAAGTTCACAGTAAGTTGCTGTGTACTGTGTGCAGAGCCAGAGCACAGTTTCAGCACATATGCGCTCGGTGTACCTGTGTGATACTAATGTCTCTATGGTTCATGTATCTTTCACAGAGAGCACACGGCAAAGGGCTTATAGTCTAGTGGCCCAGGCCTACACTTCCATCACGGCAGAAGATTTCGCTGCCTTTGTTGGCTACTCTGTGGAGGAGGCAGTAAAGGGTAAGATTGCATTTCCACAGCCTCCTCACAGGAAGTGTTTTATCATTATGGCTATTGTGTTTAAAGCTGTATTAATAAAGCATTTCTACAGGGGTATAATCCAGTTAATTTCCATTTCATAACACTTTACACATTTGCTGATGAGTATTTTCTTCTCCTTACCCACTTCTGTTTTTGTCCAAAGGTGTGGTGAGCCAAGGCTGGCAGGCGGACCCCGCCACCAGGATGGTGATGCCCAAAAAGCCAGGTAGGTGGCAGTATTGCTCTTTTAAATTATGTCAATCATCAGCCCACTGCTCTGTTATCCAAACTGCTGTTTTCTCCTCATGAATAATGCTGCACCCACTTTCCTGCTACTCTTCCTCCTACATTTTATTAAACACACATAAAAATGTTGAGACCAGGGATTTAAGAGGCATTTTCAATAGAAAGATTGATGACATTTTTGTTTTCCTAGAATCTGCTTAGGTTTTAGATTTGCTAAATCTCCTTTGTATAGTGTCCATGTTTCCATTCTCCCCTGCTCCAGTCCCTTCCCTTTCTTCACCTGCGTTCCCGTATTCTGTCTGGATATTTATCAGGTCATCGTGTGTCCTCAAGTGAGAAGGTCACAGATTGATTGTAAGAGAAACCTATTGATTTATGCAGACGAGGAGGAGGCTGCGGTCTGTCTTCCCCTCTATAATGATCAGACGCTGAAGCATCTGCTGTGCACATGTCCAGCCCAAAAAAACGCCAGCCCACTCACCGTTAATCCCCATGTCTGGATTTTTCCCCCTCCACATTGCCACTGGAGCTTAATAGCACTTGGTGATTTTGGTTGTAGAGTGGATTTCACAGGAAATAGTCCTGGTTGTGATGAATGTTAAATGTAATGATCTCCAGGTTGTATGTTTCATGGTCACATCGGAGACTCTGTTGGTGGTGTTGTTAGACGGGCTGGGGGAGGTGGTGAGCTCATGTCCAGATGAACCAGAAATCTATGCCCTGCGGAGTCTCTGTGAGCTACAACACGTGGGCTGTAGGGTTAAAACTGGAGAGATGTAAGAAGATCGATAGCTCTTGGCACAATGAGGAATCCCCGGTCTGACTCAACTTCTCCTCCTCCGTGTTTCTCTCCTCTCCTCTCACTCAACAGATCCTCCCCCAGTCTCATTGGTTCCCAATGAGCAGCAGTTGGCCAGACTCACTGACTACGTGGCTTTCCTCGAGAACTGATAACCCACCACGACCACTGGCACCCTTTTTCGCCTGCTTGGTACTGAGGAAGAATACAAGTTTGGATAGACTCTTCCTCCTTCCTACTTCCTGCAGTGTCCCACTCTCTGATAAAAGTTGTAAAAAAAACACAACTGTTGATTCATAACCTGAAACTCTGCCCACTTTTCAGACCACAATGTTGTATTTATATTTTTTGTTCTCTTTGAAATGCTCCTGATGTGTAAATTTGGGTCTGATTTCAAAGTAGATATTAGGAAGTGCTTCACATCACAGTAAGAATGTTTTTACTGCTAACCTAACAAACCCCTCCTCACACAATGCACAGTACATCACATTCTGTTTAAGCACTTAAAGGTTGCCTTGAAACAAACGTCATCAGGTAACAGAAGTCTCAGTATGCATGCATCACGTGTGGAGTGCAGTCCTCAGACCTCATACTTTGAAGTTTATGTTTTGACTGGTGAATAAATATTTTTTGCTGTTTCTAATTTAGTATTCTTTTATTTCATTTATTCAAAGTTGGTGCTGCTTTACAGAGCAGCCTGGGCTCAGTCAAGGATGTCGAATATTTAAACACATTTGGGCTTTGGGGCTTTCCAGTTTCACCTTTGTCTCATGAAAACAAGCTTTCCTTATTCTGCAGTCTGGCATTAACAAATGACATACATGGGGAATAATAATAATAAGCACAGCACAGTATAATTCTGCTATGTTACAGCCACATTAGATCAGCAGGTAACTTAAAGATCCCAAATGTTACACTTTTGAGTGTTTTAATAAAGTGTTGATATCTATATGAGGATATATTTGTGGTTTTAAGAACCAAAAACTGTCTCAGTGTAGTTTTACATCTCCTCTCTCAGGCTTCTCTCTGGAGCTCTAGTGACAACAGGTCAATCAGCCAATCAGCAGAGAGGCTCTGACTGTTTTCTGTGTGGTCCACTAAAAATACAGCAGATTTCAGGTAAACACTCAGAGAAACCAAATCCTGCAAGGTTGGATGGTCCAGGTGGGCGGGGCTTGAGGCATGGCTGAGGGTGGTGACTGCTTTGTTGTGACATCACAAAGTTACATAAGTCCTGACTGCTTGTTTCTGAATACAGGCTGTGTGCAAATAATCACATTCAAAGCCGTTTTGTTTCATCCACATGTATTCCTCAAGATGACATGGAGTTTAAACAGCCAAACATTAACCTCTAAGTCCACAAGGTTTCATTGTCTGTTGCATGACTGCACCAAACACGTTGCATTACAGTAACATGCTAACTTCACTGTGGGTGTGAAGATTTCAAAAAGCTCCTTTCACCACCTCTTCAAAGTAATAGTAAAAGTCATTGTTGTATATTCGTACCATTACGATTAATGCTCTCTAACTCCGTCATTAGTTTGAACTAACATCACTGAAAATTCATGGGCATTTTACTTTGTAAACTTATATCTGGCTGCCATCTGTTCATTAATCCTACAAAATAAAAGTATTGTGATTTTTTTTTTTTCTGTTAATCCCATCTGTGTCTGTTTTGAATATGAATTTGAATAAATTATTTGATCATCAAATGCAGCTTGACATGAAAAAGAGAGTAACATTTGATGTAATTCAGTGTGAAATAATGTGCTTGAGGGCCATTCTTTGCATGTTTGTTGTGGACGGAAACTAATTCACTTCATGACATGGTGTGTTTCTCTCCGACCATGACAACATGAAAAATGACTTCATATGAGTCTCTTTACATTTGCTCTGTGCTGCCTTCCTCCCCATGTTAAGCCGTTTTTAGTGACAATGTAGGCAACATCTTCCTATATTCAGATGCACATATTTTTGCATTGCTTTGTTTTACCTTTAAAAATATATTGATTATTGGTGATTGATTGCATCTTAGCGGTTTAGTTTGTTTCTTAGCTGTATAAGGAAATGTCACAGTGTGTGTGTACACAGACACGTGTTGACCGGGGCCTGTGCCCGGACATGTGTTGAAGCAGCTCTGACAGCTCAGCAGTCACTCAGCCCGGCCGTGACAAGCCCGACCCCCGCCCCTCCTCGTTGGCGCAAACGCACCGCGCCTCGGTGCAGAAATACACCTGCCTGGACTAGACCTTCTGTCCGCCAGCCGGTTTGGAAATAGATACCAGTGCGCAAGCGCAGTATCAAACGACACCAGAAGAACCAAATTATGACCCGAACATAGTCGAAAATAGTCGAATATAGTGTTTTACACTGTCTCTTTTACGTACGTGTTACAGGCCCGCATGGCCGGTTAGCTCAGTTGGTTAGAGCGTGGTGCTAATAACGCCAAGGTCGCGGGTTCGATCCCCGTACGGGCCATGTCAATATTATTGCAATCACTGGGTTGTCTTTCTACAACAGAACCTATTTATCTATAAACAAACACTCAACAAACACTCCGATGATAGAAGTGATAAGGATGTAAATAAATACGCGTTCATTAACAAATACAAGGATATACAGCACATTATTTAGTACATAAAAAATATATGATTAAACTAATAAATAAATGTTAATAGTAGCAAATGTCTTTAACTTATCTGTACAAACCTTCATGTATTCAGTTTAGTCTTGCTGTGTCTGTATATGTTCATTACTTAGTATTGCATTACAGTAATTTCACAACTTTTTCAACAACTTAAAAGGGATTAGACTAAGTACATTTACTCAATTAGTACAGTTGAGTACAATTTTGAAGCGCTTGTACTTTACATTAGTATTTCTATTTTATCATTTTATTTTATTTCTAGTTTTACTTTATACTTTACCCTATTTAGGAGGGAAATATTGTACTTTTTACTCCACCACATTTGTTAGATTATTAAAACCCAAACTTTTCTACTTTTGTAACCCCGAGCAGTTTAACTCTGTACTCTTTCAGGTTATGCTGTGGACCTGAACCGCTTAGATTTACTAAAAACTGGAAAAGTGGAGGTGTTATAAACTTTGTCAGTGTGTATGATGGATACATAACTTTTTGTTCTCCATAAGCGAAACCTAGTTGCTTTTGATGGCTAGCCAGTCCCTTGCAGAGAAGCTCCACCTCCAGTGAGTGTGTGTGTGTGTGTGTGTGTGTCTGTCTGTGCATGGCAGACTTAGAGCCACATAGTAAAGTGCTTTGGAGGAAAGCATTCCTCAGCACTGAATGCTGTGAATAATAACTTGCTGTAAATCTATGTGCACTGGCAGGTTTCGCACAGACATGGAAGAAGCTTTGTGCAGCACAAGTCTCTGGACGTGTTTGTGAGAATCAGTGAGGACAATGAGTTAAGTTGAAAAGCCTGAGTTTGTATCCTGCATGTGGATACTAAATCAGTCTTTACAGTGCAGCTTTGGTGCTCTGTGAAACCCTTTCAGACCATTCATGTTGGGTAATTTGATGCGTGCAAATAACTAACTCAGTTTTACAGATTCATATTATACATAAAATATGTCGGTGTCAATGCTGAGAAGCAGCTGGGACGACGCTTTGAAGTGAGGACATAAGGTCATTCTGTGTTTCTAGAATAGGCGTGTTGGATTTTTACTGCTGGGCATCCAGCAGCGAGGTTTAACAGTCACATGTTGGTTCAATGAAGAAGGCCAGTAAGGAGCTAGAACATTTCTTTTAATGGTGATCAGTTCTGTTTGACTGACCTTGGAGTAAAGTGCCCCACAGACACAAGCAGCAGTAGCAACATGCTTCAGTAAAGGTTAAAGGTCATGACCTCTTGCAGAGTTCATCTCTAAAAACAGTAACATTAACTGTGTAAACAAGTCTCACTGGTAACTGCTGTTTGTAGCATGAAATACCGATGCTAGGCTGCACTGTTCATTACCGTGGTTGTGTAATAAATTACAGCTGTTAGTTGTCAACACAGGATCAGCTTTTTCTTTGTTGGGTTTTTAATCATTCATATACAAATAGTTTACATTGCAGAAGTCTTTGTCATGCAGATGTTTAAGTACAACCTGTTTCCCTTGAAGTGGCTGAGATCATTGTTTCTATTATCTGTACAACGCTCTTATTTTTGTTTACAGAGACAGAGAGCAGATTGTAGAAACATAAGAAACAGAGAAGGAGAGGAAATCTTAACGGAACCACTCGGCCTCTTTCATATTTTTGTTTCTTTTTCAGTGTTATGGTAAAAAAAAAAAAAAAAAAAAAAAAAGGAAACTCATGGGATTTTGACTGAGTCAGTGTCTTTTGCCCAGATGTTCACTTACAGCCGGAGGTTCTTTTTGGTGAGGTCATTTTTTCCAGGGGTCAGAGGTGTCCTCTGCCTGAGCACAGAACATGCCAGTGACATGATGTTACAGAGGCTCTCCAGTGACATTATTAGACTGTCAATACTGATGCATTAATGTGTAAGCAGGTTGAGGTGTAGTTAGTTTTTAACTACTTTAGAGGTAGTTTGGTCCAGTGGTTCCCAACCTAGGGCTGAGGCTTCTCGACGGGGCCACAGGAAAAATATGATTGATGGGAGAGGAGGGAGAAAAAACTAAATTCTGCTGCACAAATGTGCACTCATTATTTTGTACTTTTCTGTAATCTTTGTGCCTCAAACCAAACCTTGAAATGAAGATATCTGACAACAGGCCCCAGACACTGACTACAGGTTTAATCTCCCACAGCTTGATGCATTTTATACACTTACATACATTTTTATTTATTTATTTATTCCATAAAATCTGAAACTGAAAAGTAACAAGTAACTATACTATAAAATAAAGTGTACAGTTAAACTGTAGCTTTAGATCCTGTACAAACATTAACATACATTCTCGAACTGTATTTCTCTCACACTAAATCGCTCACAGTCTCATTCTCACCCCCCCATGGACACAAAGAGAGTTTGTAGGTGTGTGAATGTCACAGTGCATCAGAATACATATACATCATCAGATGCATTGTGTCTTTTTTTGACACCAGTACAAAAACTTTTCCTTTTGGTTTTTGTATTTGTTGCACTTGCTGTTTTTCAAATGAACAGTTTGTGTCAACTATTCTTAAAACTCAGGTCTTTGTTTCTAACAATGCATCAAATCACATAACATAAAACTGTAATGTTATTTCATTTATACACTTGTCTATTCATTTGGGAGAGGTCAAATCAGTGCAGCTGTATTTGGAAACACAGTTTCATGGTAAACCAGTATACATTATATATCCATACTCTATTAGCTTGTAATTTAGTGGAAAAGAGAAAGTTTTTTTAAATGTTGTTTGTGCTGTTTGAATCTGGAAATGCTGTCACATATTTGTATGGCACAGCTCAGCAGCTCTGGCAATATTGAAATCAGGTGGAGATGATCTGCTGAGCTGTGTCATGGGAGCTGAGAGGTTTAACCTGACAGGGAACAATGTGGATGGGGAAGAGGTTACACAAGAGAGGGGGTGGGCCAGTAGGGGGCAGTCTTCACTGACAAAGAGCACACAGTTGTCTGACATGACACATATTTTTAGCTGTACCCAAAAACTGAAATGCATTATAGACAAGTTTATAAGGCTTTCATCAAAAGTAGCAATATTTGGATAAGAGGAGAAAAAAAGCAGATTTTCCCTCTTTCACATTTTCCCTTTGCTTCAACTTGTGGAGGGGGTGGGTTGTTTAAATTTTCATTAACAGCAGTAAAAGTTTGCTCACATTTACAGAGAAAATGTTTCCATGTGGGACGATGAGTCATGAGCATGAGACCAAGAGAAGACTCCAAGAGGATGTGGGAGACTGATGGGAGGACGGAGATGAGAAAAAGAGGGAGAAGAGGGGGGATCAGAGAGGAGGAGGAGGAGGAGGAGGAGGAGAGGAGAGATGGTGTGAGGGGCCAGTGGGAGCCAAAGCAAGAGAAGTGGTGGGAGGAAGAGTGAGGAAAAGGGGAGTGAAGGAAGTGTTGTGAGGGCCAAGTGGATAAATATCTGCTGGAAAGATGAAAGACAAAAGACAGAGACCAGAAACGGAATATAGCTGCATTAAAAGTGAATTTTCCAACAGTGTAGCCTTGAGGTTAAGGGATTTTTAGAGATTTCTGCATGGTTACATTTAAATGATCTGTTTGAAATTTTGCAAATATTGCAGCTTTTAAACATACACTACAGTTTGTGTCATTACAAACCACATCTAAACACAACTGATGTTTCCACTGGTTTAACATTTTTCATCTATACAGACAAAGAAACACACCAGAGGACTCCATAAGTCCCGTGTATGCATCTCCAAATGAGCTCATGAGAACCAACAGAACGTGAAGAATTAATTCTCACGAACGGAGAATTAGTTGCAGTTTTTTTACGCAGCTGTTTTCCAGGCCATGTGACCTTGGTAAGAGTTCCCAGATCCTCACATCTCTCATCCAGGAGATTTCCTAATCCGCTATTAAAAGTGGAGATATCCAGCAGGACTTGACTTGGCTTTAGGGGTCCGGCTTACAGCCACGACTGAATAGATCTTTTATAAACCCACTATGTGACCTTCATTCACATCCTGCTCCTGGGGGACGTCACCTTTAGACTTTGTGTAATTGCAGAGGAAATTAAGTGAGGAAAATGAATGGAGATCACTGGAAGGGCAGAGTTAGGACACACAGAAGCGTGTTTTCATTTCATACAACCTTTAAGTCCACTCTTGTTTGGAAAAAAAACAAAGTTAAAGATAAATCCTCATTTATGCCAAAAACATTTTTCAAATTAAGACTCCTTCAGAGTTACATAATATCTTTTGGAAGGTATTAGGATGTGGGAGCAACATGGTTAAATAGAGACAACTCCTGCAGTATGTCAGCCTCAGCCAGCTGCAATATGGCCATTACTCTTCATCAACAACTGTTGATCTCAGTCGTTAGTGTGACTTTTGTTAAAGGCCGTGTTTCCTCAAATTGAAAACTTTGTTTTATGCTTTTCGTAAAGGATTATAGAATGGAATAATATTCTATATTTGTCCTTTTGTCAACAGACCATGTGAAAAAAAACAAAACAAAGTGAAATGATTCTACAAACAAGAAGGCTATAGTGTGTGTGTGTGTGTGTGTGTGTGTGTGTGTGTGTGTGTGTGTGTGTAAACCTGATATATCTGATTCCTGCCATAAAGCTCCATTGTTTCCAAAAGCTATTAGAAACACATCACTTAAACACAGTCAGACATTTTCCTTCATTACCATGAACACATACCGTAATTTATTTTGACTCAGTCCCACACACACTGTTGCTTTGCCAGAAATATTCACTAGAGCACCAAATGTGAATCAATCCGCAGCAGAAAATAGTCTCCAACAAAAGCACTGTTTACTCTAGTTTGAGTAATGGTTGTCCAGTTGTTTAAGGAAATGACTGAACCTCTTTTAGCCATGGTAGCTACGTGGCTGTGTGGATGTAAATGACTGTCAGTCGCTCGCTCCACTACTTTGCTGCAGACTGTGATATCTCAACAGCAGCTGGATGGATTGCCATGAAATTTAGTGCAGACATTAATTTCCTTTTCTTTAACCTGTAAGATCAACTCACACTGGTCATCAATGAATTAATCAATGATGATTTGGATGAATTTACCACTTGAATTACTTTCGTGATCTTTTAATTTTCACATCATACTTAAAACTAATGACGTTCCCCTGAGCCTCAGCTACACTTTCTGTTTAATCTTCACTTCCACCTACTCTGGATGAACACCAATGTGCCTATAGAGCCAACAGGTCAACAGAAGACGCCATTAACACTCGGAAACATACGTGAGGATGTTCTTCACAGACTTCCGCTCCACAGTCACATGATCATCCCCAGCAGAATGGTGAGCAAACTGCTTGAGCTGGGTGTCAGCCAGAATACATGCAGGTGGATAAAAGACTTTTTAACAAACTGTCAGTCTGAGGACACATCACTCTCCCACCCTGACAGTGTGGGAGCCCCACAAGGCTGCTTGTGAGTCCTCTCCTTATCCACTATATACACACGGCTGCACATCCCACAGCACAAATAGCATTATAAAGTCCGCAGATGATACTACTGGGGTGGGGCTGATAGATCAATGATGAAGGATCAGCCTGTAGGGATGGGAATGGTGCTCCATCAGCAACTTGGAGCTCAACACATCTGAAACAAAGGAGCTGATCATCAACTTCAGGAAACAGGGAGAGGAACATGGTCCACTACACATGAGGAGGAGACAAGGTGGAGAGAGAGTGATCAGCACCAAATTCCTAGACACACACACCTCCCAGGACCTCACATGAACTGTCAACACAACCGGAGAAGGTACAGCAGTGGCTCTTCTTCCTCAGGACCCTGAGGGAAGCTTCTTCCATCACTGCTCTGAAGCATACTCATATGGCATTCAGGTGTGGTCTGCCAGTTCCGCTGTGGCCGACAAGAAAGCTCAGATTAGCACAGAAGATCACTGGCAGACAGTTACCTTTACTTAAAGTTATATACAAAAAAAAGGACACAACACACCCAGGCAACCACCTTTTCACTCTGCTGCCCTCTGGAAGGCGCTATAGGTCCATTGAGACCTGCACCTCCGGCCTTCTGAACAGTTTTTACCTGACTGTCATCAACAAACTGAGCTCTGTTAAAATACTTGAGGCTGGGTCTGTGCAATAATATCCTGGTTAAGTGCAATGATACTGCTAAGCAATGCAGACTATTTATTATTCACACCTGTTTTTATGAACGTGACCTGAACCTGAACATTTGTGCCACGACACAGATGCACTAAATTCCATTGCATGACTGTGCAATGAAAAACAAAGGCATTCTATTCATTCTATTTAGTGCTAATTAGCAAATGCTAGCATGCTAACCCTCTTAATTAAGATAATAAAGCAGATAAAGATGTTAGGTACAGCCTCACTGGGCCAATAGTATTGCTGGAGATTTTTAAGTCTTGTTTTAAAGTGAACCTTTTTTTTTTATCCCTTTTTGAAGATTTACATACTCTGTACTCAGAAGGTATCCAGAGGCAAACAGGATTTGTCAACAATAATAAAAATTTAAAAGCAGTTAAATCAGTAGAGACTTCATTCTGAGTGAAATAATAAAAATTTTATTGCCATGTGCACAAACAAGAGAAGAAAAGTGAGGGATGTGAGAGTCTTTGGCAACTGGGCCCCATCGTGATGTCATCAAAACCCCCCCTGGGCTGCAGACACTGGTGGAGGCTATGGGAAGATGAGAATACTGAAGATCTGGAAGTGATGAGGAGCGAACTCGCAGCAGCTGACTGCAGAAGAGAGGAGAGCAGATTTCAAGTCTGAAAGCAACAACAGGATTGGCTGATAGAGGTCAGGGCGAAATCTGATTGGTTTACCGAAAATGCCCATAGTCAGCTGGTTAGAAGAAGCAGTGAGAAAGAATTGTGAATAAATTAGGCATAAAGACGGAACTCATGCTGAGCTTCATTTGTAAAAATGCTCATCAGTACACAACTGTGCTTTACCCAGTGACAGCGTTTGTTCATGCACTGTAAGTGTCTGTAACTCACCATCCTGTGCCTGTGCTTGTGCTCCCGAAGGATAAATCCCAACATGTCATTGTGGTTTAGAGGGAGCCACTGGAGCTCTGTCCTGTGTTATTATTTTTCACTTTCTCTGAATTCTCTGGATATTTTAACGCACGAGTCACCAAGCAAAGCTCAGGAATGTGACGTTCAGGTATCACTGAGGTCAGATATTCTCCCAGGGTTGAGTCCCATTTCTACTCTCTCTCTTTCTTCTCCTCAGGGTTAATTGGGAAAGATAAAACTGTTCCTCAAGCCTGAGATTGTTGAGCTTTTTCTGTTGTTCTTTACCACAGGATCCACCGTGAAGTTCTGTGGCACAAATCCAACTTCCCTCTGCGGGAAACTGACTCCAATGCAATGAGTCTATTCTGTGTGTGTCATTTCAAATCAGAGTACTTTACTGGCTACTGTGCATGATGAGAGAAAATCCTCTTTAGCGTACAGGCTCATAAATGATATATAAAAATACATTTTAAAATCAATAAAACTACATATGATATAAAAATGATTATAATGAATTATATATGATGTGAATATGAATATGAATTCCTATCAACAAGTTGGATTCTCACTCTAATTCTGCTCACAGTGACGTATCTATCGGCAGTTTACCAGACTGTGGCTGATATTTTTCCATTGGGGCTTAAGTAAAGTCCTCCTCTGAGTTTAAGAGGCGCAGCTGCACATACGAGCGTTCGTTGTGAAATTCTGCAGCCTAGACATGTGACAGTTTGTTTGAATCACACACGAAATCAGCTTGCACAGATTTTAGGAACATGTGATGGAATGAAAACAATAAAGTGGCCAACAAAATGGCCTGGGAAACCACTGAGCTGGCACATATGTGGACTTTTTACACAGCACAGGGGACGGGTTGGACCCTGCAGCAGGTCGTGCTCATCAGTGGAGGAGTCAACTTGAAAGTGAAAAATTGCCAAGTTAAAAACACAGAAGTTTAGAGGACATGCAACAAAAACATGCTAAACACATTTCATTTTATTTTTTCCCCTTGATGAAGTTGCAGTTTGTGAGTTTCATATTTGAGATCAGTCACATGTTAATTACAGAACAGGGACTTGAGTGCCAGATCGCTGATTGGTTAAATCCTAATTTCAACCACACTCCTGTTCATTAATTAAAGTAAAACCAACTGAGAGGCAGATTTGAAGTCTTAGTGACCTCACGTGAATGTTTGAGCTTCACTGTGCAGGATGATGTATCTGCAGAGTTGTTTTCACAATTATCTGCTGATATTGGCATATAGCATATGTAGTTTCACTTAAACCTTAACACATATAGACCCACAGAGAAATGTAATATATGACATATATGCCCTTACATCAAGAGTGATGTTTCCATATATATCACCTTTAAGGGGATATATTATTATCACATGTATACATCCTCTGGATATATGAAGATGTGTTTCTAACATATTGGCTAGACATATATGTCAATATATGAAATTGTTCTAATTTCTAATAGGTTTCTTTTTTTTCTTTTTTTTTTTTTTACATATATGTACATATTGTTACAATCTGAGAAACAGTAATTTAGCAGATTCAGACCCAGACTCAGGCACGGGTGGTGTGATATAATAAAGATGCTTTTATTAACAAACGCCACATGGAATATGAGAGAGTATGAGTCCTTGAGGGGGTTCTGGGGTTTGGGGAGAGATGAACCCAGTGAGGGTTAGGCGGTGTCCAGAGGCGGGTGGCGTGGAGGTGGCAGGTGAGTGTGAGAGGGGTAAGGAGGCAAAGCTTCAGCAGGGGTTGACAGCAGCACTGGTGTAGGCAAAAGATGAGTCAGAGAGAGACACACAGCTGAGCACAATCCGAAGAATAACGAGAAGCAAACATACAAAGTTTTCTTTTCTAGAGCGCTAAAGGTGGCCTGGAGAGTTTTCACAGTGAGAGTGGAAAACAATCTGGCAACGAGTGGCTGAAGAGCTTGATGAATGATGAGGTGCAGGTGTGGCAGGTAGCCAGTGCTGTGCCCCGTCCCTGCTGAGAAGCACACACACAAACACACGCACACACACAAACACACACACACAGACACACACACACACACACACACACAAAGGGAGGAGACACCGGAAAGACGGACAGGGAAAAACAGGAGACATTGGCGAAAACCTAAAGTCACAGCAGTGACATCACAACCAGTTTGGATGTCTTTCAATGAAAGAGGAGATGTCAATGTAATTTTAATCATCTTAACCAGAAAACCACAAAAACATCTTTCATGGAAAACCAACCAAACACACTTTTATTTTATTATTCAAATGTTGAGATGTTGTTTAATATTAGAATTTGTCCAAGTTGCTTCTTATTGTTTGGTTAGAGGAGATATTTCCTCTGTCCACTTGTCAGTACGTGAGAGAACAGGTGAAGAATCAGAGAATAACTTCAGCTTCTAACACTTTTTTTGTCCTCAAAGAGAAAACCCTCACTGGCAATAAACAGTAGATGCACAAGTCAACAGAAAGCTTAGAAAATACAGCTGAGCTTGCTGTTGAATTTGCTTTAGGAAATCAGATCTGGACTGCAGGCTGATTGTATTATAAGACAAGTCAACACAACCACTTCCAGACGGTCTGCAGACATGTGATGTTGGAGTTTCTGGTGTTAAAACTGTAAAGCCAGATACTTCAGCTGACAGAGCAAGCAGCTCAGAAGAAAGCTGTTGTTGTTCTCTGCTCTTCCTGTGCCAGTATCGCTTTTTATTAGCATGATTGTTTCCATTTGTGAATAATACAACATCCCATAATGAACAGGGAGGGTCAGTATGGCATTTTCTCATGGAGTTTAATTTGTAAACTTATAGATTTATATGAAGTTGTGATGTAGAGACCACTTTGTTCTGTAATGTTATAGCATTCGCTGTTTTCTTTAATAGAAATATCTTCCCTGTGAACACATTTCACATCGCTGACTTAGGGTGGAAAGAATGTTTTCCTCTCAGGCAGGAAATGAACTTTTATTGCTATCTGATTAAACTGCCACAGCTTGAAGTGGGGGAACTGGGGAAATAGAGAGTATGAAGGTGACAGATTTCAGTTTTTCAATTTGTTGGGGTTTTTTTTTCTTCTTTTGAATTACTGACCAAATTGAAGTGACGAAATCGGCCACGCTCTCAGCAGAGAGGAACCACTCTACATAAAAGCCCCATATGTCAGGCTGCTTATGAAGTTACTAATGCATCTTATTAGACAGAGAAAAGATGTATTTCTGTTGTCAGCTTCCCCACCACCTCCTGACTGAGAGCTCATTGTCATTTATTTTGTGGCTGCTTTCTTAAAGCCCCAGCACACATGCTTTTACATTCACATTTACATTTACATTTACATTTACATTTACATTTACATTTACTCATTTGGCAAACAGTTTTATTCAAAGTGACTTACAAGTTAGGGACATTACTGAAGCTTCACTACAGTAGGAGACCTTGGTGTAAGTACTAAGTACTTATCTATTCAATAAGTTGCAGGAGATCAGGTACACAGGAATATCTGGGAATGAGATAATAAGAAGTACTTACGGTATGTTACAACTGCAGCCTCCACACGCCCTGTGGGCTTTTACTTCTGCTCAGGTTGAAGTTTGCCAGAGCTCTGCTGGGAATCATGTGACATTAACAAATTTCATGAACTGATAAGAATGATAAAGATATATGTCGAAAACCCCCACAGGTGATAACACAACTAAAAAAACAATGAAGAAAATATAAAATACAGCCAATATGTGCCAAGACAGCTCCAAGAGAAAACACTTGTGTGGAGGAACCATATGTGTGTAGGGGCTTTAAATACACTATGTGCAAAGAGAACATGGACACATAAACATTACCCACCTATGTGACTGTCAAACATCTCAATTGTTATAACAGATGTGTTCTCATAGATTTTTGAAATGTCTCTTTCTACTATAGCCTCAACCTTCTTGAACCTGTAACCGCAGACTAACACTGAACACAAAGCAGTGCTCTTTGAGATGACATGTACAGTAGTCAAAGTGCTTTTCTTGCTGACAAGCCCAAACATCTGCCATGAAAAAGGCCTATTGAGAAAAATGTGTTGACATCATTAATGAATGATTTCATTGTGTCAACCTATGTCTTCACAGCACAATTAAATTTTCTCCTCAAAATCAGCTTCTACTCTGCTGTTTATCTTCATTCATACATTCAGGAAACTCTACACACACTTGAAGGATGTCAGAGTGAAAACATCTGTCAACCTTGGGATAATCCAAAGAATGCAGCCAGAGAAAACTCTATTAATCAGAATGTGTTTTTAATCTCACTCTCTCGCTCTGGAGATGCAGCTGAATCCCTCTTACGATGATGACGTCACCTCAGCTGGAGGTCAGGGGCCTCCAGGAGTCAGAGTCACCGGGAATGAAATAGTAACCCTCGGCCTCAGTGCTTAATTAGTCTTCAGACTTTGTGGTGAATTGTGAGAGGTTTCTTCATTATCAAAACTCATAGTTTTTGTTCAGGCCAAATGTGCATATATCTTATGACTCACAAAGACCCACAAAGAAGAGAGTAGTATGAGTATAGACAAAATGGCAAATAATCACCGACTTATGTTCTGCGTTTATTGTTGGAAACCTAAGTGTGATTTAATACATGCAGATAATTTAACAGAGTGTGAATGTACAATTTGTGGAAAGAGACTGGTGTGTCATAATAGACTATAAAAATAATTCAATTAAGTGTGTTTCATGGAGCATAAATACAGTGTAATTTGGAATATTGCACATCATAAACTGATATAAACTGACTGCAACCAGTTACCAATAAAAACTTAGTTGGCAATGAAGCACTTTACTACTCAAATTTTAGAGAAAGATTGTGTTATATTGTCATATTGTTCTGCTAAGCTTCACCGGTAAAAGATGTGATTTCTAATTGTTGGTCCGTTCTTCCACATTCTCATCAATCACCATGTGTGATTAGGATCTTTGTGCTGTGGCCAAAATGCAGGAGCAGTAAATGTGTTTTGATAAACTGCTCCTGCACTGCATGATGTAATTAATATAATCCAGCACAATGCTGGAAATCTGAGGAAATTTAACTCAGGAGCTGTTGTCATGCAGCTACAGCAGCAATCCTGAATATATACTGAATATATACTGAGCTTAGAGGCTCAATATACATGTGGGAACATGCACTTCTATTAACCCATATAGAAATGTAATATATGACATATGTCCCTATATCAAGAGTGATGTACCATACATGTCACCTAGAAGGGGATATGTTATTATCACAAATATACATCCTCTGGATATATGAAAATATACTTATGACATATATGTAGTAGCCATAGTAAAATTTGTATGCACATTAATTAAAATATCTATATGATGAATTTTTATATGGTATAACATGTTGCCATCATGTGTGTTAACACTATATATTTAATTTATATAAGCAAGTATATAAAACAACAAACATAAACATTCTATATGCTTATATAGGGTTTTCTGCCAGGAGAGCAATAGTGCAGCTATGCCAGAACTAGTGTATCTACAGAGGGAGACTTATTTGACTTTGACCATGTAAGAGTTTTGAACCTTCTCATCCATTTACCCCCTGAAATAAAACCTGAATCAGTCAAGGAGGTCAGATACATTTTCCAGTCTCCTGCAGTAGCTTGCAGTGATACTTTGTTATGTAAAACCAGCACTTGAGGGATCTCAAACCTTCTCCAGGACAAAATTCATGTTCAATTTGGCATCAGCAAAATTACATTTACTGGTCTGACTTTAATCATATGAGATTAATCACAGGCCTATGAAAATGCTAAAAGAATTTAAATTTTTCTCTAATTAAAAACGCCTTTTGTAATGGTCAACACGAACCATGAAGAACCTGGTGGCCCCCCAGAATTATAACATTTTTAAGGACAAAAAGGGGAAAACATCAAGGAGTTAAGTAACTTTTCTCTTCTCATATTCTCTCAGATCTTTTTGGCCTTTTATGTTAGACATCTAACTTGGCCGAGAACAACATGCACTGGTCCAGGGAGATTTGCAGAATGCATGTTCAGCAGTTTTCCTGACCATGAATGGGCAAGCATGTTGGGGATGCCACAGAATGCCTGGTTTGGGCCAAGAGAGCCAAAGGAAACAGTGGGAGGAGGAAGAGATGAGTCTGCTGGTGCTTTCTGCTGTGACTCAGGAGCTGCAGTGAGAGTGCGTTTACAGCTCTGCTGCTCAATGTGAAAGTCATTACAGGCTCCTGACTTTTAATAGCTCTTGTGGAAAGATGCAGAGCCAGGGGTGTGAGTCATAGATGGGACGACTACAGCAGTAAAAAAATCCTTACTCCATTCCCCTCCCCTTGTTCTTTTGGCCACAAACAGGATGAAGCTACAAGGGATGGAGCAGAGCTCCCACGCTCTTAGTTTAACTTTGCCAAGTTCATCAATTGGAAAGTAGTTGAGCAAACCACAGCTACATGATCGTTCACCAAGAGGGTCACCTCAGCTTCAAGGCCCCATTAAATGCTCTTTTCCTTTGGTTTCCTGACATCAAAACACAGTTTGAACCCCCAATTATTATTTCACTCATCTTCAAAACAGTTCATGCAGATGAAAACAGTGGCCTTTGGTTTTCAAAGTTCCTCCAGCGTTGTTCAGAGAACCCACACGTTCTTCAATGATGTCTTTCAACAACTGAAGTTTGTGGCATGAAGCTCAGCAACCGCCATTCCTCAGCATTTACACTGGCACTCCTGTGGCCCTATATGAATCATCAGCTTGTGGAAATGTATCACAACCACTGGTCTGGTAAAGGCAGCATATGGTAGAACCAAAGGAGCCTGATCAGTGAACTGGAAGCAATGAGAACCCCTCTCATCTAAATGACTCCTGATGATATGACGCTGTCACAGAGTGAATAAGAAAAGGTTGCATGAGGACACAAGGCTGACATTGATCCTGTTTGTGAGTTAGGAAGAAGTAAATGAAAAGGCCTCAAGTTGAAGCAACCGCTAGTAAGCCACAGTAAAGAGAGAGTCAGCCTGCTTTTATCATTTTATGAGCAGGAAATTTAAATTCACAACCTTGAATATTAATTGTATTGATTTCTGAAGATGAAAACATCTAAAACATAATTCACTACATGTCTTATTTTCTTAATTTATGAGGTTTACCTCTACAAAATCACTACAATGCCCCAACGTCTTATTATATGAAACAATGTTGACTGGTTCAGAGTCCAGATTATGTGTAGCCAGAAAACAGATGCAATATAGTCCTGTAATCACAAAATGTCCAATTTATTGACAGAGAAATTTTCAATAATGAGAAACAGAACCTGAGAGAAGAGCAGTATTGAAAGGGGAGCATGAATTAATTGAGACATGGGAAGGATTCCCATTATTTCACATGTTGTGTGCTCCTGCTGTGACCCTTTCATCACCCTTCATCCATCAACAACATGATGATCTGCACTGTTTAATGGAGCTGAGGTTATTTGTTTTAATACATATTCTGCTGTGTGGTTGCACGTTGGAAGAGAAACGGTGGTTTTCTTTGGCGCGAGCTGAATGCCTCGCCACTGTACCACTGTGAGCCTCTCTTAGTCATTCTCTTCTCAGTGTGGAAACTCTGACACACAAATGCCAGTTACTGTGAGCTCTGTGAGGACAGGGAACGTTATTTTTCTCATTTTTTTCAGTTACTCAACACCTAATAGAGTGTCACATCAGACACGTCTGAAAATGATGGATGCATTTAAGCAAAATGGCTTCTGAAGGGTCTGCATTAGTGGTGGCGTGTTGCCTCAGGTACCTGAGAGAAGATGAAATACGATCCAGGGACTTCAGTCAGAGGGAAAGACCCATGAGTCACCGGCGGAGGGGTTTACTATGGGACAGGATTTAACACCATGTGACAGGATTTTACAACTTTAGAAAGTGATCGTCATTTATCCTCTGTTTCAACAGTTGTGAGGTGAACGGTAAAATTACAGTTCATCTAACAGATCATTCATTCATATCCTTTTTTTTTTAGGGTCACAGGAGGGACGGAGCCAATCCCAGCTGACACTGGGTGAAGGCGGGGTACGGCCTGGACAGGCCCTCAGTCTATCACAGGGCTGACATATGGAGACAAACAACCACTGATGCTCATATTCACACCTAATTATAGCCACCAGTTAACCTGCATGTCTTTGGACTATGGGAGGGATCCAGAGCACCCAGAGAAAACCCCACAGGCAGGAGAAGAACACGCTAACCAATGCACCACAGTTCAGTTGATTGTCCAGTGCAATGTGTTAATAGATGATTAGTTGCATAGATGATGTATTGCATTTTGGCAAAAGCTGACGTAACTTTTTTGTCCCATAGTTGCCAGGCGGGGTGCAGCGACCTCTGAAGTTTTCACAGTGAGGTTGTCAGGCATGCAGAGACTTTCATTTTTACACATTGGATTTGTAAAAATTGTATAAATACTGAGCTGTATTGTTTTTTTTTTTTGTGTTTTTCCTTTGTTAAAAAAAACAGTTATGTTCAGGAGAGAATCTGAAAAGACCCTCTGTTATGTTCAGCATTAACATGGCTTTTGGAGCAGTGATGACAGCAACAGTTGGTGATTCACTGTATCAGCTTTCACACATTTAATCAATTTGTGCAGCACAGTGTGCCATCATAGCTCACAGTGAACACAGGGATGGTTGTGCTGTGATGGATTCACAGAGAGAGAAACGACTACTGAGAAAAGCATTTTACTGTTCAACTCCAACAGCAAACATACTGCACAGTGTGTCGCGTAGGTGTATATTCACTATATGAAACGAGGTTTGCATGTGTGCACATGTGAGTGCATGCTATTACACTCACTGGCACGCAAGATGCAGCTGCTGAAGCCTTAAAACATCTGTCTAAAAGAGCAAATTCCCACCCACAGAGAGAAAGAGTCAGCACTGGTGTAAATATGTCAAGTCTCACCACTAATTGTGAGCAGTTGTTTTGAGTCAGGGTTTTGGATATGAATAATTATCCTCTGGTGTGATGTTATAATATGCTAATGAGATTTAACTGTATATGATGTGGGACATTCAAACATTGAGTCCCACTTTAACTAAAGGCTTGACA
The DNA here is from genome assembly GCF_046630095.1 of Trachinotus anak. Taxonomy (NCBI): domain Eukaryota; kingdom Metazoa; phylum Chordata; class Actinopteri; order Carangiformes; family Carangidae; genus Trachinotus; species Trachinotus anak. The sequence continues at coordinate 4,034,957 of NW_027273890.1, forward strand.
GCAAAGTGTACAAAACCAATATAACCAAACCAGACTGTCATGTTTTTCACTGATCATGCATAATGACTGGAAGTGTGCCTGTCCGGCCAGTCAAAAAAATTAACTACATGGCCAAAAGTATGTGGACATATAGACGTAACACCCATATGTGATAGCTTAACATTTAATTCCAAAACCATGGGCACTACTCCACCACCAAAACAGCCTTTACTTCTTTTTTCCACCAGATGTTTGACCCTGCTGCAGAGATTCCCTCCCATTCAGCCACAGGGGCATTAGTGAGGTCCAGCACTGAAGCTGGGTGAAAAGGCCTGGCTCACATTCAGCATTCCAGTTGATCTGTATCCCAGCTAAGATCAGTCAAATTCCTCCACACTGAATCGGGGAAATCATTTCTCATGGGCCTGGCTTTGTGCACAGGGGGGGCCTTGTCATGTAGAAACAGGAAACAGCTAAACACATAGGCTACTCTCGCCATTATTGTCTAACACATAACTGCACCCCGTAGCACTGAAATTTAATTGAAACTACTTAGCCCAGACAGGGGTGTCCACACACTTTCGGCTATGTTATGTACATTATATATTAAATTCAGTATATATTCCCATCACACTAAACATCAATGTTGAGAAATGGTCTGAAAAACAAAATTCACTCGTGTAAACCTTTACAATATTTCATGTCAAACATTTACTTTAACTTTATCAGACAGTGATTAATGTTGGGAAAAAATTGGTGGACCGTGGTGTGAAATGAAGCAGTGATGAAATACTGAAGTGAAGTGGTGAGTTCGCGAGGAAATCAGGGGAGTTCATCAAAAGGATTAACTATGTCACACTCTGTCAAACACCCTAGGAGTAAGGACATCTGGAGGTTTTGCTGGGGTTGAGGACAGATTGCATCTCCAAGCCATTTAAATTCATTGACCAAATATTTAATTTTCTCCCCATCGGAGGCCAATGGAATTAACAATGATAAGCACAATGGACTAACCAGTTCAATTGTGGTTCCAAAGCCAGAAGATATAAAGACAGTAGGTCCCTCTGAAAGCAAAATCCCAAAGACCTTAACAGATGTTCAGATACCTGCATATATAATGTACACAACATGGCCAAAAGTGTGCGGACACCTCTGTCTGTGCTGGGTAGTTCCAGTAAAGGGAGATTAAGTATTGGTTTTAAACCCACCACAAGCAATTTGTCTGTAATTGTGGAACAAACTGCTCCTCAGGTTGTTTATCCCCATATTCTTAATTCTTAAACAGTCATGATAACGTGACGTCAGTGTCTCCAGCTGTAGCTACGACCCTGGTTTCTATTAAAAAACATGTTCTCGATCAGTTACTGTTCCACAGCCTTTTCATATGTGTGACTTTCCGTTGACCAGTGTGTCTGAAGCATCACCAGTCCATAAAAACTTTCTCTTTGAAACGTTTCCTTTTTCCATGTGAATGTATGAAGACTGTAGCTGCTGGGCCTGACCTCAGTGACGTCTGGGTACATCACTGTAGCACTTAATCAGTCTTTATCATTTTTTACAGGCTATTTGCATCCAGGTTGTCATCAATCAGCAGTAAATATATCACATGAAGTAGATCATTGTATGCAAACAATGATTCTTGTTTACGACTCACATATTGTTAAACGTATGATACATATTTACATTCACACTTTAACTTCATATCTGAGTTGCTGCTTGGCTTTTCAATTTGTAGCGTAAACACAAATAATAACATAAGTTTTCCCACTTCACACTAGAGCTGGTATTTACACTTTGTTGTTTGACAGCAACTTTACTGGCAATTAACTTGGAGATGTTTGACTTTGCGAGTTAAATATCATCCAAACAGCAGCCTGGCTGTCAGGTTCTGTGAAACACCCAATAGTGGATCACAAAGTTCAGAGGACCCAGCTCCTGGAAAAGATGAATGGCTTCTTCTTCTGGGAGCTCAGTCAGTGTCACCAAGCCACAGGTGGCAGCACTAATTACCTGACAAGATACACCTGGAGCAACAAAGAGCTCATAGCATGCATGAACTAGACTCATGCACAAAAACATGTGAGTGAAGTCTTCATCCAAAATGTTTCGTGTAGGAAATCTTTATATCAAAAATCTAAGGGGAGTGGCAAATACATGACCCATGAGGACCACCACCCAGACTACATTTCTAATATATCAGCATGTATAATATCTACTAATTATCTGCTACTAATATCTACCCTGTGGAAGGACTGTTTGTCTTTAGCAGACAGAAGTCACAGCATTTTTTGTGACTTCTTTCCTGAAAATTGAACATAACTTTTAACTGTTTGTGATCTATAAAACAGTTTGTGATGAGTGATCATGAAACAACTGACCATTATATCTAGACAAGGAATATGCTTAATCTTGCAGTATGAAGAGGAAATAACAGAGGGTATCTGAGGGTTCATATGCTGGTGAAGCTCATTTCCCTGCTAACTATGACTTTATTTTTTGGTTAATCTCATTTGTTTATCCCCTGGAAACCTTAAACATGTGCCTAAACCCAACCATGCCCCAACAATATGATATTATTTTATGTCTGCTATGGTTAATTCTCAGGTCCTGAGATGTTACTCCACACTTTGTGGGACTTCATAGTAGAGATGGGAAGTAGTTTTTTATAAAAACTTCAAAAACTGTCTTTGTAACTTTAATACCTCAAGAACTTTCAAAAGATATATTCATTGGTAACTTCGGTCTAACCCTAAAATTGGGATAATTACTTATGCTAACTTATTAAATGTCAAAAAGGATCATGTTAATACTGTATTCACTGAAACCTTATCTGATAGTAACTTGAGCACTTGTGCAAACTCCATACCATGCCTCCCCACTTCAATAAACCCAATTCTTCAAATTGCTTTATAGAAATAAAATAACTGAAAGATGACATTGTCTGTTATTAGCATCTGGTTTATCAGAATCTTTGAGCTCCACTTTATATTTGTGCTTCTGAATCTCTGTAACTTTTTCTTGTCTCCAAGACTTAATTCAAAACAAGAAAGAAAAGAATCAGTTGCTCATGTTTATTAGAAAGTCTGATTCAATTTTATTTCTCCTATACCCAGATGAAACACAAATTTCAGTAAAACCAAATAAAACAAAAATAAAAACAGCTTGACAAGTACATTCCATTTCTCAACAGCTGGAACTTGTATTTTTGAGGCAGTGGCTCCAGAAGTGCACTTTGTGTTACATTAATGTTTTTTTTTTGCATCTGAGCAGTTGGTCACTGTCTTTTTAAATACACAAACTGCCGTACAAGACCTGCGTAAACACTGCTGTGGATTCTGTGACTGTAAAAAATAGTGAAGGTATGATTCAACAGGAATCAAGTGAGCTTGAAAACAACATAAATCAATAAAAGCCTATGTTGCTATGTGAATGTGGAATGTAAAAAAAAAAAAAAAACACAATATAAAAAAAGATTACTGCACTGCGTAATGCCAGTCCTGCATGTACTGATTTATTGCTAATCTCTGTTCCAAGATATTCATATATGTTTCTTGTTTCATTATAAAACTGCATTTTAAAAAATATGAAAACTCATATGATGTTCCAGAAAAATTGACTTTACAAATCTGAATGCACTTAACAAACTCCATCTGGAAAACAAACATACTATGTAGCACCAGTAGGTTAAAACAAATCATGCAGCAAATCGTGTTGTCTTCCTTCTTGCTGTGAAAAAGACTACTTCAAGAATTTGGGGTATAAAGTCCATTTTTGTGGATCCAGTGCAGCCACCATTGCTTTGGTATTGCGTTCTTGTAGTGCGGCCATTTTGGATGGTTCTTCTCAGATCCCCTAAACAGAGGTAATAGCTGGCCACGTTTGTTTCTTCGGTCCTATGTTCTTATTGCAGCAACAACTCCTTGGTTGACGGGTGCTGGTGATGAATGGAAAGGAAAAACATGGTCAGTCTCTTAGTCTCTGTACAGATTAAGAGAGTGCGTCACTGATTTACCGTTGCACTGCTGTAACACTGTCAGACTCAAGCAAGCTGTATTTACTGAGACCTTATCTTATAATAATAATTTCTGTATCTCATAATAATAATGTCCTATAAATAACAAGCTCCTTATCTTTGTTATCTGTATTATTCATCTACGTAATGTTGAATCTCATAATAACCAAATAGGGATCTTGTTTTTGTAAAATCTGTAGCCTGTATAATCAATGTAGCTAGAGACACGCCAGGTTTATGAGGTAGGGGGGGTGAGTCAAAAAAAGAGCAACACTGAGTTTTAGCCAAATGCTAACAGCTATGTACAGCTAAAAGCTATTTATAAATTTAGTACTCTGTTTGAAACCGTCTGTATCGCAGGCTCCCAGCTCCTGGGCTGTGAACCAGTACCAGTTCTCAGGAAATTTATTACTGTCCCATGAGAATATGATCTGATCTTGCAAGAAAAGCTGAATAATAATTTAATACATTTAAATATTTATGGGCTAATTTTGTTTTGCTGCATTTTCCAAATCATTACCTGTCAAACAACATAATGGTTTTTAACATGCATTCTCTTGCACATTTTCCCAATTTAGTAAATAACCACAATGAAACACAGACCAAATGAAGTTCTTATAATTGCCCATTCCCCCTCTCTCTCTCACTCTCTACTGACAGATGTCTAAAATGTGACAATGTACTTTTTTGTAAAGGTAAATCTTGTATGTCTAAATCTTGACAGATGTATTTTATAAGCTTATCATATGTGGTTTTATGTACCATCTTAATCTAAATCTGTATAAATATGAGAAATGGAGCATGTAACTATGAAATATAACAAGAAAAACAAGAAAATGATCGAGTTTTCTCTTTGTTGAATACAATGTGTTTCCATAGACAACAGGCTAAGAAAAGACACTGGAGTTTATCTGCATGACTCATATTATGTAATGTTAATGCTGCAGTTGTTTATTGGCATCCTCCAAATGTGATATACATGTGCAACTCGAAGTACAAAGCCTTGGTTTATTTGACTTGGTGAGTCACTGACAGATATCTTGATGTTTTACTATGTGTACCCTTTACTGAGGAAAATCCATGCTGCAGCATGCTACATCTCTGTATTTGACTGTTACCATAGTGCACTGCCAGGAATCGATTACTTATGCTAGGAGATTAATACTATGAACATGACATGTACCTGGTTTTCCACAGGTCTTCATACACTGTTCATGTGTGTTGAAGCGATTCTGGTTTCCACCGCAGCCTCCGTACCAGAAACGTGTACAAGTCTTGCTGGGAGCATCGTAGTACCACTTGAGAACAAATTTGGCACAAGTACCTTCCTCTCTGGGGAGCTGGCAAATTTCCACGGCTGTAGAGGCCGCTGTGAGGGACGTGACAAAGAATAACGATAAGTGAGAGCATGAGAAGACATGCAACTAGAAGGCAGTCAGAGAGCAGATTTTTATTCTTCCATAATCGTAACATATGCCACACTCTAGAGTAGACTTTGTTTTACTCTAAGTATCTTGAGCCAATTTCCTCCACTGCTGACGAGATGCTGGCAAATTGAACTTGCTCTATATGAGGTCTGCTGCCAAAGAAACAATGAACCAGTGAACAAGGCCTCCTATTCATTTTATTCGTGGTTATGACTTGGCTCGCTCCTGTGACAAAAGCATAACCTTCTCTTTTTCCGTGCTTGGCTTTTTACTTGTTCCATCAGTCATTTGGATCATCTGAGGGGCAGCGGAGGAGGAGGGTGGGTTTGTAGTTGCATACAAAAGACTTGTTGTCTTGGTAAATGAGCACATTTTATGGAAATTGAATTATGTAACACATATAACATGGCAAGACTGGTGACTTAAAGTCCATATATACAATATGCCCAACATTAGAGATGGTCTGAAAAAGGTTTTGAGGATGTGGATTTGCTTGTTTAAAACTAGACCATGAAGGAAGTGGGATTTTTTTTTCTTTCATATGGGCTAGCTTTTGCATAGCACACATGTGCAACCACATCAAAGTCAGTTATGTCATCAAAAGAGGAGGTTAGAAAGAAAGGAACAGTAACAAAATATGCCAACAGGAAACTACATGTGTTATTGAAGGTCTATTAATCTCAGTGAGTGCACATCAGATCTCACCAGGGACCGGCAGGATCTCCACCTGTTCACCCTGCTGCACTTTGGGCTGAGGCTCTGGCACTGTTGAAAAATGAAAATAAAAATGTAGTTAGTGAACAACTATAGAAGGATTTTTAAAATGGTCTCCAGTTTTTCCAGTACCTCATGTGATCAGTGTCAGGTCACGATTTTATTGTCCCATCAATACATGTGACTTGAAAATATACATCAGGAATAACACTAGCACTGGTACTTTTTACTATCTCCAGTAAAATGTAAATAATGTACATGGTCATCATGTATGTAACACGATGTTATGATGACTGATACATGTCCCAAACTAGAAGTCAGCACCCTCACCAGATTATCATCCATTTTCATGACATAAAATTAAATGACATACAGAAACAGCATTGTTCATGTATTAAATTAGTATATCATAAAAAGTAAATTATTTTTTTTGCTGTAACAAAAAAAACTTAATTAAAACTAAAAACTTACTCTAAAAACATAATGCTTCAGTGTCTGTATTTTTAGAACTACATGCTTTACCACTAACATTAAAGACAGAAAGCAATTGGTTTCCATGCATTGGATGTTTCACTCCTAAACGGGAATATATTTTAAAGTGACTTCTACTTCTGCTTTAGAGCAGATAAACACATTGTTTAATCAGAGATGCCACAGCTCTGACTAGTATCACTGCTATTAGAGCCCCACATAAACCATTTTGGCATGTGGATAAATCAAAAGCTTGATAGGCCTGCCGTGCCTGGTGATGGTTGGTAAGCTATGGTTGGACAACGGGCTTTAACAACCAGCCATTTCTAGGTTTTGTTTGTGGGGCTGAAGCTGATAATATTCTGCATTATATTATTATCACACCAGGCAGTGGCACATTCCCTCACGGAGCCTGGCAGCAACAACCACTTACCTGACCTCATGCAGCGTTTCAAGCAGAGGGTCTCAGTGTCGAACCTATTGTCATTGCCTCCACAACCTCCATACCAGAACTGTGTACAGATCCCGCTCTTTCTGTCAAAGAACCACTTAGCCTGATAGTCTTTGCATGGCATTCCAGGGTCATAGTCAAGTGAGCATGGGTCTGCAAATTCATTAACTAGAACATGCAAAAAAACAAAAAAAAAAAAACAACAGTAGTAATGGACGACATACAGAGAGAGAGAGAGAGGATGGTTAAAACTACATGAGGCATACAGTGATCGTGTGCTGTTAAATAGTTACTAGTAACACTTATGGGTGGTCTAATGGGGTCAAATGAGTCTTAGTGCTGATATGGGTCATTCATACAGAGGAAAAGAAATAGCATTCAACATGGCATTCTATAGAGGGGTCAGGCTAATTGCATTATTAGGGAGTTTTCACATTTGAAAATTAAATGTTAGTGTAAAGTGTAAGTTTCCACAGGTGAACTGTTGAGTCAGTTAGTTATAACTACAGCTTCAGTGAAAGGTTAGTTCGTTTTAGTCATCTGCATGGCTGTGTGGTCCAGGTTATCTTCTCCATAAATCAACCCCAGAAATACTTTCTTCACAGCTTCACTGCAATCTGTTGATTCCTTTTAAGAAGAGCATTGTGTAAACTGCAGTGTGCTAGTGCTCACACTGGAGTATCAAAGTACTGCACTCACTGACTGTTTTTAATGAGGACAGCATTGCTGTTCTTATCATCACAGCTGACTGATAGTGGGGCAGGTGAAGAGGCTTGACCCTCCTACGTTTGCAGACGGTGAAGATGATCTCATGTTTCAGTTAGGCCTTAAGTTTTGTGTCTTCAATAAGAAGCAGCAGCTGTAAGCATTTATTCCCCCCAAAAAATATCCGCATGTGTTTCTATTTACTAAGTACAGAGTGACACAGATATTACAACCCCATTTGTCTGGTTTGTCAAAATACATTATGTGAAAGATTTAACCTACAGACTCTGATTTTGAGCCTGAGCAGTAGTTTTCATGTTTTCCTAAATGACCTTTAGTATGGTTTGGCATGTACTAGTGAGCTGAATAACAACACATTTGTGTGATAGCTCATTTGATATATTGTTGGATTACAGCATAGCACATTATGTTCTGTGAGTTGAACCATGGGGTTTTACTTATGTGACTCACATACTTCTTGGAAATCTCAGCCAAGCACAACTCTGTAGAACCCCCTAGTTTTAATGTACAAAGTTGTTAATTCAAAATGTTGAATTTGGGCTGAAAGTTCAAAGACAACTTTAAAATTACAGAATACAGGTTAAAGCAGGAAAAAAAGAAAGGATTATGCAGAAACAATGTAGACACTCACATATGCACATGTGTGCACAGTCACTCACCAGTTTCTGGTTTGTCCAGTGGTGTGGTATTTACAGTGCTGGTGCCTTGGCTGACTGGTTTATGCTCTGCTGCTTCTGTCAAAGTGAAACAAGCAGTAATGAAGCAGCTGCAATAACGCAGCAAAATGTGTGAGCTATGCAGGCAAGACTACTGCCTGAGTGTTTTCATTTTAATTTAGCTTACCTTTAGTTTATTCTTTTGTTTATTTACAAGTAACAAAATCACCAAAAAGATGTAAAGGATATAAACCAAAAAAGGAAAAAAAAACCCATCCAAAACCAAAATGTATCTAATATAGTCACTCACTATTCTCCAGATTTGTGTATGGTTGCAGAGAGAGACAATGTCAGAGCTTAGAGGCCAAATATAAACTCTGCACATCTAAATTCACTTATGAATAAATCCAGTCCACATGACTTGGCTGAATGCAATGCCACATTTCTGGAAAATCACCTAGGCAAGACTGCACAATTCAATTTTTTAAAATGACTGAGAAGGGACCAATGTGAGTGGAAAAAAGCTCCACACTCACAGGATTTGTTCATAAACAGAGCTTCAAATTGTCAAAGCCCAAAAGTTTTATAACCTGATGGTACTGATGAGGATACTACAAAGTCAGGAAACATTGCTTATCGTTTTGTAAAGAAAAAAAAAAAAAAGCCATCTTGTGGGATAAAAAGGAAGCTTGTAACCTATTTGTGTAGGTGTGTTTACGGACTTACTGGTAGTGACGATGCCTTTGCGGGTGGAGACAATTTGACCCTCTGCAGTGTAGGCAGTGACCACAACATGATATGTTTGAGTACTTTGTAAGTTGTCCACAGAAAGCTCGGTGCCTGAGACATTGGTCTTCAGTACCAGGGTGTGGTCGGCCAACTGTGTCACCACCACCTCAAAGTAGACAAAGAGTTTGGGGTTCGGGCTGCTCCAACGCAATTTCAAGCCACTGGAGGTGACATTGAAGACGTGCAGCTCGTCTGTCTCTGGGGTGGTAAAAGGCAGAGGCACAATGAAATCACAGGTTCAGAGAAAAGTAGGTCAGTAGCTGTGGTGGATGAAATAATGTTGGTTTTCAGTCTGAGACAGTCTGAGAGAAGTGTGAACAATGATGCTGATTGCTGATTTATGGGCAGTCAGTGTTAGCAGTTAGCTCACAGTTAAGTAAACAGAAATAACCAGGCCAAATCAAACATCACGTAAACTGACTCTGCCTGCAGAAGTATTTGAAGTTCATTTTAATACATCCTCAATCTCACCTTTGTGCTTTCTTTGATGAACCGCTTGGTGATTCTCGTGATGCTTCTGATGCTTCCTATAAATGTACCAGTAAATGGTGAATTAAATTATCAATGTTTCAAGAAATCTACAGCGAACAAAGACATGGTGTGGACATTTATAAAGGTATATATATATATATATATATATATATATATATATATATATATATATATATATATATATATATATATATATATATATTAGAAAACTTACTCCTGCCGCTGTGAAGATGTGAAGGGGTTTTTCAGTGGCTGGTCATTTTGAAACCACTTGCAGTTTTTGGAGACTTCAGGGGACATGTAGAAAGCATTTTCAACTGAAAAGACAAACACAGAGTCTCACTCATCGGGACATGAACAGCGTATGAAAGCCTGGGAAAATAAATGATTGACAAATGCCGATATCTGTCTTGAACTTACTGCTGATATACTTTGGCAGCAGCTGGCTAAAGGTCTGGAGGTGTCTGTCATAAAAGTGTGAGATACTGTTCAGCCGTTTGAAGAAGACGTCTGATGGCTCACTGGCCATGCGTGACAGGACACGAGTGTCTCCAGCGCTTAGCTTGTCACCCACACCCAGGATGACCAGGAAGTAGCCTCTGCACTTGACCTCAGTGGCAATACGCACCAGCTGCTCCTCTTCTTCTTCCACACTTCCTGTCACAAAGAGCATCAGCACTTTCCTGTCGCGTGGGAGAGGCACCTTCTCAAACACCAGCTCCACTGTTGACTCAATCGCCGCTGCCAGAGCCCGGCCGCCCTCTAACTGCGGTGTTTTGTCCAGCAGGAATCTGACAATATCCTGAGCTGAGTGGTGCTCAGTCAAGCCAATATCCACTTGGATGGGAGAGCCGGTTTTGTTGTGGAGGAACTCGTAAGGTGCTTGCTGGATCACAGCCACTCTAGCGTGGTGAACTGAGGATGTGGGATTTGAAGACACTTGAAGCGGTTCTACTATCTGTGCTATGTAGCGTTTAATCTCAGTAAAGACGGTTGGGTAAGTGGACTCAGAGCTATCCATGACAAAGGCCATGTCGATGTCCACATCTGTGGTGGAAGACCTCCTGTCTCGGTTGGCCAATGGGGGCACATAGTCACACATTTGGTCTGGAGAGCAGATGTCTAAAAAAAGAAACATGTAATGTCATTCAATTGTGAGATAACATAAGATTATAATTAGTGTTATTTTCCTTATTAATAATAAAAAAATCTGTTTATTTTTCATAAATGTAATGATAATGAACAAAATGCCTAATTTTCTTTCCATTTGTACTTGTCCATAGGCAAATGCAATGTACGTAGATATACTGAACTTTCATACATTACATATATATGTACATATAAAATAAAAGCACATATGTAAAAATATTCATGAAACTTATTAGAAATTGCAGCAGTTTCATATATTGACATATATCTTGCTCATACAAATAATTCATGTATGTTATTAACTTATATATTCATATATCCTTAGGATGAATATATATGATAATAATATAGGTGACATATATGGCAACATCCCTCTTGATATAGGGACATATATCAAGACATATATGTCATATATTATATTTCTGCACACATTTTCTGAACACAAACAGAATCAATAGGAAATATTCATGAACAAAACAATCTTTAAAAAAACTGATATTGTTCATTGAAAATGTGCAAAAATAAAAACAGTAAGTCCTGACTGTTTTATAAATAATAGAGTGAAAAAACACAACTCTTACCTAGGCAGATATGGCAGTTCATAATCTTTTGGATGACTGAATTATACTGTGCACTTCCAGGGCTGGGAAGGACAATTACCTGGGCCAAGGCCGTGTTGTTGACCTGGTGTACAAAAAGAAGAAAAGAGTCATTTTTCTTTTTCATCAAATACAGTAAATATGCCTCAAAAGCTGCTGTACTGTAAAATTCTCCTTTGATTTGTTTGTTGGTCGTACCTGCAGTGCTCTGGTGAGTGCTCTTTCCTCACGGTTGACCAAGAACAGAGTGGCGATTCCAGCATCATGGAGGCGTAGAGCTGCATTGGTAACTGCTTGTGCTTGACTGAGTGCCCCACCAACAAAGAAGATGGCCACTTTCCTCATGAGGAAGCCGCTGCGTACCCTCTTGAAGGTGTTCTGGGCCACAAAGCTCATGGCCGTATCCAAACTGCGCTGCTTGTTGGTCTGCAGGGTCTGCAGTCCCTCAATGCGCTGCACCAGAGCACGCTTCTTCAGTGCATCAGCAAAGCGGACCTCAGTGGTAACTTCACTGTTGTACAGGGTCAAAGCAACACGAGCTCCTCTTGGACAGTTGCTCTCAGAGATGGTGATGTCTCTGACCAGACGCAGGACTGTGTCACGCATGTTGTTGAAAACTGCACGGCCAACGCCCTGAGAGGCATCCAGGGCAAAGGCCAGCTCAGTGGGGTAGAGCGGGCATTCTTGCTTACCTAATAGTGAACACATAAAGATTTTATTTCCTTTATAGTAGTGGATACAGTGCATATGAGGCAATTGAAGCAGTTATTATATCATGAAAATTTGCACTTACCAAAACAGCAAGCTGGTAGAAAAAAGGAAACAAAACATGGTAAGACATTTTTATAACAACACAACACATGGACGTTATTACTTTTCAATATCTTTTTTCTATTTTTCATAAAATTAAGTTATACTCACGACAGTTGTCTCTAATCTTCTTGACGAGGTCACATTGCTGAAGGAAAAAAGAGACAAATGTTGAAAGAGGTTGCCAGCAGAAATGAGTTTTGTTCTGTTCATTCAATAAAACATTTGCAAAAATAAATGAGCACTGACCACAACGCCTGGTCCTCTCGGCCCCTTCTCACCCTGTAGAAGCAAAAACAGTCATGTTAACAGCAATAACAACAACATAGCAATATTATATTGTGCAGTTTATACTAGGTGTCATAAGTTTCCAGTTCACGAGAGGACACAATCATAAACAGACTGCTCGTGACAGTAGGTATTGTAACTCATATATAAGTCATTAATATAGAATTTACACCGTTTATTAGGAAACTGTAGAATTTGAAGTTGCTTACATATGACCCAGGATATCCAACTTCTCCCTTCTGTCCAGGTGGACCAACATTTCCGGAGACACCCTGGAAGGAATTGACAGAAAGAACAGAATTGATTTTAACTGGCTGAAAAGTTACATTATTGTGCATGCTCATGCTGCTTATTCACTACAAAGAATACATCTTGTAAATTTGAAAGTAGTCCTCTAGTGTGTCTCGCCGATCACACTGTATGTGTCCAGTGCTTAAACAAGCTGCATGTTGGAGGATTTGCTAAGTGATACCATCCAGTATGTACTGTTGAATTTAGAACATATGTACATGTGAACCAAATCCAAGTGTATGAAAACTTACCCTCTGTCCACGATTTCCTCTGGGTCCAGGTCCACCCTTGCTGCCAGGATCACCACCTGCTCCCTACAGTGATGGAAGTATATCAAATGAAAGTAAGTAACAACACCAAAAGGCAGCTCCAATAACCAGATGCAACACTACACTGTGCAATTTCACTGTAAGAGTCAATGTCTTTCATTACCTTTGGTCCTGGGAATCCAGGGAAGCCTTCATCACCCTGTGGAGTTAAATATACATACTTTATGTATTATTTGTATAATTATTATCACAGTGAATGAGTGTATAACTGCATATAATGTGAAATTTCTAACAGTAGTTTATTGATAATTTTCTTTTGAAATATTGCATTTTTCATGTTCTATTCAGAATTGTATAGTAGCTATCAGGTCCATTTGTGTGTTTGGGAAAAATCTTCAGATCACCACATATACATAATAAGGTGTCCTATTTAACTTGCCTTTCTTCCTTTGGGCCCTGTACCACCAAACCCATCTCTACCATCTTCACCCTATGAGAAAGATGAGAAGAAAAACAGCTTCACCAATGTTTTTTACTTTGTAGAAAGTTTATCAATGCAACTGCATACACTTCTGTAGTGAAAGGGAAACAAGAGCAACATCCTTTTCTCCCCTTTGTCCCAACATTTTGACAGTGTTATAATCTGTTATATGAGAAAATTGCTTAGACTTGCAACCTGAAGTTGATCTAAAGTTCTCCTGTTGAGGCCATAATTATAATATAACTGTTGTATAATCTTCTACTGTAATAAAAAGATATTTGGTTATTTCATTTTTCATCAGTTTTACATTATGGTGCATGCAAAGAAGATGTAGTTCCATCCTTACAGGCTCTCCACGGGGGCCAAGAGGTCCAACAACACCCTTAGGTCCTGGCTCTCCTGGCTCTCCCTGCAAAACCACAGAAAGAGTGAGACAGAAATACTAAAAGATTCAAAGAGAACGTCGAAGCTTTAAGAAGGAAATGTTTCTTTAAGTTGGCCACTCCATTGCTATAGATTTAATTAAGCTCATATGTTTTGTATTTTTTTTTTCAAGCAGGGCCTTGATGTTTTCTTATAGTGCTTTCATTAGACTACACATGTGTGCCCAGTAATATGAGAGAGCTTGGCTTAGTGCAGTGTGTTTATAGATGAAACAACCCTGTTATGGAAGAACATAAGTCACGCTAAGTTATGTTCTGCCTAGTACCTTGCGACCAACAGCTCCTCTTCTGCCCTTTTCTCCAGCAGGACCTGGGTTACCTCCAGGACCCTAGAAAACAAAACACCAGGACATTAGGGTTAGGTTTATTCTGCCAAAGACATAGCTGAAGATTTTATTTCATAAAATGGTCTTAAGAGGTTTACACACCCTGGGTCCAGGGTTCCCATCTTCTCCTCTGGGTCCGGGGGCACCATTTGGTCCAGGTTGACCCTTAGTAAAGACAAATCAGACAGTGATGAAGTGCCATTCTCTTGCATGTTAAAGCAAGACTTTCAACCCACGAGTAAAGAATGAACACACATTTCTAGATTGATAAATACTCCAGTCACAGTCCAGTCAAAACGATTTGTCATATTACTAATAGAGGCCAAGAAAAGAATTAACAGTAATGATATCATTTGCTATGATACATGTTTTGGCAAGTGTATTCGTAGGCTGATTAATCCGCCAAATAGTATTTAAAGAATGGTGCACTTACTCTAGATCCTCCAATACCAGGCTCTCCTCGCACACCGTCACCTCCAGGCTTTCCAGGATTTCCCTTTCATCACATGCAAGGATTTTACAATTACTCCCAAGATCTACAAGAACTACTGCAATAAGTATTAAATAATGTATGTTATCACAAAAAAATTACTTACAGCCTGTCCAGGTGAGCCTCTTCTGCCATCAGCTCCCTAATTAAGTAAAAGTGGAAATAAGTTTTGGTAAACCAAAAAAAAAAAAAAAACAGTGCCAATTTCAGCATTTCAATTTCAGCAATTAATTAGCGCAAGGCAAAATTGTTTACCCCTCTTCCAAGTTCACCAGGACTGCCCTTCTGTCCATCCTCACCAGGCTCACCCTATAATTTTAGAACATATATATCAGTAAAACAAACTGTCGGCAGGGTGTCTTTTACTATAATAATACAATGTGCTCAGGGGGACGTTACCGCTGGTCCAGCATCGCCAGGGTCTCCTTTAGGTCCCGCCTGGTTGTTATCTTGTCCGCTTGTACCCTATTAGAAAATGTCATACTTTCAATTTCCCAAGAAAGCTGGCAGAGAGCATGTTCTTATTTATAAAAATCTGCATGGGACAGTAATCAAGCAGCAGTAAGCAGGCTGAGGGAGGGACATACACCACTGGCCACTGTTGAGATATGGATGAATATAACTTGATGAATCCTTCATACAGGTAACAACTTACTGCTCTCTATTTAAACACATTTACCAAAACTCCTCAAAGAATGAATATAATTACCCTTGATCAGTTCAGTTGATGCAGGTGTAAAACAATATATCAGTTTAGAGATAACTGTTAATTCTGATGGTAAATGGCACTGTAGAAAGTTTTCATAATACTCACAGGGTCCCCTCTGATTCCCTTTTCTCCAATGTCTCCTGTTTGCCCTTTGGCACCTTTGGGACCCTAAACACAATAAATATATAGTGAGCATTTATCAGCACAAACTATATGACATAAAAATGTGTTAAAACTGCATCTAGTCTCTCACTCTTCTGCCAGGGTTTCCCCTGTCTCCTGGGGGTCCAGCCACTCCACTTTTGCCCTGAAAAACATTTAGCAGAGACCAATTAAAGCCCACAGTCATGCATAAGCCAAAGCATATCTTTGCCACATAAAGACATTGATGGAACTCTGCTAAGCTAAGCTAAGAAGTGATGCAATAAAAAATGACTTAATGACATGACCTAATATAATGCAGACTTACCTCTTCTCCATTGATGCCATCAAGCCCAATTTCTCCAAATTCACCCTGCAACATGATGTCAGTTAGATAATCAGTGCATGAACGTTTATGCTTTATCTTTATATAATAATGATGACTTTAAACAAAAGAAAAACAGTCACCTTTTCTCCTGAGTAACCACGAGAACCCTGAACAGAAGAAATAAATAGTGTTTACACCATTATATTACTTTAAAAAAGTATATACCCAATTTACAATAACAAATTAGGATTACTTGAATGTTAAAATTCAAAAAGAAAGAAAGTTTAAATCAAAGCATTTACCTTGACACCTCTCTGTCCAGGACATCCCTGGAAACCCTGTGTTCCATTCACACCAGGAGGACCCCTCTCTCCCTGTCATTACACAATAAAGACAATAAAATATTCTGAAGGGGCAAAAAGGATGAAATCTGAAGAAACACAAAGAGGTGGGAAATAAAAAACACTGGAAGTTTTCACTGTCTCTCATGGAAGCACAGCATTAAAACTTACAGGTCCACCCTCATCTCCAGGATGTCCTTGGCTTCCTGGTAATCCTGCACTACCCTGAAAGACAAAACAACCAAATTAGTTTATGATTTG
Organism: Trachinotus anak; assembly: GCF_046630095.1. Lineage (NCBI taxonomy): Eukaryota > Metazoa > Chordata > Actinopteri > Carangiformes > Carangidae > Trachinotus > Trachinotus anak. The sequence continues at coordinate 4,051,600 of NW_027273890.1, forward strand.
AGAAAAAAAATTTGTAAAATTAAAATGTTTTGAAAGGAAAACCTTTTGTATGCTTGGAAGTAGCCTACATGAATAAATATATTTTCCTTTTTTTGACATTAGATACCTTATTGCCTGGAAGTCCAACTGCTCCTCGATCTCCTCTGGTGCCAGTACATTTGCAAGGCACTCGACAGCACTCTCTTTCTGCAATATTGTCCTAGGCATCAAATGAAAACAAATATTAAGTAATTTCCGAGAATAAAGATTAAAAAAACGCTTCAGTGCTTCTGACTAATTAGTACTCACCAGTTCTTCCACAAGCTCATAGTCCAAGTCCATGATATTGACTCGTAAGGGTCTGGTGTACCTGAAGCCACGTCCATATTCCAACATCAAGGCCTCCTCAAATTTGGGCACCCGCTCCAGCCCAACCAGAATAAAAGTGTTCACTCCTGTTTTGCACATAAAAGAGTTTAAGGAACAATATTATTCTCTGTAATTACTTCTGCTATAATTTCACGGGGGCTTAAGGACATATGCTATTTGTGCTGTATCATTTTTTTACCTGACTGCTGAAGCTCATCAACTCGCCTTTTCATTTCAGCATATGGGGCGTCAAGACCATCAGTCAAATGAATGACAACCTGCAGGGGAAAAAAACATGATTCAGTCTCACATGTCCTCTGTCTTTTCATTAGTAATTTTAAACTAGGAATACTCAGTCAAGTTTTTTTGGCTAAATTTAGACATACTTTGATCTAATTAATTACTAACTTGTCAAGAGCAGTTTAAGCCAACAGCAAAATGAAAAAACAAAAAAGAGAAACTTCTTCCTGGATACTTTGTACACTGCTCTTTTCTAATAATAAAGAAAGAGTTAGACTCAGAAATGATCTGTGTGATGATTATTCTGCCAAACCTGATGTCCGTTATTCACTGGTGCACACAAATACATTCATATTCATACATTATAAAGTTTACTGGCATGTGAGCAAAATGAAACAGTGTTGTTAAAAAACAAGAGCAATACTAGCATGATGAGGTGTACAATACACCAGTAGACCAACAGCAGAATAATTTTTCAATAACTAACCTTGACAACATTGTCCTGTCTTGTTTTGAATCTACTGGTGTAAGCTGAGATGGTTTTGCCATTGAGAACAAAGGGACCACGATTCCGTAATGCTCTGAAGCCCTCAAAGAGCTCATCAGCATTGTCTGTGAAGTCCAGCTGGACAGGCTCAGAGGCGGAATCCATGGCCAGCATGCCCACTTGCACGGAGGGAATCTGCCCAGATGAGCAACTGATAGCTGCCATTTTGGAAATCCTCTGCAGAATGGCACCCATCTTGCTCTGGAGATTGGTCTGAGTACTAAATATGTTCTGGCCAGAAACATCAAAGCCCACCAACACCTCAATGTTGCAGGCTGTAAAACAAAGCATGGTTTTATTTTAGTCATTTTCGTGAACCAGAGAAAACTGAAACTGAAACCTTTAATTAAAAGTGAAATAACCAGGCCATAAGCAAGAAACAAAAATACTATGTCTCTTACTTTTAGGAACATCTGGCCCGCTAACACAAAGCTTTCCCTTGACTTCATCATCCAGAGTCTCCAGGATTTGCTCGTTGAGTTCTGAAAGCTCCTGAAAGGTGCTTGCTCGAGCCACAGTGGAAGACTCGCTTGCAATGTTTTCTAACTCACTCCCAGTGTCGCCCACTCCTACAGCAAAGACTCTCACGCCTTTTTGCTTCAGAGCAAGGGCTGCTGTTTTGCTGTCATCTGCTGATCGCCCTCCAGTGACAACCATTAGGATCTGAGGAGTGCCCTCATCCACCCTACTGCCTTTTTCTTTGGTAAAGTGAACATCTTGAACGTGGCGAATGGCTGCACCAATGTTGATTTTACGTCCACCTTTGTACTCTGTGCGTTCAATGGTATTTAGAATGTCTTGCTTGTTCTTGTGCGTGTTGAGGTACAAGACATCAGTCACATCTGCAGCATAATGTGCCAGGCCAATCCGCAGGTTGTCTCTCTCGTTGTAGAACAAGTCAATTAGATTTATGATAAATGACATCACTTCTCTGAAGTTATCCCGGCCCAAGTTGATGGAGCCATCCACCAAAAATACTATATCAGCCTTTTTAGCTGGTAGACCTGTCAGAAGAAGGGAGACACATGAAGCAGATAGGGTCAATTAGATTTTGGCATTATTTATATGTTGGACATATAACTGATTTATGGTTAAATGCATGTTATTGAAGTATCTGTGTTATGTGTACATTTTGACACAGCTTACTTGGATCTACATAGTCTGTGGGTGGCTCCTCAGGGATAGTCCCACTCAACCTGGCAATAAACCTGTCCTTAATTGCTGATAGTCCGGGGAATGAAGGAACCTGAAGAACATCTTCTGGGGTGGTGGCAATTTGAGTCAGTTGCCTTGTGTCAGCGCCACCAGCTCCAACACCGATGCAGCCTACCCGGGAGCTCTTAAGCAGAGGTCCATAGATGGAAACGTCTTGGGAGGAACGCCCGCCTGTGAGAACCACAAGATGCTGGGAGGCCTCAGACAGACGCACACCAGCAGAGGGTTTTAACTCATTCTGTAGTACATAGTTAATAGCTTCAGCCAGGTCTGATGACCGTCCACCCATCTGACGCAGTCTTTTGATTGCAGAGATAACAGCTGGCTTGTTGTTGTGTGAGTTGAGTGAGAACTCTGTTTTAACTTTGTCAGCATACTGCACAACAGCCACACGCACTTGATCAGGCTGCACGTCAAGTTGTTGGACAAGAGTGAGGATGAAGTCACGGATATGAGCAATGCCACCAGCACCTGTGGTGTCTGAGCCATCAATAAGGAAGATAATGTCTTTTTTCCCAAGATTTACGGGGTCTGCAAGTAAGCACAAGAGAAAGGGAGATATACTTTATTCCAAAGCATATTAGCAAAAGACCGATGCATTTTTTTAATATATAAAATTTTTATAATAATTAGTCCTGCACCATCGGTGTACCATGGCTCTGTTGTTTAGTTATACAATGAATGAAAAACAATTCTAAAATGCAATTAATGAAAATATTTATCAGTAATTGCCTTTGGCACTTACAACTTGAAGTTAACATAAACCTTCCATTTGAAAGTATTTCTTACCTATTTCCACTGGAGTATAACTACTGATGATATCAGCGGTGGAAATTTTTTTGACAGAATCAATGAGCTGTGTCTCCACTCTTGGAAGCTGCTGGAAACTGTCAACTGTATATACAAGTTCAGGCTTCAGGGAAATCTGTTTCAGTTCATCAGGGTCAGCATTCCTTGAACCAATGGCAAGAGGGGCAACTTGGCTTCTCTTAAGTTGGTCAGCTGGAGTGGAAACATCATCTGTAGACTTGCCACCTGTAACTAGGATGAGGAACTGAGGAACACCATCCTCAATGCGGCTTCCCGCTGACCTCTGGTAGATGTTTCTGGAGACCCACTCAAGAGCACGGCCTGTGTTTAGACTGTTTCCTCCTTTGCTTCGAAGTTTCATCACAGCCTGACGTACCTCATCTTTGGTGGAGAATTCATTCAGAAGAAATTCCAGCTTCGGGTCATCGCTGTACTGTACCACTGATATTCTGACCTTATCCAATCCTATGTCCAGCTTCTCCACAACTCTTCTTATCATTTCACGGATGGAAGGAAACTCACTACGCATTGCGGTTGTGCCATCAATTAGAAATACGACATCCCTCTTTTCTCCTCCTGTGGATGTTGGTGTGATTACTGTTCAAAAAGAATACACAGAGACAAATATGAGCACTAACTACAGAGTTCCTAATAGATAGAGGACATACAGTATGATGGAGAATGTCATATATCATGTAAAGAGTATGTCACATGCAGAAATTCTTGTTGATTTCAACACATACTGTAATAAAGTAAGTGAGGTGTGTGCAAATGTGCTTAGGTGGTAAATCATTTTTAAACATAAATTAATTGCGTAAAATTACCATCATAGTCTGGAAATACTGGACGCATCCTGTTGATGTCATCATCTGACAGTTCAGTGAGAGTGGTGATTAAGTTTTCTTGGACTGTGTACAGGCCAGGGAGGTCATCTACAGCAAAGGCAAAGTTAGGCACATATGACACCACCCGGAGCTCTGTAGGGTTAACATCCCTGGTCCCAATGCTGAAGGGAAGAACTCTAGATTGTTTGAGGGTAGATGCTGGACGATTGATGTCATCTGTTGAAGACCCACTGGAGATGACAATTACAAACTGCGGTACACCATCTTGCTTCCTGCTTCCACGTGCTGTTGTCAGAACATCCTGACCCACAAACTGAAGGGCCTGACCCAGGTTTCGTTGTCTTCCTCCTCGCTGTCTCATTCCCCTTACAGCATTCAAAACACCCTCTTTGGTTGTATGTGAGTTTAGATACATGTCAGCCTGAGCAAAGTCACCATACTGGACCACGGCAATCCGGATCTTATTCTCGCCCACATTGAGGCTCTCCACAACCCTGCGGATGAACTCCTGGATGATAGGAAATTCCCGTCCAACACCATCAGATCCATCAACAAGGAAAACGACATCCTTCCGTGGCCCCTGTGCCGCGGCTGAGAGAGAAGGAGAAAAGTTAATCCTTTGTTCTGCTACTATAAATAAATAAATACACACGCACACACACACACACACACACACACACACACACACACACATACATCTACTATATATATCCAAAGAGACTCTAAAGTTTATACTGGCTTAAATTTCATCAATAGCCTGAGAGTTTGAAACTTTATATCCAGATATAATATGGATATACAATCAATCCAGAAACCCCATTATGATGCTTTAAAACATCTTTTCAAACTATCAAGAGTTTAAAAAATACTTGATCTCACTACTGTTGTATATTTGTAATACACAAAATATTTTATTTATTATCCATCGATCAATGTGAAAATGTGGTTACCCCTTCTGAGTTTAGTTTTCCAACAATGCACCCCAGCCAGCTCTCATGTCATGTCAGTCATCCACACCACACACACAAGAAGCTACAGTTTGTGCTGAATTAAAAATCAGACACTTTTCAAAGCATCACCAGAAAACAACACAAATCCAATTTAAAATCAATACCAGGCCAAATTACATTAAGATGCAATCAAAGTAGAGAGCTCCAATACCACAAGACAAGTTAATCATTTGAAAACAGACATACAGTGAGACAATTTTTTTCTTGAAATTGAAGTTTGAATTTTGTGGTTGTCATATCCGTCTTGTCACTATTCTTTGGTTTTGTCTTCAACCTGTGCTGTCATGTTGCAACAATGGTGATTCGCTTCATTTGAAAAGGAGAACTGCACTAATTACTTTTCTAGACTAATCTAACTTTTTTTGTCCAGATTATAAAGAAAAGGAAACTAATTTCTGCAGTTACCCATTAATGACTAAACCAATATCCTGTCATTTGGTACATCATTCAAAAATAAAACTGACAAAGGAAAGATAATAGGGGAGATAATTCCAAATCACCACAAGAATGTATAAACACAGGCATCATGACAATACTACCAGAAATGGAATTGCTTCATATGAGATTTTTTCAATACAAAGAAAATTATCATTATTATTACTATGGGATATTAACACAGTTTGTGGATGTGAATATATTTATGAGTGAAAATAAACAGAGTATCCAGAATATCAATAGTGTTGAAAAACACATTAAGAAAATGACAGAGGAAAACTGGGTGCCAGCAATGCAAAGGATGCAAGTCAAGAAGATGGCTCAGACTCAAGAGTGTCCTCAGAATCAAGAATGTCCTTAATGTTTGAAGAGTGCTGATCTATGAATACAGAGGGCTTCAACTTTTCTTGAAAAAGAGAAGAGACTTTTGATAAGCCAAATCATTTCCACGTCATATGTGAGTTCTCCACATGTAGAAGAAATTAATATTAAAAATGAATTATTTCAATATACAAATGACTACAAAAGTTAGGTTTCAAGAAGTCCAGCAGCAACACATAAAAAGGTCTGGATGAAGTGGAAAATACATGAGTAAATGAAAAGAAAATGGTTGGTGTGAAATGCCTAACATTGCATTTCAAAAACACAATATAGCATTTGGACTTTTACTAAAATATTCAAAAGGATGCCATTAGAGGGAAAACTAGAGTAATTAGCCCTGGGCATGATGCATCGCTCAAATGAACTATCACGATATGTAATAAGTCAAAATGAAAAATGTAAAGTTTAGTCAGGTTATTGTTTTGTTTTTGTTTTTGTAGCCTGGACTTGTATGTAAATGATTCAAGGTAACTGAAGTGAAAGGAAGTGACAAATGAGACAATGCTAGAATCCTACACTTCTCAAATTTCATGCTGTGAAGTGAAGTATATGAATTGAGTACCACTACCAAGTCATAAAATCAAAACAATTACTATGCGTTACATACTATTATGAGGTAATACACGTACCAGTAATGGTTGGTGATTCTGTGGTGATGTCAATGACCACAGCCTCCACAGAGGACTGAAGCTGCTGTTGGACACTGGATAGATCAGTGAATTCAGAAATAGAAAGGGCAAAATTTGGAATGTGGGATATGTTCTGCAGTTCTCTGCTATCAGAACTCCTGGTTCCAATTGCAAAGATCAAGACACCCAGCTGTTTGAGAGCAGAGACTGGTGCATCAACACTGTCAGAAGACTTTCTACCACTTAGCAATATCAGGACCTGTGGAACTCCTTCCAGGCGCCTGCTTCCGGCAGAGGCAGTGAAGACATTATCCCTCAAGTACTGGAGAGCTGCTCCAGTGTTGAGGGTTCTTCCACCTTTGTGCCTCAAACCTCTGACAGTGTCGAGGATCTGGCCTTTTGTGGCGTACGTGTTCAGATAGAACTGCACAGTTGGATCTCTGCTGTACTGAACCACTGAGACACGGTCTTTGTTGTCATCCACACTGAGTGTCTCTACTACTCTTTGGACAAAGTCTCGCATAGCTGGGAATCCAGTTCTAGTACCATCAGATCCATCCAATAAAAACACAATGTCCCTCCCTGGTAGCTGTTTCTCCACTAGGGAACAAACGATTTGAAACAAGTATTTAGATCAATCTTTCAAACATTTCCTGTAGAAATATAATGTAATACACTTAAGCACAATACAATGTGCATCGTACCATGGGATGGGAAATAAAAAATCAATCGCTTTCTTACCAATGACTGTTGGTCTCAGAGGCATGCCCCTCACTAGCACTGTGCTCATTGCAGAGGAGAGCTGTTCTTGGACAGCGGGGAGGTCACTGAACTCAGACACTCTTAGAGCAAGACTAGGGTCATGTGTTATCTTCTGCAGCTCTCTACTGTCAGAGCCCCTCGTTCCAATGCCGATCACAGAGATGCCCTGTTGTTTGAGAGCAGAGGCTGGGGTATCTACACTGTCAAAAGACCTCCCACCACTTAGCAGGATCAACATCTGTGGAACACCTTGCAGGCGCCTACTCCCGGAGGAGTTTGTAAAGACATTGTCCCTGACGTGCTGGAGGGCTGCCCCGGTGTTGAGGGGTCTACCTCCTTTGTGTCTCAGCTCTCTGACCGAATCCACAACATCCTCCTTTGTGGTGTATGTGTTCAGATAGAAATTGACCTCTGCATCTCTGCTGTACTGGACCACAGAGACACGGTCTTTGTTTTCTCCCACATTGAGTTTCTCCACCACTTTCTCAACAAAATCACGCATGGCAGGGAAGCCATTCCTTGTGCCCTCAGAACCATCCAGAAGGAATACGATATCCTTTTTGGCAGTGTCAACTGAGAAAAGACAGGAAGACAAGAAGTGAAAACCTTTGCCAAAAGTACACTCCTGAACAAATTATCACCGAGTGGTGGGCTGTCTCTTTCTTTCTGTTTCTTGCTTTTGTTTTTTCTTTTCTCACAAGCACCTACAGCTGGCCACTTCAATGTTAAACAGCAGGGAAGCACACCAGCACCTCTGTTCAAATGCACACATGCAAGCTAAACAAGTATCAAACTTCATTTCTCTCCCTCAGCGTAGGTGAAACAAGTCACTTGGCCCTCGAGGCGAGAGGCCGCGCTAGTTCACGTACCAAGTACAGTTGGTGATACCGCGGTGATGTCAGTAACCACAGTCTCCACGGAGGACTGGAGCTGCTGTTCCACATTGGGAAGGTCAGTGAATTCAGACACAGACAGAGCGTTACTGGGATGGTGGGCTATGTCCTGCAGTTCTCTGCTATCAGAGCCCCTGGTTCCAATTGTAAAGGTCAAGACACCCAGCCGTTTGAGAGCAGAGGCTGGTGCATCAACACTGTCAGAAGACCTTCCACCACTTAGCAATATCAGGACCTGTGGAACTCCTTCCAGGCGCCTGCTTCCGGCAGAGGCAGTGAAGACATTATCCCTCAAGTACTGGAGAGCTGCTCCAGTGTTGAGGGTTCTTCCGCCTTTGTGCCTCAAACCTCTGACAGTGTCGAGGATCTGGCCTTTTGTGGCGTACGTGTTCAGATAGAACTGCACAGTTGGATCTCTGCTGTACTGAACCACTGAGACGCGGTCTTTGTTGTCATCCACGCTGAGTGTCTCTACTACTCTTTGGACAAAGTCTCGCATAGCTGGGAATCCAGTCTTAGTGCCATCAGATCCATCCAACAAGAACACAACGTCCCTCCCCGGACGCTGTTTCTCCACTAGGGAACATAAGATTTGAGACACGTGTTTAGGTTGGTCTGTCAAATGTGTCCTGCGTGGAATTCACCTGCTGAAAGCTAGCCTCAACCTTTGCCACTTACTCTACAAAGGTGGCACAACTGTTTTGCCAAAGAGGCACTGGCTGACCTGAACTTAGTCAAATACACTTTATCACATGTCAATTAGCATCCTAGCATAAGCTTGGAGTGTAAAAATGGGTCACTTCCTTACCGGTTACCGTTGGCGTCATGGCCGTGGCCTTCACTAGCACTGTGCTCATTGCAGAGGAGAGCTGTTCTTGGACAGCGGGGAGGTCACTGAACTCAGACACTCTTAGAGCAAGACTAGGGTCATGTGTTATCTTCTGCAGCTCTCTACTGTCAGAGCCCCTCGTTCCAATGCCGATCACAGAGATGCCCTGTTGTTTGAGAGCAGAGGCTGGGGTATCTACACTGTCAAAAGACCTCCCACCACTTAGCAGGATCAACATCTGTGGAACACCTTGCAGGCGCCTACTCCCGGAGGAGTTTGTAAAGACATTGTCCCTGACGTGCTGGAGGGCTGCCCCGGTGTTGAGGGGTGCGCCTCCTTTGTGTCTCAGCTCTCTGACCGAATCCACAACATCCTCCTTTGTGGTGTATGTGTTCAGATAGAAATTGGCCTCCGCATCTCTGCTGTACTGGACCACAGAGACACGGTCTTTGTTTTCTCCCACATTGAGTTTCTCCACCACTTTCTCAACAAAATCACGCATGGCAGGGAAGCCATTCCTTGTGCCCTCAGAACCATCCAGAAGGAATACGATATCCTTTTTGGCAGTGTCAACTGAGAAAAGACAGGAAGACAAGAAGTGAAAACCTTTGCCAAAAGTACACTCCTGAACAAATTATCACCGAGTGGTGGGCTGTCTCTTTCTTTCTGTTTCTTGCTTTTGTTTTTTCTTTTCTCACAAGCACCTACAGCTGGCCACTTCAATGTTAAACAGCAGGGAAGCACACCAGCACCTCTGTTCAAATGCACACATGCAAGCTAAACAAGTATCAAACTTCATTTCTCTCCCTCAGCGTAGGTGAAACAAGTCACTTGGCCCTCGAGGCGAGAGGCCGCGCTAGTTCACGTACCAAGTACAGTTGGTGATACCGCGGTGACGTCAGTAACCACAGTCTCCACGGAGGACTGGAGCTGCTGTTCCACATTGGGAAGGTCAGTGAATTCAGACACAGACAGAGCGTTACTGGGATGGTGGGCTATGTCCTGCAGTTCTCTGCTATCAGAGCCCCTGGTTCCAATTGTAAAGGTCAAGACACCCAGCCGTTTGAGAGCAGAGGCTGGTGCATCAACACTGTCAGAAGACCTTCCACCACTTAGCAATATCAGGACCTGTGGAACTCCTTCCAGGCGCCTGCTTCCGGCAGAGGCAGTGAAGACATTATCCCTCAAGTACTGGAGAGCTGCTCCAGTGTTGAGGGTTCTTCCGCCTTTGTGCCTCAAACCTCTGACAGTGTCGAGGATCTGGCCTTTTGTGGCGTACGTGTTCAGATAGAACTGCACAGTTGGATCTCTGCTGTACTGAACCACTGAGACGCGGTCTTTGTTGTCATCCACGCTGAGTGTCTCTACTACTCTTTGGACAAAGTCTCGCATAGCTGGGAATCCAGTCTTAGTGCCATCAGATCCATCCAACAAGAACACAACGTCCCTCCCCGGACGCTGTTTCTCCACTAGGGAACATAAGATTTGAGACACGTGTTTAGGTTGGTCTGTCAAATGTGTCCTGCGTGGAATTCACCTGCTGAAAGCTAGCCTCAACCTTTGCCACTTACTCTACAAAGGTGGCACAACTGTTTTGCCAAAGAGGCACTGGCTGACCTGAACTTAGTCAAATACACTTTATCACATGTCAATTAGCATCCTAGCATAAGCTTGGAGTGTAAAAATGGGTCACTTCCTTACCGGTTACCGTTGGCGTCATGGCCGTGGCCTTCACTAGCACTGTGCTCATTGCAGAGGAGAGCTGTTCTTGGACAGCGGGGAGGTCACTGAACTCAGACACTCTTAGAGCAAGACTAGGGTCATGTGTTATCTTCTGCAGCTCTCTACTGTCAGAGCCCCTCGTTCCAATGCCGATCACAGAGATGCCCTGTTGTTTGAGAGCAGAGGCTGGGGTATCTACACTGTCAAAAGACCTCCCACCACTTAGCAGGATCAACATCTGTGGAACACCTTGCAGGCGCCTACTCCCGGAGGAGTTTGTAAAGACATTGTCCCTGACGTGCTGGAGGGCTGCCCCGGTGTTGAGGGGTGCGCCTCCTTTGTGTCTCAGCTCTCTGACCGAATCCACAACATCCTCCTTTGTGGTGTATGTGTTCAGATAGAAATTGACCTCCGCATCTCTGCTGTACTGGACCACAGAGACACGGTCTTTGTTTTCTCCCACATTGAGTTTCTCCACCACTTTCTCAACAAAATCACGCATGGCAGGGAAGCCATTCCTTGTGCCCTCAGAACCATCCAGAAGGAATACGATATCCTTTTTGGCAGTGTCAACTGAGAAAAGACAGGAAGACAAGAAGTGAAAACCTTTGCCAAAAGTACACTCCTGAACAAATTATCACCGAGTGGTGGGCTGTCTCTTTCTTTCTGTTTCTTGCTTTTGTTTTTTCTTTTCTCACAAGCACCTACAGCTGGCCACTTCAATGTTAAACAGCAGGGAAGCACACCAGCACCTCTGTTCAAATGCACACATGCAAGCTAAACAAGTATCAAACTTCATTTCTCTCCCTCAGCGTAGGTGAAACAAGTCACTTGGCCCTCGAGGCGAGAGGCCGCGCTAGTTCACGTACCAAGTACAGTTGGTGATACCGCGGTGACGTCAGTAACCACAGTCTCCACGGAGGACTGGAGCTGCTGTTCCACATTGGGAAGGTCAGTGAATTCAGACACAGACAGAGCGTTACTGGGATGGTGGGCTATGTCCTGCAGTTCTCTGCTATCAGAGCCCCTGGTTCCAATTGTAAAGGTCAAGACACCCAGCCGTTTGAGAGCAGAGGCTGGTGCATCAACACTGTCAGAAGACCTTCCACCACTTAGCAATATCAGGACCTGTGGAACTCCTTCCAGGCGCCTGCTTCCGGCAGAGGCAGTGAAGACATTATCCCTCAAGTACTGGAGAGCTGCTCCAGTGTTGAGGGTTCTTCCGCCTTTGTGCCTCAAACCTCTGACAGTGTCGAGGATCTGGCCTTTTGTGGCGTACGTGTTCAGATAGAACTGCACAGTTGGATCTCTGCTGTACTGAACCACTGAGACGCAGTCTTTGTTGTCATCCATGCTGAGTGTCTCTACTACTCTTTGGACAAAGTCTCGCATAGCTGGGAATCCAGTCTTAGTGCCATCAGATCCATCCAACAAGAACACAACGTCCCTCCCCGGACGCTGTTTCTCCACTAGGGAACATAAGATTTGAGACACGTGTTTAGGTTGGTCTGTCAAATGTGTCCTGCGTGGAATTCACCTGCTGAAAGCTAGCCTCAACCTTTGCCACTTACTCTACAAAGGTGGCACAACTGTTTTGCCAAAGAGGCACTGGCTGACCTGAACTTAGTCAAATACACTTTATCACATGTCAATTAGCATCCTAGCATAAGCTTGGAGTGTAAAAATGGGTCACTTCCTTACCGGTTACCGTTGGCGTCATGGCCGTGGCCTTCACTAGCACTGTGCTCATTGCAGAGGAGAGCTGTTCTTGGACAGCGGGGAGGTCACTGAACTCAGACACTCTTAGAGCAAGACTAGGGTCATGTGTTATCTTCTGCAGCTCTCTACTGTCAGAGCCCCTCGTTCCAATGCCGATCACAGAGATGCCCTGTTGTTTGAGAGCAGAGGCTGGGGTATCTACACTGTCAAAAGACCTCCCACCACTTAGCAGGATCAACATCTGTGGAACACCTTGCAGGCGCCTACTCCCGGAGGAGTTTGTAAAGACATTGTCCCTGACGTGCTGGAGGGCTGCCCCGGTGTTGAGGGGTGCGCCTCCTTTGTGTCTCAGCTCTCTGACCGAATCCACAACATCCTCCTTTGTGGTGTATGTGTTCAGATAGAAATTGGCCTCCGCATCTCTGCTGTACTGGACCACAGAGACACGGTCTTTGTTTTCTCCCACATTGAGTTTCTCCACCACTTTCTCAACAAAATCACGCATGGCAGGGAAGCCATTCCTTGTGCCCTCAGAACCATCCAGAAGGAATACGATATCCTTTTTGGCAGTGTCAACTGAGAAAAGACAGGAAGACAAGAAGTGAAAACCTTTGCCAAAAGTACACTCCTGAACAAATTATCACCGAGTGGTGGGCTGTCTCTTTCTTTCTGTTTCTTGCTTTTGTTTTTTCTTTTCTCACAAGCACCTACAGCTGGCCACTTCAATGTTAAACAGCAGGGAAGCACACCAGCACCTCTGTTCAAATGCACACATGCAAGCTAAACAAGTATCAAACTTCATTTCTCTCCCTCAGCGTAGGTGAAACAAGTCACTTGGCCCTCGAGGCGAGAGGCCGCGCTAGTTCACGTACCAAGTACAGTTGGTGATACCGCGGTGACGTCAGTAACCACAGTCTCCACGGAGGACTGGAGCTGCTGTTCCACATTGGGAAGGTCAGTGAATTCAGACACAGACAGAGCGTTACTGGGATGGTGGGCTATGTCCTGCAGTTCTCTGCTATCAGAGCCCCTGGTTCCAATTGTAAAGGTCAAGACACCCAGCCGTTTGAGAGCAGAGGCTGGTGCATCAACACTGTCAGAAGACCTTCCACCACTTAGCAATATCAGGACCTGTGGAACTCCTTCCAGGCGCCTGCTTCCGGCAGAGGCAGTGAAGACATTATCCCTCAAGTACTGGAGAGCTGCTCCAGTGTTGAGGGTTCTTCCGCCTTTGTGCCTCAAACCTCTGACAGTGTCGAGGATCTGGCCTTTTGTGGCGTACGTGTTCAGATAGAACTGCACAGTTGGATCTCTGCTGTACTGAACCACTGAGACGCGGTCTTTGTTGTCATCCACGCTGAGTGTCTCTACTACTCTTTGGACAAAGTCTCGCATAGCTGGGAATCCAGTCTTAGTGCCATCAGATCCATCCAACAAGAACACAACGTCCCTCCCCGGACGCTGTTTCTCCACTAGGGAACATAAGATTTGAGACACGTGTTTAGGTTGGTCTGTCAAATGTGTCCTGCGTGGAATTCACCTGCTGAAAGCTAGCCTCAACCTTTGCCACTTACTCTACAAAGGTGGCACAACTGTTTTGCCAAAGAGGCACTGGCTGACCTGAACTTAGTCAAATACACTTTATCACATGTCAATTAGCATCCTAGCATAAGCTTGGAGTGTAAAAATGGGTCACTTCCTTACCGGTTACCGTTGGCGTCATGGCCGTGGCCTTCACTAGCACTGTGCTCATTGCAGAGGAGAGCTGTTCTTGGACAGCGGGGAGGTCACTGAACTCAGACACTCTTAGAGCAAGACTAGGGTCATGTGTTATCTTCTGCAGCTCTCTACTGTCAGAGCCCCTCGTTCCAATGCCGATCACAGAGATGCCCTGTTGTTTGAGAGCAGAGGCTGGGGTATCTACACTGTCAAAAGACCTCCCACCACTTAGCAGGATCAACATCTGTGGAACACCTTGCAGGCGCCTACTCCCGGAGGAGTTTGTAAAGACATTGTCCCTGACGTGCTGGAGGGCTGCCCCGGTGTTGAGGGGTGCGCCTCCTTTGTGTCTCAGCTCTCTGACCGAATCCACAACATCCTCCTTTGTGGTGTATGTGTTCAGATAGAAATTGACCTCCGCATCTCTGCTGTACTGGACCACAGAGACACGGTCTTTGTTTTCTCCCACATTGAGTTTCTCCACCACTTTCTCAACAAAATCACGCATGGCAGGGAAGCCATTCCTTGTGCCCTCAGAACCATCCAGAAGGAATACGATATCCTTTTTGGCAGTGTCAACTGAGAAAAGACAGGAAGACAAGAAGTGAAAACCTTTGCCAAAAGTACACTCCTGAACAAATTATCACCGAGTGGTGGGCTGTCTCTTTCTTTCTGTTTCTTGCTTTTGTTTTTTCTTTTCTCACAAGCACCTACAGCTGGCCACTTCAATGTTAAACAGCAGGGAAGCACACCAGCACCTCTGTTCAAATGCACACATGCAAGCTAAACAAGTATCAAACTTCATTTCTCTCCCTCAGCGTAGGTGAAACAAGTCACTTGGCCCTCGAGGCGAGAGGCCGCGCTAGTTCACGTACCAAGTACAGTTGGTGATACCGCGGTGACGTCAGTAACCACAGTCTCCACGGAGGACTGGAGCTGCTGTTCCACATTGGGAAGGTCAGTGAATTCAGACACAGACAGAGCGTTACTGGGATGGTGGGCTATGTCCTGCAGTTCTCTGCTATCAGAGCCCCTGGTTCCAATTGTAAAGGTCAAGACACCCAGCCGTTTGAGAGCAGAGGCTGGTGCATCAACACTGTCAGAAGACCTTCCACCACTTAGCAATATCAGGACCTGTGGAACTCCTTCCAGGCGCCTGCTTCCGGCAGAGGCAGTGAAGACATTATCCCTCAAGTACTGGAGAGCTGCTCCAGTGTTGAGGGTTCTTCCGCCTTTGTGCCTCAAACCTCTGACAGTGTCGAGGATCTGGCCTTTTGTGGCGTACGTGTTCAGATAGAACTGCACAGTTGGATCTCTGCTGTACTGAACCACTGAGACGCGGTCTTTGTTGTCATCCACGCTGAGTGTCTCTACTACTCTTTGGACAAAGTCTCGCATAGCTGGGAATCCAGTCTTAGTGCCATCAGATCCATCCAACAAGAACACAACGTCCCTCCCCGGACGCTGTTTCTCCACTAGGGAACATAAGATTTGAGACACGTGTTTAGGTTGGTCTGTCAAATGTGTCCTGCGTGGAATTCACCTGCTGAAAGCTAGCCTCAACCTTTGCCACTTACTCTACAAAGGTGGCACAACTGTTTTGCCAAAGAGGCACTGGCTGACCTGAACTTAGTCAAATACACTTTATCACATGTCAATTAGCATCCTAGCATAAGCTTGGAGTGTAAAAATGGGTCACTTCCTTACCGGTTACCGTTGGCGTCATGGCCGTGGCCTTCACTAGCACTGTGCTCATTGCAGAGGAGAGCTGTTCTTGGACAGCGGGGAGGTCACTGAACTCAGACACTCTTAGAGCAAGACTAGGGTCATGTGTTATCTTCTGCAGCTCTCTACTGTCAGAGCCCCTCGTTCCAATGCCGATCACAGAGATGCCCTGTTGTTTGAGAGCAGAGGCTGGGGTATCTACACTGTCAAAAGACCTCCCACCACTTAGCAGGATCAACATCTGTGGAACACCTTGCAGGCGCCTACTCCCGGAGGAGTTTGTAAAGACATTGTCCCTGACGTGCTGGAGGGCTGCCCCGGTGTTGAGGGGTGCGCCTCCTTTGTGTCTCAGCTCTCTGACCGAATCCACAACATCCTCCTTTGTGGTGTATGTGTTCAGATAGAAATTGACCTCCGCATCTCTGCTGTACTGGACCACAGAGACACGGTCTTTGTTTTCTCCCACATTGAGTTTCTCCACCACTTTCTCAACAAAATCACGCATGGCAGGGAAGCCATTCCTTGTGCCCTCAGAACCATCCAGAAGGAATACGATATCCTTTTTGGCAGTGTCAACTGAGAAAAGACAGGAAGACAAGAAGTGAAAACCTTTGCCAAAAGTACACTCCTGAACAAATTATCACCGAGTGGTGGGCTGTCTCTTTCTTTCTGTTTCTTGCTTTTGTTTTTTCTTTTCTCACAAGCACCTACAGCTGGCCACTTCAATGTTAAACAGCAGGGAAGCACACCAGCACCTCTGTTCAAATGCACACATGCAAGCTAAACAAGTATCAAACTTCATTTCTCTCCCTCAGCGTAGGTGAAACAAGTCACTTGGCCCTCGAGGCGAGAGGCCGCGCTAGTTCACGTACCAAGTACAGTTGGTGATACCGCGGTGACGTCAGTAACCACAGTCTCCACGGAGGACTGGAGCTGCTGTTCCACATTGGGAAGGTCAGTGAATTCAGACACAGACAGAGCGTTACTGGGATGGTGGGCTATGTCCTGCAGTTCTCTGCTATCAGAGCCCCTGGTTCCAATTGTAAAGGTCAAGACACCCAGCCGTTTGAGAGCAGAGGCTGGTGCATCAACACTGTCAGAAGACCTTCCACCACTTAGCAATATCAGGACCTGTGGAACTCCTTCCAGGCGCCTGCTTCCGGCAGAGGCAGTGAAGACATTATCCCTCAAGTACCGGAGAGCTGCTCCAGTGTTGAGGGTTCTTCCGCCTTTGTGCCTCAAACCTCTGACAGTGTCGAGGATCTGGCCTTTTGTGGCGTACGTGTTCAGATAGAACTGCACAGTTGGATCTCTGCTGTACTGAACCACTGAGACGCGGTCTTTGTTGTCATCCACGCTGAGTGTCTCTACTACTCTTTGGACAAAGTCTCGCATAGCTGGGAATCCAGTCTTAGTGCCATCAGATCCATCCAACAAGAACACAACGTCCCTCCCCGGACGCTGTTTCTCCACTAGGGAACATAAGATTTGAGACACGTGTTTAGGTTGGTCTGTCAAATGTGTCCTGCGTGGAATTCACCTGCTGAAAGCTAGCCTCAACCTTTGCCACTTACTCTACAAAGGTGGCACAACTGTTTTGCCAAAGAGGCACTGGCTGACCTGAACTTAGTCAAATACACTTTATCACATGTCAATTAGCATCCTAGCATAAGCTTGGAGTGTAAAAATGGGTCACTTCCTTACCGGTTACCGTTGGCGTCATGGCCGTGGCCTTCACTAGCACTGTGCTCATTGCAGAGGAGAGCTGTTCTTGGACAGCGGGGAGGTCACTGAACTCAGACACTCTTAGAGCAAGACTAGGGTCATGTGTTATCTTCTGCAGCTCTCTACTGTCAGAGCCCCTCGTTCCAATGCCGATCACAGAGATGCCCTGTTGTTTGAGAGCAGAGGCTGGGGTATCTACACTGTCAAAAGACCTCCCACCACTTAGCAGGATCAACATCTGTGGAACACCTTGCAGGCGCCTACTCCCGGAGGAGTTTGTAAAGACATTGTCCCTGACGTGCTGGAGGGCTGCCCCGGTGTTGAGGGGTGCGCCTCCTTTGTGTCTCAGCTCTCTGACCGAATCCACAACATCCTCCTTTGTGGTGTATGTGTTCAGATAGAAATTGACCTCCGCATCTCTGCTGTACTGGACCACAGAGACACGGTCTTTGTTTTCTCCCACATTGAGTTTCTCCACCACTTTCTCAACAAAATCACGCATGGCAGGGAAGCCATTCCTTGTGCCCTCAGAACCATCCAGAAGGAATACGATATCCTTTTTGGCAGTGTCAACTGAGAAAAGACAGGAAGACAAGAAGTGAAAACCTTTGCCAAAAGTACACTCCTGAACAAATTATCACCGAGTGGTGGGCTGTCTCTTTCTTTCTGTTTCTTGCTTTTGTTTTTTCTTTTCTCACAAGCACCTACAGCTGGCCACTTCAATGTTAAACAGCAGGGAAGCACACCAGCACCTCTGTTCAAATGCACACATGCAAGCTAAACAAGTATCAAACTTCATTTCTCTCCCTCAGCGTAGGTGAAACAAGTCACTTGGCCCTCGAGGCGAGAGGCCGCGCTAGTTCACGTACCAAGTACAGTTGGTGATACCGCGGTGACGTCAGTAACCACAGTCTCCACGGAGGACTGGAGCTGCTGTTCCACATTGGGAAGGTCAGTGAATTCAGACACAGACAGAGCGTTACTGGGATGGTGGGCTATGTCCTGCAGTTCTCTGCTATCAGAGCCCCTGGTTCCAATTGTAAAGGTCAAGACACCCAGCCGTTTGAGAGCAGAGGCTGGTGCATCAACACTGTCAGAAGACCTTCCACCACTTAGCAATATCAGGACCTGTGGAACTCCTTCCAGGCGCCTGCTTCCGGCAGAGGCAGTGAAGACATTATCCCTCAAGTACTGGAGAGCTGCTCCAGTGTTGAGGGTTCTTCCGCCTTTGTGCCTCAAACCTCTGACAGTGTCGAGGATCTGGCCTTTTGTGGCGTACGTGTTCAGATAGAACTGCACAGTTGGATCTCTGCTGTACTGAACCACTGAGACGCGGTCTTTGTTGTCATCCACGCTGAGTGTCTCTACTACTCTTTGGACAAAGTCTCGCATAGCTGGGAATCCAGTCTTAGTGCCATCAGATCCATCCAACAAGAACACAACGTCCCTCCCCGGACGCTGTTTCTCCACTAGGGAACATAAGATTTGAGACACGTGTTTAGGTTGGTCTGTCAAATGTGTCCTGCGTGGAATTCACCTGCTGAAAGCTAGCCTCAACCTTTGCCACTTACTCTACAAAGGTGGCACAACTGTTTTGCCAAAGAGGCACTGGCTGACCTGAACTTAGTCAAATACACTTTATCACATGTCAATTAGCATCCTAGCATAAGCTTGGAGTGTAAAAATGGGTCACTTCCTTACCGGTTACCGTTGGCGTCATGGCCGTGGCCTTCACTAGCACTGTGCTCATTGCAGAGGAGAGCTGTTCTTGGACAGCGGGGAGGTCACTGAACTCAGACACTCTTAGAGCAAGACTAGGGTCATGTGTTATCTTCTGCAGCTCTCTACTGTCAGAGCCCCTCGTTCCAATGCCGATCACAGAGATGCCCTGTTGTTTGAGAGCAGAGGCTGGGGTATCTACACTGTCAAAAGACCTCCCACCACTTAGCAGGATCAACATCTGTGGAACACCTTGCAGGCGCCTACTCCCGGAGGAGTTTGTAAAGACATTGTCCCTGACGTGCTGGAGGGCTGCCCCGGTGTTGAGGGGTGCGCCTCCTTTGTGTCTCAGCTCTCTGACCGAATCCACAACATCCTCCTTTGTGGTGTATGTGTTCAGATAGAAATTGACCTCCGCATCTCTGCTGTACTGGACCACAGAGACACGGTCTTTGTTTTCTCCCACATTGAGTTTCTCCACCACTTTCTCAACAAAATCACGCATGGCAGGGAAGCCATTCCTTGTGCCCTCAGAACCATCCAGAAGGAATACGATATCCTTTTTGGCAGTGTCAACTGAGAAAAGACAGGAAGACAAGAAGTGAAAACCTTTGCCAAAAGTACACTCCTGAACAAATTATCACCGAGTGGTGGGCTGTCTCTTTCTTTCTGTTTCTTGCTTTTGTTTTTTCTTTTCTCACAAGCACCTACAGCTGGCCACTTCAATGTTAAACAGCAGGGAAGCACACCAGCACCTCTGTTCAAATGCACACATGCAAGCTAAACAAGTATCAAACTTCATTTCTCTCCCTCAGCGTAGGTGAAACAAGTCACTTGGCCCTCGAGGCGAGAGGCCGCGCTAGTTCACGTACCAAGTACAGTTGGTGATACCGCGGTGACGTCAGTAACCACAGTCTCCACGGAGGACTGGAGCTGCTGTTCCACATTGGGAAGGTCAGTGAATTCAGACACAGACAGAGCGTTACTGGGATGGTGGGCTATGTCCTGCAGTTCTCTGCTATCAGAGCCTCTGGTTCCAATTGTAAAGGTCAAGACACCCAGCCGTTTGAGAGCAGAGGCTGGTGCATCAACACTGTCAGAAGACCTTCCACCACTTAGCAATATCAGGACCTGTGGAACTCCTTCCAGGCGCCTGCTTCCGGCAGAGGCAGTGAAGACATTATCCCTCAAGTACTGGAGAGCTGCTCCAGTGTTGAGGGTTCTTCCGCCTTTGTGCCTCAAACCTCTGACAGTGTCGAGGATCTGGCCTTTTGTGGCGTACGTGTTCAGATAGAACTGCACAGTTGGATCTCTGCTGTACTGAACCACTGAGACGCGGTCTTTGTTGTCATCCACGCTGAGTGTCTCTACTACTCTTTGGACAAAGTCTCGCATAGCTGGGAATCCAGTCTTAGTGCCATCAGATCCATCCAACAAGAACACAACGTCCCTCCCCGGACGCTGTTTCTCCACTAGGGAACATAAGATTTGAGACACGTGTTTAGGTTGGTCTGTCAAATGTGTCCTGCGTGGAATTCACCTGCTGAAAGCTAGCCTCAACCTTTGCCACTTACTCTACAAAGGTGGCACAACTGTTTTGCCAAAGAGGCACTGGCTGACCTGAACTTAGTCAAATACACTTTATCACATGTCAATTAGCATCCTAGCATAAGCTTGGAGTGTAAAAATGGGTCACTTCCTTACCGGTTACCGTTGGCGTCATGGCCGTGGCCTTCACTAGCACTGTGCTCATTGCAGAGGAGAGCTGTTCTTGGACAGCGGGGAGGTCACTGAACTCAGACACTCTTAGAGCAAGACTAGGGTCATGTGTTATCTTCTGCAGCTCTCTACTGTCAGAGCCCCTCGTTCCAATGCCGATCACAGAGATGCCCTGTTGTTTGAGAGCAGAGGCTGGGGTATCTACACTGTCAAAAGACCTCCCACCACTTAGCAGGATCAACATCTGTGGAACACCTTGCAGGCGCCTACTCCCGGAGGAGTTTGTAAAGACATTGTCCCTGACGTGCTGGAGGGCTGCCCCGGTGTTGAGGGGTGCGCCTCCTTTGTGTCTCAGCTCTCTGACCGAATCCACAACATCCTCCTTTGTGGTGTATGTGTTCAGATAGAAATTGACCTCCGCATCTCTGCTGTACTGGACCACAGAGACACGGTCTTTGTTTTCTCCCACATTGAGTTTCTCCACCACTTTCTCAACAAAATCACGCATGGCAGGGAAGCCATTCCTTGTGCCCTCAGAACCATCCAGAAGGAATACGATATCCTTTTTGGCAGTGTCAACTGAGAAAAGACAGGAAGACAAGAAGTGAAAACCTTTGCCAAAAGTACACTCCTGAACAAATTATCACCGAGTGGTGGGCTGTCTCTTTCTTTCTGTTTCTTGCTTTTGTTTTTTCTTTTCTCACAAGCACCTACAGCTGGCCACTTCAATGTTAAACAGCAGGGAAGCACACCAGCACCTCTGTTCAAATGCACACATGCAAGCTAAACAAGTATCAAACTTCATTTCTCTCCCTCAGCGTAGGTGAAACAAGTCACTTGGCCCTCGAGGCGAGAGGCCGCGCTAGTTCACGTACCAAGTACAGTTGGTGATACCGCGGTGACGTCAGTAACCACAGTCTCCACGGAGGACTGGAGCTGCTGTTCCACATTGGGAAGGTCAGTGAATTCAGACACAGACAGAGCGTTACTGGGATGGTGGGCTATGTCCTGCAGTTCTCTGCTATCAGAGCCCCTGGTTCCAATTGTAAAGGTCAAGACACCCAGCCGTTTGAGAGCAGAGGCTGGTGCATCAACACTGTCAGAAGACCTTCCACCACTTAGCAATATCAGGACCTGTGGAACTCCTTCCAGGCGCCTGCTTCCGGCAGAGGCAGTGAAGACATTATCCCTCAAGTACTGGAGAGCTGCTCCAGTGTTGAGGGTTCTTCCGCCTTTGTGCCTCAAACCTCTGACAGTGTCGAGGATCTGGCCTTTTGTGGCGTACGTGTTCAGATAGAACTGCACAGTTGGATCTCTGCTGTACTGAACCACTGAGACGCGGTCTTTGTTGTCATCCACGCTGAGTGTCTCTACTACTCTTTGGACAAAGTCTCGCATAGCTGGGAATCCAGTCTTAGTGCCATCAGATCCATCCAACAAGAACACAACGTCCCTCCCCGGACGCTGTTTCTCCACTAGGGAACATAAGATTTGAGACACGTGTTTAGGTTGGTCTGTCAAATGTGTCCTGCGTGGAATTCACCTGCTGAAAGCTAGCCTCAACCTTTGCCACTTACTCTACAAAGGTGGCACAACTGTTTTGCCAAAGAGGCACTGGCTGACCTGAACTTAGTCAAATACACTTTATCACATGTCAATTAGCATCCTAGCATAAGCTTGGAGTGTAAAAATGGGTCACTTCCTTACCGGTTACCGTTGGCGTCATGGCCGTGGCCTTCACTAGCACTGTGCTCATTGCAGAGGAGAGCTGTTCTTGGACAGCGGGGAGGTCACTGAACTCAGACACTCTTAGAGCAAGACTAGGGTCATGTGTTATCTTCTGCAGCTCTCTACTGTCAGAGCCCCTCGTTCCAATGCCGATCACAGAGATGCCCTGTTGTTTGAGAGCAGAGGCTGGGGTATCTACACTGTCAAAAGACCTCCCACCACTTAGCAGGATCAACATCTGTGGAACACCTTGCAGGCGCCTACTCCCGGAGGAGTTTGTAAAGACATTGTCCCTGACGTGCTGGAGGGCTGCCCCGGTGTTGAGGGGTGCGCCTCCTTTGTGTCTCAGCTCTCTGACCGAATCCACAACATCCTCCTTTGTGGTGTATGTGTTCAGATAGAAATTGACCTCCGCATCTCTGCTGTACTGGACCACAGAGACACGGTCTTTGTTTTCTCCCACATTGAGTTTCTCCACCACTTTCTCAACAAAATCACGCATGGCAGGGAAGCCATTCCTTGTGCCCTCAGAACCATCCAGAAGGAATACGATATCCTTTTTGGCAGTGTCAACTGAGAAAAGACAGGAAGACAAGAAGTGAAAACCTTTGCCAAAAGTACACTCCTGAACAAATTATCACCGAGTGGTGGGCTGTCTCTTTCTTTCTGTTTCTTGCTTTTGTTTTTTCTTTTCTCACAAGCACCTACAGCTGGCCACTTCAATGTTAAACAGCAGGGAAGCACACCAGCACCTCTGTTCAAATGCACACATGCAAGCTAAACAAGTATCAAACTTCATTTCTCTCCCTCAGCGTAGGTGAAACAAGTCACTTGGCCCTCGAGGCGAGAGGCCGCGCTAGTTCACGTACCAAGTACAGTTGGTGATACCGCGGTGACGTCAGTAACCACAGTCTCCACGGAGGACTGGAGCTGCTGTTCCACATTGGGAAGGTCAGTGAATTCAGACACAGACAGAGCGTTACTGGGATGGTGGGCTATGTCCTGCAGTTCTCTGCTATCAGAGCCCCTGGTTCCAATTGTAAAGGTCAAGACACCCAGCCGTTTGAGAGCAGAGGCTGGTGCATCAACACTGTCAGAAGACCTTCCACCACTTAGCAATATCAGGACCTGTGGAACTCCTTCCAGGCGCCTGCTTCCGGCAGAGGCAGTGAAGACATTATCCCTCAAGTACTGGAGAGCTGCTCCAGTGTTGAGGGTTCTTCCGCCTTTGTGCCTCAAACCTCTGACAGTGTCGAGGATCTGGCCTTTTGTGGCGTACGTGTTCAGATAGAACTGCACAGTTGGATCTCTGCTGTACTGAACCACTGAGACGCGGTCTTTGTTGTCATCCACGCTGAGTGTCTCTACTACTCTTTGGACAAAGTCTCGCATAGCTGGGAATCCAGTCTTAGTGCCATCAGATCCATCCAACAAGAACACAACGTCCCTCCCCGGACGCTGTTTCTCCACTAGGGAACATAAGATTTGAGACACGTGTTTAGGTTGGTCTGTCAAATGTGTCCTGCGTGGAATTCACCTGCTGAAAGCTAGCCTCAACCTTTGCCACTTACTCTACAAAGGTGGCACAACTGTTTTGCCAAAGAGGCACTGGCTGACCTGAACTTAGTCAAATACACTTTATCACATGTCAATTAGCATCCTAGCATAAGCTTGGAGTGTAAAAATGGGTCACTTCCTTACCGGTTACCGTTGGCGTCATGGCCGTGGCCTTCACTAGCACTGTGCTCATTGCAGAGGAGAGCTGTTCTTGGACAGCGGGGAGGTCACTGAACTCAGACACTCTTAGAGCAAGACTAGGGTCATGTGTTATCTTCTGCAGCTCTCTACTGTCAGAGCCCCTCGTTCCAATGCCGATCACAGAGATGCCCTGTTGTTTGAGAGCAGAGGCTGGGGTATCTACACTGTCAAAAGACCTCCCACCACTTAGCAGGATCAACATCTGTGGAACACCTTGCAGGCGCCTACTCCCGGAGGAGTTTGTAAAGACATTGTCCCTGACGTGCTGGAGGGCTGCCCCGGTGTTGAGGGGTGCGCCTCCTTTGTGTCTCAGCTCTCTGACCGAATCCACAACATCCTCCTTTGTGGTGTATGTGTTCAGATAGAAATTGACCTCCGCATCTCTGCTGTACTGGACCACAGAGACACGGTCTTTGTTTTCTCCCACATTGAGTTTCTCCACCACTTTCTCAACAAAATCACGCATGGCAGGGAAGCCATTCCTTGTGCCCTCAGAACCATCCAGAAGGAATACGATATCCTTTTTGGCAGTGTCAACTGAGAAAAGACAGGAAGACAAGAAGTGAAAACCTTTGCCAAAAGTACACTCCTGAACAAATTATCACCGAGTGGTGGGCTGTCTCTTTCTTTCTGTTTCTTGCTTTTGTTTTTTCTTTTCTCACAAGCACCTACAGCTGGCCACTTCAATGTTAAACAGCAGGGAAGCACACCAGCACCTCTGTTCAAATGCACACATGCAAGCTAAACAAGTATCAAACTTCATTTCTCTCCCTCAGCGTAGGTGAAACAAGTCACTTGGCCCTCGAGGCGAGAGGCCGCGCTAGTTCACGTACCAAGTACAGTTGGTGATACCGCGGTGACGTCAGTAACCACAGTCTCCACGGAGGACTGGAGCTGCTGTTCCACATTGGGAAGGTCAGTGAATTCAGACACAGACAGAGCGTTACTGGGATGGTGGGCTATGTCCTGCAGTTCTCTGCTATCAGAGCCCCTGGTTCCAATTGTAAAGGTCAAGACACCCAGCCGTTTGAGAGCAGAGGCTGGTGCATCAACACTGTCAGAAGACCTTCCACCACTTAGCAATATCAGGACCTGTGGAACTCCTTCCAGGCGCCTGCTTCCGGCAGAGGCAGTGAAGACATTATCCCTCAAGTACTGGAGAGCTGCTCCAGTGTTGAGGGTTCTTCCGCCTTTGTGCCTCAAACCTCTGACAGTGTCGAGGATCTGGCCTTTTGTGGCGTACGTGTTCAGATAGAACTGCACAGTTGGATCTCTGCTGTACTGAACCACTGAGACGCGGTCTTTGTTGTCATCCACGCTGAGTGTCTCTACTACTCTTTGGACAAAGTCTCGCATAGCTGGGAATCCAGTCTTAGTGCCATCAGATCCATCCAACAAGAACACAACGTCCCTCCCCGGACGCTGTTTCTCCACTAGGGAACATAAGATTTGAGACACGTGTTTAGGTTGGTCTGTCAAATGTGTCCTGCGTGGAATTCACCTGCTGAAAGCTAGCCTCAACCTTTGCCACTTACTCTACAAAGGTGGCACAACTGTTTTGCCAAAGAGGCACTGGCTGACCTGAACTTAGTCAAATACACTTTATCACATGTCAATTAGCATCCTAGCATAAGCTTGGAGTGTAAAAATGGGTCACTTCCTTACCGGTTACCGTTGGCGTCATGGCCGTGGCCTTCACTAGCACTGTGCTCATTGCAGAGGAGAGCTGTTCTTGGACAGCGGGGAGGTCACTGAACTCAGACACTCTTAGAGCAAGACTAGGGTCATGTGTTATCTTCTGCAGCTCTCTACTGTCAGAGCCCCTCGTTCCAATGCCGATCACAGAGATGCCCTGTTGTTTGAGAGCAGAGGCTGGGGTATCTACACTGTCAAAAGACCTCCCACCACTTAGCAGGATCAACATCTGTGGAACACCTTGCAGGCGCCTACTCCCGGAGGAGTTTGTAAAGACATTGTCCCTGACGTGCTGGAGGGCTGCCCCGGTGTTGAGGGGTGCGCCTCCTTTGTGTCTCAGCTCTCTGACCGAATCCACAACATCCTCCTTTGTGGTGTATGTGTTCAGATAGAAATTGACCTCCGCATCTCTGCTGTACTGGACCACAGAGACACGGTCTTTGTTTTCTCCCACATTGAGTTTCTCCACCACTTTCTCAACAAAATCACGCATGGCAGGGAAGCCATTCCTTGTGCCCTCAGAACCATCCAGAAGGAATACGATATCCTTTTTGGCAGTGTCAACTGAGAAAAGACAGGAAGACAAGAAGTGAAAACCTTTGCCAAAAGTACACTCCTGAACAAATTATCACCGAGTGGTGGGCTGTCTCTTTCTTTCTGTTTCTTGCTTTTGTTTTTTCTTTTCTCACAAGCACCTACAGCTGGCCACTTCAATGTTAAACAGCAGGGAAGCACACCAGCACCTCTGTTCAAATGCACACATGCAAGCTAAACAAGTATCAAACTTCATTTCTCTCCCTCAGCGTAGGTGAAACAAGTCACTTGGCCCTCGAGGCGAGAGGCCGCGCTAGTTCACGTACCAAGTACAGTTGGTGATACCGCGGTGACGTCAGTAACCACAGTCTCCACGGAGGACTGGAGCTGCTGTTCCACATTGGGAAGGTCAGTGAAT
The DNA here is from genome assembly GCF_046630095.1 of Trachinotus anak. Classification (NCBI taxonomy): domain Eukaryota; kingdom Metazoa; phylum Chordata; class Actinopteri; order Carangiformes; family Carangidae; genus Trachinotus; species Trachinotus anak. Next base: position 4,078,725 of record NW_027273890.1, read on the forward strand.
TCAGACACAGACAGAGCGTTACTGGGATGGTGGGCTATGTCCTGCAGTTCTCTGCTATCAGAGCCCCTGGTTCCAATTGTAAAGGTCAAGACACCCAGCCGTTTGAGAGCAGAGGCTGGTGCATCAACACTGTCAGAAGACCTTCCACCACTTAGCAATATCAGGACCTGTGGAACTCCTTCCAGGCGCCTGCTTCCGGCAGAGGCAGTGAAGACATTATCCCTCAAGTACTGGAGAGCTGCTCCAGTGTTGAGGGTTCTTCCGCCTTTGTGCCTCAAACCTCTGACAGTGTCGAGGATCTGGCCTTTTGTGGCGTACGTGTTCAGATAGAACTGCACAGTTGGATCTCTGCTGTACTGAACCACTGAGACGCGGTCTTTGTTGTCATCCACGCTGAGTGTCTCTACTACTCTTTGGACAAAGTCTCGCATAGCTGGGAATCCAGTCTTAGTGCCATCAGATCCATCCAACAAGAACACAACGTCCCTCCCCGGACGCTGTTTCTCCACTAGGGAACATAAGATTTGAGACACGTGTTTAGGTTGGTCTGTCAAATGTGTCCTGCGTGGAATTCACCTGCTGAAAGCTAGCCTCAACCTTTGCCACTTACTCTACAAAGGTGGCACAACTGTTTTGCCAAAGAGGCACTGGCTGACCTGAACTTAGTCAAATACACTTTATCACATGTCAATTAGCATCCTAGCATAAGCTTGGAGTGTAAAAATGGGTCACTTCCTTACCGGTTACCGTTGGCGTCATGGCCGTGGCCTTCACTAGCACTGTGCTCATTGCAGAGGAGAGCTGTTCTTGGACAGCGGGGAGGTCACTGAACTCAGACACTCTTAGAGCAAGACTAGGGTCATGTGTTATCTTCTGCAGCTCTCTACTGTCAGAGCCCCTCGTTCCAATGCCGATCACAGAGATGCCCTGTTGTTTGAGAGCAGAGGCTGGGGTATCTACACTGTCAAAAGACCTCCCACCACTTAGCAGGATCAACATCTGTGGAACACCTTGCAGGCGCCTACTCCCGGAGGAGTTTGTAAAGACATTGTCCCTGACGTGCTGGAGGGCTGCCCCGGTGTTGAGGGGTGCGCCTCCTTTGTGTCTCAGCTCTCTGACCGAATCCACAACATCCTCCTTTGTGGTGTATGTGTTCAGATAGAAATTGACCTCCGCATCTCTGCTGTACTGGACCACAGAGACACGGTCTTTGTTTTCTCCCACATTGAGTTTCTCCACCACTTTCTCAACAAAATCACGCATGGCAGGGAAGCCATTCCTTGTGCCCTCAGAACCATCCAGAAGGAATACGATATCCTTTTTGGCAGTGTCAACTGAGAAAAGACAGGAAGACAAGAAGTGAAAACCTTTGCCAAAAGTACACTCCTGAACAAATTATCACCGAGTGGTGGGCTGTCTCTTTCTTTCTGTTTCTTGCTTTTGTTTTTTCTTTTCTCACAAGCACCTACAGCTGGCCACTTCAATGTTAAACAGCAGGGAAGCACACCAGCACCTCTGTTCAAATGCACACATGCAAGCTAAACAAGTATCAAACTTCATTTCTCTCCCTCAGCGTAGGTGAAACAAGTCACTTGGCCCTCGAGGCGAGAGGCCGCGCTAGTTCACGTACCAAGTACAGTTGGTGATACCGCGGTGACGTCAGTAACCACAGTCTCCACGGAGGACTGGAGCTGCTGTTCCACATTGGGAAGGTCAGTGAATTCAGACACAGACAGAGCGTTACTGGGATGGTGGGCTATGTCCTGCAGTTCTCTGCTATCAGAGCCCCTGGTTCCAATTGTAAAGGTCAAGACACCCAGCCGTTTGAGAGCAGAGGCTGGTGCATCAACACTGTCAGAAGACCTTCCACCACTTAGCAATATCAGGACCTGTGGAACTCCTTCCAGGCGCCTGCTTCCGGCAGAGGCAGTGAAGACATTATCCCTCAAGTACTGGAGAGCTGCTCCAGTGTTGAGGGTTCTTCCGCCTTTGTGCCTCAAACCTCTGACAGTGTCGAGGATCTGGCCTTTTGTGGCGTACGTGTTCAGATAGAACTGCACAGTTGGATCTCTGCTGTACTGAACCACTGAGACGCGGTCTTTGTTGTCATCCACGCTGAGTGTCTCTACTACTCTTTGGACAAAGTCTCGCATAGCTGGGAATCCAGTCTTAGTGCCATCAGATCCATCCAACAAGAACACAACGTCCCTCCCCGGACGCTGTTTCTCCACTAGGGAACATAAGATTTGAGACACGTGTTTAGGTTGGTCTGTCAAATGTGTCCTGCGTGGAATTCACCTGCTGAAAGCTAGCCTCAACCTTTGCCACTTACTCTACAAAGGTGGCACAACTGTTTTGCCAAAGAGGCACTGGCTGACCTGAACTTAGTCAAATACACTTTATCACATGTCAATTAGCATCCTAGCATAAGCTTGGAGTGTAAAAATGGGTCACTTCCTTACCGGTTACCGTTGGCGTCATGGCCGTGGCCTTCACTAGCACTGTGCTCATTGCAGAGGAGAGCTGTTCTTGGACAGCGGGGAGGTCACTGAACTCAGACACTCTTAGAGCAAGACTAGGGTCATGTGTTATCTTCTGCAGCTCTCTACTGTCAGAGCCCCTCGTTCCAATGCCGATCACAGAGATGCCCTGTTGTTTGAGAGCAGAGGCTGGGGTATCTACACTGTCAAAAGACCTCCCACCACTTAGCAGGATCAACATCTGTGGAACACCTTGCAGGCGCCTACTCCCGGAGGAGTTTGTAAAGACATTGTCCCTGACGTGCTGGAGGGCTGCCCCGGTGTTGAGGGGTGCGCCTCCTTTGTGTCTCAGCTCTCTGACCGAATCCACAACATCCTCCTTTGTGGTGTATGTGTTCAGATAGAAATTGACCTCCGCATCTCTGCTGTACTGGACCACAGAGACACGGTCTTTGTTTTCTCCCACATTGAGTTTCTCCACCACTTTCTCAACAAAATCACGCATGGCAGGGAAGCCATTCCTTGTGCCCTCAGAACCATCCAGAAGGAATACGATATCCTTTTTGGCAGTGTCAACTGAGAAAAGACAGGAAGACAAGAAGTGAAAACCTTTGCCAAAAGTACACTCCTGAACAAATTATCACCGAGTGGTGGGCTGTCTCTTTCTTTCTGTTTCTTGCTTTTGTTTTTTCTTTTCTCACAAGCACCTACAGCTGGCCACTTCAATGTTAAACAGCAGGGAAGCACACCAGCACCTCTGTTCAAATGCACACATGCAAGCTAAACAAGTATCAAACTTCATTTCTCTCCCTCAGCGTAGGTGAAACAAGTCACTTGGCCCTCGAGGCGAGAGGCCGCGCTAGTTCACGTACCAAGTACAGTTGGTGATACCGCGGTGACGTCAGTAACCACAGTCTCCACGGAGGACTGGAGCTGCTGTTCCACATTGGGAAGGTCAGTGAATTCAGACACAGACAGAGCGTTACTGGGATGGTGGGCTATGTCCTGCAGTTCTCTGCTATCAGAGCCCCTGGTTCCAATTGTAAAGGTCAAGACACCCAGCCGTTTGAGAGCAGAGGCTGGTGCATCAACACTGTCAGAAGACCTTCCACCACTTAGCAATATCAGGACCTGTGGAACTCCTTCCAGGCGCCTGCTTCCGGCAGAGGCAGTGAAGACATTATCCCTCAAGTACTGGAGAGCTGCTCCAGTGTTGAGGGTTCTTCCGCCTTTGTGCCTCAAACCTCTGACAGTGTCGAGGATCTGGCCTTTTGTGGCGTACGTGTTCAGATAGAACTGCACAGTTGGATCTCTGCTGTACTGAACCACTGAGACGCGGTCTTTGTTGTCATCCACGCTGAGTGTCTCTACTACTCTTTGGACAAAGTCTCGCATAGCTGGGAATCCAGTCTTAGTGCCATCAGATCCATCCAACAAGAACACAACGTCCCTCCCCGGACGCTGTTTCTCCACTAGGGAACATAAGATTTGAGACACGTGTTTAGGTTGGTCTGTCAAATGTGTCCTGCGTGGAATTCACCTGCTGAAAGCTAGCCTCAACCTTTGCCACTTACTCTACAAAGGTGGCACAACTGTTTTGCCAAAGAGGCACTGGCTGACCTGAACTTAGTCAAATACACTTTATCACATGTCAATTAGCATCCTAGCATAAGCTTGGAGTGTAAAAATGGGTCACTTCCTTACCGGTTACCGTTGGCGTCATGGCCGTGGCCTTCACTAGCACTGTGCTCATTGCAGAGGAGAGCTGTTCTTGGACAGCGGGGAGGTCACTGAACTCAGACACTCTTAGAGCAAGACTAGGGTCATGTGTTATCTTCTGCAGCTCTCTACTGTCAGAGCCCCTCGTTCCAATGCCGATCACAGAGATGCCCTGTTGTTTGAGAGCAGAGGCTGGGGTATCTACACTGTCAAAAGACCTCCCACCACTTAGCAGGATCAACATCTGTGGAACACCTTGCAGGCGCCTACTCCCGGAGGAGTTTGTAAAGACATTGTCCCTGACGTGCTGGAGGGCTGCCCCGGTGTTGAGGGGTGCGCCTCCTTTGTGTCTCAGCTCTCTGACCGAATCCACAACATCCTCCTTTGTGGTGTATGTGTTCAGATAGAAATTGACCTCCGCATCTCTGCTGTACTGGACCACAGAGACACGGTCTTTGTTTTCTCCCACATTGAGTTTCTCCACCACTTTCTCAACAAAATCACGCATGGCAGGGAAGCCATTCCTTGTGCCCTCAGAACCATCCAGAAGGAATACGATATCCTTTTTGGCAGTGTCAACTGAGAAAAGACAGGAAGACAAGAAGTGAAAACCTTTGCCAAAAGTACACTCCTGAACAAATTATCACCGAGTGGTGGGCTGTCTCTTTCTTTCTGTTTCTTGCTTTTGTTTTTTCTTTTCTCACAAGCACCTACAGCTGGCCACTTCAATGTTAAACAGCAGGGAAGCACACCAGCACCTCTGTTCAAATGCACACATGCAAGCTAAACAAGTATCAAACTTCATTTCTCTCCCTCAGCGTAGGTGAAACAAGTCACTTGGCCCTCGAGGCGAGAGGCCGCGCTAGTTCACGTACCAAGTACAGTTGGTGATACCGCGGTGACGTCAGTAACCACAGTCTCCACGGAGGACTGGAGCTGCTGTTCCACATTGGGAAGGTCAGTGAATTCAGACACAGACAGAGCGTTACTGGGATGGTGGGCTATGTCCTGCAGTTCTCTGCTATCAGAGCCCCTGGTTCCAATTGTAAAGGTCAAGACACCCAGCCGTTTGAGAGCAGAGGCTGGTGCATCAACACTGTCAGAAGACCTTCCACCACTTAGCAATATCAGGACCTGTGGAACTCCTTCCAGGCGCCTGCTTCCGGCAGAGGCAGTGAAGACATTATCCCTCAAGTACTGGAGAGCTGCTCCAGTGTTGAGGGTTCTTCCGCCTTTGTGCCTCAAACCTCTGACAGTGTCGAGGATCTGGCCTTTTGTGGCGTACGTGTTCAGATAGAACTGCACAGTTGGATCTCTGCTGTACTGAACCACTGAGACGCGGTCTTTGTTGTCATCCACGCTGAGTGTCTCTACTACTCTTTGGACAAAGTCTCGCATAGCTGGGAATCCAGTCTTAGTGCCATCAGATCCATCCAACAAGAACACAACGTCCCTCCCCGGACGCTGTTTCTCCACTAGGGAACATAAGATTTGAGACACGTGTTTAGGTTGGTCTGTCAAATGTGTCCTGCGTGGAATTCACCTGCTGAAAGCTAGCCTCAACCTTTGCCACTTACTCTACAAAGGTGGCACAACTGTTTTGCCAAAGAGGCACTGGCTGACCTGAACTTAGTCAAATACACTTTATCACATGTCAATTAGCATCCTAGCATAAGCTTGGAGTGTAAAAATGGGTCACTTCCTTACCGGTTACCGTTGGCGTCATGGCCGTGGCCTTCACTAGCACTGTGCTCATTGCAGAGGAGAGCTGTTCTTGGACAGCGGGGAGGTCACTGAACTCAGACACTCTTAGAGCAAGACTAGGGTCATGTGTTATCTTCTGCAGCTCTCTACTGTCAGAGCCCCTCGTTCCAATGCCGATCACAGAGATGCCCTGTTGTTTGAGAGCAGAGGCTGGGGTATCTACACTGTCAAAAGACCTCCCACCACTTAGCAGGATCAACATCTGTGGAACACCTTGCAGGCGCCTACTCCCGGAGGAGTTTGTAAAGACATTGTCCCTGACGTGCTGGAGGGCTGCCCCGGTGTTGAGGGGTGCGCCTCCTTTGTGTCTCAGCTCTCTGACCGAATCCACAACATCCTCCTTTGTGGTGTATGTGTTCAGATAGAAATTGACCTCCGCATCTCTGCTGTACTGGACCACAGAGACACGGTCTTTGTTTTCTCCCACATTGAGTTTCTCCACCACTTTCTCAACAAAATCACGCATGGCAGGGAAGCCATTCCTTGTGCCCTCAGAACCATCCAGAAGGAATACGATATCCTTTTTGGCAGTGTCAACTGAGAAAAGACAGGAAGACAAGAAGTGAAAACCTTTGCCAAAAGTACACTCCTGAACAAATTATCACCGAGTGGTGGGCTGTCTCTTTCTTTCTGTTTCTTGCTTTTGTTTTTTCTTTTCTCACAAGCACCTACAGCTGGCCACTTCAATGTTAAACAGCAGGGAAGCACACCAGCACCTCTGTTCAAATGCACACATGCAAGCTAAACAAGTATCAAACTTCATTTCTCTCCCTCAGCGTAGGTGAAACAAGTCACTTGGCCCTCGAGGCGAGAGGCCGCGCTAGTTCACGTACCAAGTACAGTTGGTGATACCGCGGTGACGTCAGTAACCACAGTCTCCACGGAGGACTGGAGCTGCTGTTCCACATTGGGAAGGTCAGTGAATTCAGACACAGACAGAGCGTTACTGGGATGGTGGGCTATGTCCTGCAGTTCTCTGCTATCAGAGCCCCTGGTTCCAATTGTAAAGGTCAAGACACCCAGCCGTTTGAGAGCAGAGGCTGGTGCATCAACACTGTCAGAAGACCTTCCACCACTTAGCAATATCAGGACCTGTGGAACTCCTTCCAGGCGCCTGCTTCCGGCAGAGGCAGTGAAGACATTATCCCTCAAGTACTGGAGAGCTGCTCCAGTGTTGAGGGTTCTTCCGCCTTTGTGCCTCAAACCTCTGACAGTGTCGAGGATCTGGCCTTTTGTGGCGTACGTGTTCAGATAGAACTGCACAGTTGGATCTCTGCTGTACTGAACCACTGAGACGCGGTCTTTGTTGTCATCCACGCTGAGTGTCTCTACTACTCTTTGGACAAAGTCTCGCATAGCTGGGAATCCAGTCTTAGTGCCATCAGATCCATCCAACAAGAACACAACGTCCCTCCCCGGACGCTGTTTCTCCACTAGGGAACATAAGATTTGAGACACGTGTTTAGGTTGGTCTGTCAAATGTGTCCTGCGTGGAATTCACCTGCTGAAAGCTAGCCTCAACCTTTGCCACTTACTCTACAAAGGTGGCACAACTGTTTTGCCAAAGAGGCACTGGCTGACCTGAACTTAGTCAAATACACTTTATCACATGTCAATTAGCATCCTAGCATAAGCTTGGAGTGTAAAAATGGGTCACTTCCTTACCGGTTACCGTTGGCGTCATGGCCGTGGCCTTCACTAGCACTGTGCTCATTGCAGAGGAGAGCTGTTCTTGGACAGCGGGGAGGTCACTGAACTCAGACACTCTTAGAGCAAGACTAGGGTCATGTGTTATCTTCTGCAGCTCTCTACTGTCAGAGCCCCTCGTTCCAATGCCGATCACAGAGATGCCCTGTTGTTTGAGAGCAGAGGCTGGGGTATCTACACTGTCAAAAGACCTCCCACCACTTAGCAGGATCAACATCTGTGGAACACCTTGCAGGCGCCTACTCCCGGAGGAGTTTGTAAAGACATTGTCCCTGACGTGCTGGAGGGCTGCCCCGGTGTTGAGGGGTGCGCCTCCTTTGTGTCTCAGCTCTCTGACCGAATCCACAACATCCTCCTTTGTGGTGTATGTGTTCAGATAGAAATTGACCTCCGCATCTCTGCTGTACTGGACCACAGAGACACGGTCTTTGTTTTCTCCCACATTGAGTTTCTCCACCACTTTCTCAACAAAATCACGCATGGCAGGGAAGCCATTCCTTGTGCCCTCAGAACCATCCAGAAGGAATACGATATCCTTTTTGGCAGTGTCAACTGAGAAAAGACAGGAAGACAAGAAGTGAAAACCTTTGCCAAAAGTACACTCCTGAACAAATTATCACCGAGTGGTGGGCTGTCTCTTTCTTTCTGTTTCTTGCTTTTGTTTTTTCTTTTCTCACAAGCACCTACAGCTGGCCACTTCAATGTTAAACAGCAGGGAAGCACACCAGCACCTCTGTTCAAATGCACACATGCAAGCTAAACAAGTATCAAACTTCATTTCTCTCCCTCAGCGTAGGTGAAACAAGTCACTTGGCCCTCGAGGCGAGAGGCCGCGCTAGTTCACGTACCAAGTACAGTTGGTGATACCGCGGTGACGTCAGTAACCACAGTCTCCACGGAGGACTGGAGCTGCTGTTCCACATTGGGAAGGTCAGTGAATTCAGACACAGACAGAGCGTTACTGGGATGGTGGGCTATGTCCTGCAGTTCTCTGCTATCAGAGCCCCTGGTTCCAATTGTAAAGGTCAAGACACCCAGCCGTTTGAGAGCAGAGGCTGGTGCATCAACACTGTCAGAAGACCTTCCACCACTTAGCAATATCAGGACCTGTGGAACTCCTTCCAGGCGCCTGCTTCCGGCAGAGGCAGTGAAGACATTATCCCTCAAGTACTGGAGAGCTGCTCCAGTGTTGAGGGTTCTTCCGCCTTTGTGCCTCAAACCTCTGACAGTGTCGAGGATCTGGCCTTTTGTGGCGTACGTGTTCAGATAGAACTGCACAGTTGGATCTCTGCTGTACTGAACCACTGAGACGCGGTCTTTGTTGTCATCCACGCTGAGTGTCTCTACTACTCTTTGGACAAAGTCTCGCATAGCTGGGAATCCAGTCTTAGTGCCATCAGATCCATCCAACAAGAACACAACGTCCCTCCCCGGACGCTGTTTCTCCACTAGGGAACATAAGATTTGAGACACGTGTTTAGGTTGGTCTGTCAAATGTGTCCTGCGTGGAATTCACCTGCTGAAAGCTAGCCTCAACCTTTGCCACTTACTCTACAAAGGTGGCACAACTGTTTTGCCAAAGAGGCACTGGCTGACCTGAACTTAGTCAAATACACTTTATCACATGTCAATTAGCATCCTAGCATAAGCTTGGAGTGTAAAAATGGGTCACTTCCTTACCGGTTACCGTTGGCGTCATGGCCGTGGCCTTCACTAGCACTGTGCTCATTGCAGAGGAGAGCTGTTCTTGGACAGCGGGGAGGTCACTGAACTCAGACACTCTTAGAGCAAGACTAGGGTCATGTGTTATCTTCTGCAGCTCTCTACTGTCAGAGCCCCTCGTTCCAATGCCGATCACAGAGATGCCCTGTTGTTTGAGAGCAGAGGCTGGGGTATCTACACTGTCAAAAGACCTCCCACCACTTAGCAGGATCAACATCTGTGGAACACCTTGCAGGCGCCTACTCCCGGAGGAGTTTGTAAAGACATTGTCCCTGACGTGCTGGAGGGCTGCCCCGGTGTTGAGGGGTGCGCCTCCTTTGTGTCTCAGCTCTCTGACCGAATCCACAACATCCTCCTTTGTGGTGTATGTGTTCAGATAGAAATTGACCTCCGCATCTCTGCTGTACTGGACCACAGAGACACGGTCTTTGTTTTCTCCCACATTGAGTTTCTCCACCACTTTCTCAACAAAATCACGCATGGCAGGGAAGCCATTCCTTGTGCCCTCAGAACCATCCAGAAGGAATACGATATCCTTTTTGGCAGTGTCAACTGAGAAAAGACAGGAAGACAAGAAGTGAAAACCTTTGCCAAAAGTACACTCCTGAACAAATTATCACCGAGTGGTGGGCTGTCTCTTTCTTTCTGTTTCTTGCTTTTGTTTTTTCTTTTCTCACAAGCACCTACAGCTGGCCACTTCAATGTTAAACAGCAGGGAAGCACACCAGCACCTCTGTTCAAATGCACACATGCAAGCTAAACAAGTATCAAACTTCATTTCTCTCCCTCAGCGTAGGTGAAACAAGTCACTTGGCCCTCGAGGCGAGAGGCCGCGCTAGTTCACGTACCAAGTACAGTTGGTGATACCGCGGTGACGTCAGTAACCACAGTCTCCACGGAGGACTGGAGCTGCTGTTCCACATTGGGAAGGTCAGTGAATTCAGACACAGACAGAGCGTTACTGGGATGGTGGGCTATGTCCTGCAGTTCTCTGCTATCAGAGCCCCTGGTTCCAATTGTAAAGGTCAAGACACCCAGCCGTTTGAGAGCAGAGGCTGGTGCATCAACACTGTCAGAAGACCTTCCACCACTTAGCAATATCAGGACCTGTGGAACTCCTTCCAGGCGCCTGCTTCCGGCAGAGGCAGTGAAGACATTATCCCTCAAGTACTGGAGAGCTGCTCCAGTGTTGAGGGTTCTTCCGCCTTTGTGCCTCAAACCTCTGACAGTGTCGAGGATCTGGCCTTTTGTGGCGTACGTGTTCAGATAGAACTGCACAGTTGGATCTCTGCTGTACTGAACCACTGAGACGCGGTCTTTGTTGTCATCCACGCTGAGTGTCTCTACTACTCTTTGGACAAAGTCTCGCATAGCTGGGAATCCAGTCTTAGTGCCATCAGATCCATCCAACAAGAACACAACGTCCCTCCCCGGACGCTGTTTCTCCACTAGGGAACATAAGATTTGAGACACGTGTTTAGGTTGGTCTGTCAAATGTGTCCTGCGTGGAATTCACCTGCTGAAAGCTAGCCTCAACCTTTGCCACTTACTCTACAAAGGTGGCACAACTGTTTTGCCAAAGAGGCACTGGCTGACCTGAACTTAGTCAAATACACTTTATCACATGTCAATTAGCATCCTAGCATAAGCTTGGAGTGTAAAAATGGGTCACTTCCTTACCGGTTACCGTTGGCGTCATGGCCGTGGCCTTCACTAGCACTGTGCTCATTGCAGAGGAGAGCTGTTCTTGGACAGCGGGGAGGTCACTGAACTCAGACACTCTTAGAGCAAGACTAGGGTCATGTGTTATCTTCTGCAGCTCTCTACTGTCAGAGCCCCTCGTTCCAATGCCGATCACAGAGATGCCCTGTTGTTTGAGAGCAGAGGCTGGGGTATCTACACTGTCAAAAGACCTCCCACCACTTAGCAGGATCAACATCTGTGGAACACCTTGCAGGCGCCTACTCCCGGAGGAGTTTGTAAAGACATTGTCCCTGACGTGCTGGAGGGCTGCCCCGGTGTTGAGGGGTGCGCCTCCTTTGTGTCTCAGCTCTCTGACCGAATCCACAACATCCTCCTTTGTGGTGTATGTGTTCAGATAGAAATTGACCTCCGCATCTCTGCTGTACTGGACCACAGAGACACGGTCTTTGTTTTCTCCCACATTGAGTTTCTCCACCACTTTCTCAACAAAATCACGCATGGCAGGGAAGCCATTCCTTGTGCCCTCAGAACCATCCAGAAGGAATACGATATCCTTTTTGGCAGTGTCAACTGAGAAAAGACAGGAAGACAAGAAGTGAAAACCTTTGCCAAAAGTACACTCCTGAACAAATTATCACCGAGTGGTGGGCTGTCTCTTTCTTTCTGTTTCTTGCTTTTGTTTTTTCTTTTCTCACAAGCACCTACAGCTGGCCACTTCAATGTTAAACAGCAGGGAAGCACACCAGCACCTCTGTTCAAATGCACACATGCAAGCTAAACAAGTATCAAACTTCATTTCTCTCCCTCAGCGTAGGTGAAACAAGTCACTTGGCCCTCGAGGCGAGAGGCCGCGCTAGTTCACGTACCAAGTACAGTTGGTGATACCGCGGTGACGTCAGTAACCACAGTCTCCACGGAGGACTGGAGCTGCTGTTCCACATTGGGAAGGTCAGTGAATTCAGACACAGACAGAGCGTTACTGGGATGGTGGGCTATGTCCTGCAGTTCTCTGCTATCAGAGCCCCTGGTTCCAATTGTAAAGGTCAAGACACCCAGCCGTTTGAGAGCAGAGGCTGGTGCATCAACACTGTCAGAAGACCTTCCACCACTTAGCAATATCAGGACCTGTGGAACTCCTTCCAGGCGCCTGCTTCCGGCAGAGGCAGTGAAGACATTATCCCTCAAGTACTGGAGAGCTGCTCCAGTGTTGAGGGTTCTTCCGCCTTTGTGCCTCAAACCTCTGACAGTGTCGAGGATCTGGCCTTTTGTGGCGTACGTGTTCAGATAGAACTGCACAGTTGGATCTCTGCTGTACTGAACCACTGAGACGCGGTCTTTGTTGTCATCCACGCTGAGTGTCTCTACTACTCTTTGGACAAAGTCTCGCATAGCTGGGAATCCAGTCTTAGTGCCATCAGATCCATCCAACAAGAACACAACGTCCCTCCCCGGACGCTGTTTCTCCACTAGGGAACATAAGATTTGAGACACGTGTTTAGGTTGGTCTGTCAAATGTGTCCTGCGTGGAATTCACCTGCTGAAAGCTAGCCTCAACCTTTGCCACTTACTCTACAAAGGTGGCACAACTGTTTTGCCAAAGAGGCACTGGCTGACCTGAACTTAGTCAAATACACTTTATCACATGTCAATTAGCATCCTAGCATAAGCTTGGAGTGTAAAAATGGGTCACTTCCTTACCGGTTACCGTTGGCGTCATGGCCGTGGCCTTCACTAGCACTGTGCTCATTGCAGAGGAGAGCTGTTCTTGGACAGCGGGGAGGTCACTGAACTCAGACACTCTTAGAGCAAGACTAGGGTCATGTGTTATCTTCTGCAGCTCTCTACTGTCAGAGCCCCTCGTTCCAATGCCGATCACAGAGATGCCCTGTTGTTTGAGAGCAGAGGCTGGGGTATCTACACTGTCAAAAGACCTCCCACCACTTAGCAGGATCAACATCTGTGGAACACCTTGCAGGCGCCTACTCCCGGAGGAGTTTGTAAAGACATTGTCCCTGACGTGCTGGAGGGCTGCCCCGGTGTTGAGGGGTGCGCCTCCTTTGTGTCTCAGCTCTCTGACCGAATCCACAACATCCTCCTTTGTGGTGTATGTGTTCAGATAGAAATTGACCTCCGCATCTCTGCTGTACTGGACCACAGAGACACGGTCTTTGTTTTCTCCCACATTGAGTTTCTCCACCACTTTCTCAACAAAATCACGCATGGCAGGGAAGCCATTCCTTGTGCCCTCAGAACCATCCAGAAGGAATACGATATCCTTTTTGGCAGTGTCAACTGAGAAAAGACAGGAAGACAAGAAGTGAAAACCTTTGCCAAAAGTACACTCCTGAACAAATTATCACCGAGTGGTGGGCTGTCTCTTTCTTTCTGTTTCTTGCTTTTGTTTTTTCTTTTCTCACAAGCACCTACAGCTGGCCACTTCAATGTTAAACAGCAGGGAAGCACACCAGCACCTCTGTTCAAATGCACACATGCAAGCTAAACAAGTATCAAACTTCATTTCTCTCCCTCAGCGTAGGTGAAACAAGTCACTTGGCCCTCGAGGCGAGAGGCCGCGCTAGTTCACGTACCAAGTACAGTTGGTGATACCGCGGTGACGTCAGTAACCACAGTCTCCACGGAGGACTGGAGCTGCTGTTCCACACTGGGAAGGTCAGTGAATTCAGACACAGACAGAGCGTTACTGGGATGGTGGGCTATGTCCTGCAGTTCTCTGCTATCAGAGCCCCTGGTTCCAATTGTAAAGGTCAAGACACCCAGCCGTTTGAGAGCAGAGGCTGGTGCATCAACACTGTCAGAAGACCTTCCACCACTTAGCAATATCAGGACCTGTGGAACTCCTTCCAGGCGCCTGCTTCCGGCAGAGGCAGTGAAGACATTATCCCTCAAGTACTGGAGAGCTGCTCCAGTGTTGAGGGTTCTTCCGCCTTTGTGCCTCAAACCTCTGACAGTGTCGAGGATCTGGCCTTTTGTGGCGTACGTGTTCAGATAGAACTGCACAGTTGGATCTCTGCTGTACTGAACCACTGAGACGCGGTCTTTGTTGTCATCCACGCTGAGTGTCTCTACTACTCTTTGGACAAAGTCTCGCATAGCTGGGAATCCAGTCTTAGTGCCATCAGATCCATCCAACAAGAACACAACGTCCCTCCCCGGACGCTGTTTCTCCACTAGGGAACATAAGATTTGAGACACGTGTTTAGGTTGGTCTGTCAAATGTGTCCTGCGTGGAATTCACCTGCTGAAAGCTAGCCTCAACCTTTGCCACTTACTCTACAAAGGTGGCACAACTGTTTTGCCAAAGAGGCACTGGCTGACCTGAACTTAGTCAAATACACTTTATCACATGTCAATTAGCATCCTAGCATAAGCTTGGAGTGTAAAAATGGGTCACTTCCTTACCGGTTACCGTTGGCGTCATGGCCGTGGCCTTCACTAGCACTGTGCTCATTGCAGAGGAGAGCTGTTCTTGGACAGCGGGGAGGTCACTGAACTCAGACACTCTTAGAGCAAGACTAGGGTCATGTGTTATCTTCTGCAGCTCTCTACTGTCAGAGCCCCTCGTTCCAATGCCGATCACAGAGATGCCCTGTTGTTTGAGAGCAGAGGCTGGGGTATCTACACTGTCAAAAGACCTCCCACCACTTAGCAGGATCAACATCTGTGGAACACCTTGCAGGCGCCTACTCCCGGAGGAGTTTGTAAAGACATTGTCCCTGACGTGCTGGAGGGCTGCCCCGGTGTTGAGGGGTGCGCCTCCTTTGTGTCTCAGCTCTCTGACCGAATCCACAACATCCTCCTTTGTGGTGTATGTGTTCAGATAGAAATTGACCTCCGCATCTCTGCTGTACTGGACCACAGAGACACGGTCTTTGTTTTCTCCCACATTGAGTTTCTCCACCACTTTCTCAACAAAATCACGCATGGCAGGGAAGCCATTCCTTGTGCCCTCAGAACCATCCAGAAGGAATACGATATCCTTTTTGGCAGTGTCAACTGAGAAAAGACAGGAAGACAAGAAGTGAAAACCTTTGCCAAAAGTACACTCCTGAACAAATTATCACCGAGTGGTGGGCTGTCTCTTTCTTTCTGTTTCTTGCTTTTGTTTTTTCTTTTCTCACAAGCACCTACAGCTGGCCACTTCAATGTTAAACAGCAGGGAAGCACACCAGCACCTCTGTTCAAATGCACACATGCAAGCTAAACAAGTATCAAACTTCATTTCTCTCCCTCAGCGTAGGTGAAACAAGTCACTTGGCCCTCGAGGCGAGAGGCCGCGCTAGTTCACGTACCAAGTACAGTTGGTGATACCGCGGTGACGTCAGTAACCACAGTCTCCACGGAGGACTGGAGCTGCTGTTCCACATTGGGAAGGTCAGTGAATTCAGACACAGACAGAGCGTTACTGGGATGGTGGGCTATGTCCTGCAGTTCTCTGCTATCAGAGCCCCTGGTTCCAATTGTAAAGGTCAAGACACCCAGCCGTTTGAGAGCAGAGGCTGGTGCATCAACACTGTCAGAAGACCTTCCACCACTTAGCAATATCAGGACCTGTGGAACTCCTTCCAGGCGCCTGCTTCCGGCAGAGGCAGTGAAGACATTATCCCTCAAGTACTGGAGAGCTGCTCCAGTGTTGAGGGTTCTTCCGCCTTTGTGCCTCAAACCTCTGACAGTGTCGAGGATCTGGCCTTTTGTGGCGTACGTGTTCAGATAGAACTGCACAGTTGGATCTCTGCTGTACTGAACCACTGAGACGCGGTCTTTGTTGTCATCCACGCTGAGTGTCTCTACTACTCTTTGGACAAAGTCTCGCATAGCTGGGAATCCAGTCTTAGTGCCATCAGATCCATCCAACAAGAACACAACGTCCCTCCCCGGACGCTGTTTCTCCACTAGGGAACATAAGATTTGAGACACGTGTTTAGGTTGGTCTGTCAAATGTGTCCTGCGTGGAATTCACCTGCTGAAAGCTAGCCTCAACCTTTGCCACTTACTCTACAAAGGTGGCACAACTGTTTTGCCAAAGAGGCACTGGCTGACCTGAACTTAGTCAAATACACTTTATCACATGTCAATTAGCATCCTAGCATAAGCTTGGAGTGTAAAAATGGGTCACTTCCTTACCGGTTACCGTTGGCGTCATGGCCGTGGCCTTCACTAGCACTGTGCTCATTGCAGAGGAGAGCTGTTCTTGGACAGCGGGGAGGTCACTGAACTCAGACACTCTTAGAGCAAGACTAGGGTCATGTGTTATCTTCTGCAGCTCTCTACTGTCAGAGCCCCTCGTTCCAATGCCGATCACAGAGATGCCCTGTTGTTTGAGAGCAGAGGCTGGGGTATCTACACTGTCAAAAGACCTCCCACCACTTAGCAGGATCAACATCTGTGGAACACCTTGCAGGCGCCTACTCCCGGAGGAGTTTGTAAAGACATTGTCCCTGACGTGCTGGAGGGCTGCCCCGGTGTTGAGGGGTGCGCCTCCTTTGTGTCTCAGCTCTCTGACCGAATCCACAACATCCTCCTTTGTGGTGTATGTGTTCAGATAGAAATTGACCTCCGCATCTCTGCTGTACTGGACCACAGAGACACGGTCTTTGTTTTCTCCCACATTGAGTTTCTCCACCACTTTCTCAACAAAATCACGCATGGCAGGGAAGCCATTCCTTGTGCCCTCAGAACCATCCAGAAGGAATACGATATCCTTTTTGGCAGTGTCAACTGAGAAAAGACAGGAAGACAAGAAGTGAAAACCTTTGCCAAAAGTACACTCCTGAACAAATTATCACCGAGTGGTGGGCTGTCTCTTTCTTTCTGTTTCTTGCTTTTGTTTTTTCTTTTCTCACAAGCACCTACAGCTGGCCACTTCAATGTTAAACAGCAGGGAAGCACACCAGCACCTCTGTTCAAATGCACACATGCAAGCTAAACAAGTATCAAACTTCATTTCTCTCCCTCAGCGTAGGTGAAACAAGTCACTTGGCCCTCGAGGCGAGAGGCCGCGCTAGTTCACGTACCAAGTACAGTTGGTGATACCGCGGTGACGTCAGTAACCACAGTCTCCACGGAGGACTGGAGCTGCTGTTCCACATTGGGAAGGTCAGTGAATTCAGACACAGACAGAGCGTTACTGGGATGGTGGGCTATGTCCTGCAGTTCTCTGCTATCAGAGCCCCTGGTTCCAATTGTAAAGGTCAAGACACCCAGCCGTTTGAGAGCAGAGGCTGGTGCATCAACACTGTCAGAAGACCTTCCACCACTTAGCAATATCAGGACCTGTGGAACTCCTTCCAGGCGCCTGCTTCCGGCAGAGGCAGTGAAGACATTATCCCTCAAGTACTGGAGAGCTGCTCCAGTGTTGAGGGTTCTTCCGCCTTTGTGCCTCAAACCTCTGACAGTGTCGAGGATCTGGCCTTTTGTGGCGTACGTGTTCAGATAGAACTGCACAGTTGGATCTCTGCTGTACTGAACCACTGAGACGCGGTCTTTGTTGTCATCCACGCTGAGTGTCTCTACTACTCTTTGGACAAAGTCTCGCATAGCTGGGAATCCAGTCTTAGTGCCATCAGATCCATCCAACAAGAACACAACGTCCCTCCCCGGACGCTGTTTCTCCACTAGGGAACATAAGATTTGAGACACGTGTTTAGGTTGGTCTGTCAAATGTGTCCTGCGTGGAATTCACCTGCTGAAAGCTAGCCTCAACCTTTGCCACTTACTCTACAAAGGTGGCACAACTGTTTTGCCAAAGAGGCACTGGCTGACCTGAACTTAGTCAAATACACTTTATCACATGTCAATTAGCATCCTAGCATAAGCTTGGAGTGTAAAAATGGGTCACTTCCTTACCGGTTACCGTTGGCGTCATGGCCGTGGCCTTCACTAGCACTGTGCTCATTGCAGAGGAGAGCTGTTCTTGGACAGCGGGGAGGTCACTGAACTCAGACACTCTTAGAGCAAGACTAGGGTCATGTGTTATCTTCTGCAGCTCTCTACTGTCAGAGCCCCTCGTTCCAATGCCGATCACAGAGATGCCCTGTTGTTTGAGAGCAGAGGCTGGGGTATCTACACTGTCAAAAGACCTCCCACCACTTAGCAGGATCAACATCTGTGGAACACCTTGCAGGCGCCTACTCCCGGAGGAGTTTGTAAAGACATTGTCCCTGACGTGCTGGAGGGCTGCCCCGGTGTTGAGGGGTGCGCCTCCTTTGTGTCTCAGCTCTCTGACCGAATCCACAACATCCTCCTTTGTGGTGTATGTGTTCAGATAGAAATTGACCTCCGCATCTCTGCTGTACTGGACCACAGAGACACGGTCTTTGTTTTCTCCCACATTGAGTTTCTCCACCACTTTCTCAACAAAATCACGCATGGCAGGGAAGCCATTCCTTGTGCCCTCAGAACCATCCAGAAGGAATACGATATCCTTTTTGGCAGTGTCAACTGAGAAAAGACAGGAAGACAAGAAGTGAAAACCTTTGCCAAAAGTACACTCCTGAACAAATTATCACCGAGTGGTGGGCTGTCTCTTTCTTTCTGTTTCTTGCTTTTGTTTTTTCTTTTCTCACAAGCACCTACAGCTGGCCACTTCAATGTTAAACAGCAGGGAAGCACACCAGCACCTCTGTTCAAATGCACACATGCAAGCTAAACAAGTATCAAACTTCATTTCTCTCCCTCAGCGTAGGTGAAACAAGTCACTTGGCCCTCGAGGCGAGAGGCCGCGCTAGTTCACGTACCAAGTACAGTTGGTGATACCGCGGTGACGTCAGTAACCACAGTCTCCACGGAGGACTGGAGCTGCTGTTCCACATTGGGAAGGTCAGTGAATTCAGACACAGACAGAGCGTTACTGGGATGGTGGGCTATGTCCTGCAGTTCTCTGCTATCAGAGCCCCTGGTTCCAATTGTAAAGGTCAAGACACCCAGCCGTTTGAGAGCAGAGGCTGGTGCATCAACACTGTCAGAAGACCTTCCACCACTTAGCAATATCAGGACCTGTGGAACTCCTTCCAGGCGCCTGCTTCCGGCAGAGGCAGTGAAGACATTATCCCTCAAGTACTGGAGAGCTGCTCCAGTGTTGAGGGTTCTTCCGCCTTTGTGCCTCAAACCTCTGACAGTGTCGAGGATCTGGCCTTTTGTGGCGTACGTGTTCAGATAGAACTGCACAGTTGGATCTCTGCTGTACTGAACCACTGAGACGCGGTCTTTGTTGTCATCCACGCTGAGTGTCTCTACTACTCTTTGGACAAAGTCTCGCATAGCTGGGAATCCAGTCTTAGTGCCATCAGATCCATCCAACAAGAACACAACGTCCCTCCCCGGACGCTGTTTCTCCACTAGGGAACATAAGATTTGAGACACGTGTTTAGGTTGGTCTGTCAAATGTGTCCTGCGTGGAATTCACCTGCTGAAAGCTAGCCTCAACCTTTGCCACTTACTCTACAAAGGTGGCACAACTGTTTTGCCAAAGAGGCACTGGCTGACCTGAACTTAGTCAAATACACTTTATCACATGTCAATTAGCATCCTAGCATAAGCTTGGAGTGTAAAAATGGGTCACTTCCTTACCGGTTACCGTTGGCGTCATGGCCGTGGCCTTCACTAGCACTGTGCTCATTGCAGAGGAGAGCTGTTCTTGGACAGCGGGGAGGTCACTGAACTCAGACACTCTTAGAGCAAGACTAGGGTCATGTGTTATCTTCTGCAGCTCTCTACTGTCAGAGCCCCTCGTTCCAATGCCGATCACAGAGATGCCCTGTTGTTTGAGAGCAGAGGCTGGGGTATCTACACTGTCAAAAGACCTCCCACCACTTAGCAGGATCAACATCTGTGGAACACCTTGCAGGCGCCTACTCCCGGAGGAGTTTGTAAAGACATTGTCCCTGACGTGCTGGAGGGCTGCCCCGGTGTTGAGGGGTGCGCCTCCTTTGTGTCTCAGCTCTCTGACCGAATCCACAACATCCTCCTTTGTGGTGTATGTGTTCAGATAGAAATTGACCTCCGCATCTCTGCTGTACTGGACCACAGAGACACGGTCTTTGTTTTCTCCCACATTGAGTTTCTCCACCACTTTCTCAACAAAATCACGCATGGCAGGGAAGCCATTCCTTGTGCCCTCAGAACCATCCAGAAGGAATACGATATCCTTTTTGGCAGTGTCAACTGAGAAAAGACAGGAAGACAAGAAGTGAAAACCTTTGCCAAAAGTACACTCCTGAACAAATTATCACCGAGTGGTGGGCTGTCTCTTTCTTTCTGTTTCTTGCTTTTGTTTTTTCTTTTCTCACAAGCACCTACAGCTGGCCACTTCAATGTTAAACAGCAGGGAAGCACACCAGCACCTCTGTTCAAATGCACACATGCAAGCTAAACAAGTATCAAACTTCATTTCTCTCCCTCAGCGTAGGTGAAACAAGTCACTTGGCCCTCGAGGCGAGAGGCCGCGCTAGTTCACGTACCAAGTACAGTTGGTGATACCGCGGTGACGTCAGTAACCACAGTCTCCACGGAGGACTGGAGCTGCTGTTCCACATTGGGAAGGTCAGTGAATTCAGACACAGACAGAGCGTTACTGGGATGGTGGGCTATGTCCTGCAGTTCTCTGCTATCAGAGCCCCTGGTTCCAATTGTAAAGGTCAAGACACCCAGCCGTTTGAGAGCAGAGGCTGGTGCATCAACACTGTCAGAAGACCTTCCACCACTTAGCAATATCAGGACCTGTGGAACTCCTTCCAGGCGCCTGCTTCCGGCAGAGGCAGTGAAGACATTATCCCTCAAGTACTGGAGAGCTGCTCCAGTGTTGAGGGTTCTTCCGCCTTTGTGCCTCAAACCTCTGACAGTGTCGAGGATCTGGCCTTTTGTGGCGTACGTGTTCAGATAGAACTGCACAGTTGGATCTCTGCTGTACTGAACCACTGAGACGCGGTCTTTGTTGTCATCCACGCTGAGTGTCTCTACTACTCTTTGGACAAAGTCTCGCATAGCTGGGAATCCAGTCTTAGTGCCATCAGATCCATCCAACAAGAACACAACGTCCCTCCCCGGACGCTGTTTCTCCACTAGGGAACATAAGATTTGAGACACGTGTTTAGGTTGGTCTGTCAAATGTGTCCTGCGTGGAATTCACCTGCTGAAAGCTAGCCTCAACCTTTGCCACTTACTCTACAAAGGTGGCACAACTGTTTTGCCAAAGAGGCACTGGCTGACCTGAACTTAGTCAAATACACTTTATCACATGTCAATTAGCATCCTAGCATAAGCTTGGAGTGTAAAAATGGGTCACTTCCTTACCGGTTACCGTTGGCGTCATGGCCGTGGCCTTCACTAGCACTGTGCTCATTGCAGAGGAGAGCTGTTCTTGGACAGCGGGGAGGTCACTGAACTCAGACACTCTTAGAGCAAGACTAGGGTCATGTGTTATCTTCTGCAGCTCTCTACTGTCAGAGCCCCTCGTTCCAATGCCGATCACAGAGATGCCCTGTTGTTTGAGAGCAGAGGCTGGGGTATCTACACTGTCAAAAGACCTCCCACCACTTAGCAGGATCAACATCTGTGGAACACCTTGCAGGCGCCTACTCCCGGAGGAGTTTGTAAAGACATTGTCCCTGACGTGCTGGAGGGCTGCCCCGGTGTTGAGGGGTGCGCCTCCTTTGTGTCTCAGCTCTCTGACCGAATCCACAACATCCTCCTTTGTGGTGTATGTGTTCAGATAGAAATTGACCTCCGCATCTCTGCTGTACTGGACCACAGAGACACGGTCTTTGTTTTCTCCCACATTGAGTTTCTCCACCACTTTCTCAACAAAATCACGCATGGCAGGGAAGCCATTCCTTGTGCCCTCAGAACCATCCAGAAGGAATACGATATCCTTTTTGGCAGTGTCAACTGAGAAAAGACAGGAAGACAAGAAGTGAAAACCTTTGCCAAAAGTACACTCCTGAACAAATTATCACCGAGTGGTGGGCTGTCTCTTTCTTTCTGTTTCTTGCTTTTGTTTTTTCTTTTCTCACAAGCACCTACAGCTGGCCACTTCAATGTTAAACAGCAGGGAAGCACACCAGCACCTCTGTTCAAATGCACACATGCAAGCTAAACAAGTATCAAACTTCATTTCTCTCCCTCAGCGTAGGTGAAACAAGTCACTTGGCCCTCGAGGCGAGAGGCCGCGCTAGTTCACGTACCAAGTACAGTTGGTGATACCGCGGTGACGTCAGTAACCACAGTCTCCACGGAGGACTGGAGCTGCTGTTCCACATTGGGAAGGTCAGTGAATTCAGACACAGACAGAGCGTTACTGGGATGGTGGGCTATGTCCTGCAGTTCTCTGCTATCAGAGCCTCTGGTTCCAATTGTAAAGGTCAAGACACCCAGCCGTTTGAGAGCAGAGGCTGGTGCATCAACACTGTCAGAAGACCTTCCACCACTTAGCAATATCAGGACCTGTGGAACTCCTTCCAGGCGCCTGCTTCCGGCAGAGGCAGTGAAGACATTATCCCTCAAGTACTGGAGAGCTGCTCCAGTGTTGAGGGTTCTTCCGCCTTTGTGCCTCAAACCTCTGACAGTGTCGAGGATCTGGCCTTTTGTGGCGTACGTGTTCAGATAGAACTGCACAGTTGGATCTCTGCTGTACTGAACCACTGAGACGCGGTCTTTGTTGTCATCCACGCTGAGTGTCTCTACTACTCTTTGGACAAAGTCTCGCATAGCTGGGAATCCAGTCTTAGTGCCATCAGATCCATCCAACAAGAACACAACGTCCCTCCCCGGACGCTGTTTCTCCACTAGGGAACATAAGATTTGAGACACGTGTTTAGGTTGGTCTGTCAAATGTGTCCTGCGTGGAATTCACCTGCTGAAAGCTAGCCTCAACCTTTGCCACTTACTCTACAAAGGTGGCACAACTGTTTTGCCAAAGAGGCACTGGCTGACCTGAACTTAGTCAAATACACTTTATCACATGTCAATTAGCATCCTAGCATAAGCTTGGAGTGTAAAAATGGGTCACTTCCTTACCGGTTACCGTTGGCGTCATGGCCGTGGCCTTCACTAGCACTGTGCTCATTGCAGAGGAGAGCTGTTCTTGGACAGCGGGGAGGTCACTGAACTCAGACACTCTTAGAGCAAGACTAGGGTCATGTGTTATCTTCTGCAGCTCTCTACTGTCAGAGCCCCTCGTTCCAATGCCGATCACAGAGATGCCCTGTTGTTTGAGAGCAGAGGCTGGGGTATCTACACTGTCAAAAGACCTCCCACCACTTAGCAGGATCAACATCTGTGGAACACCTTGCAGGCGCCTACTCCCGGAGGAGTTTGTAAAGACATTGTCCCTGACGTGCTGGAGGGCTGCCCCGGTGTTGAGGGGTGCGCCTCCTTTGTGTCTCAGCTCTCTGACCGAATCCACAACATCCTCCTTTGTGGTGTATGTGTTCAGATAGAAATTGACCTCCGCATCTCTGCTGTACTGGACCACAGAGACACGGTCTTTGTTTTCTCCCACATTGAGTTTCTCCACCACTTTCTCAACAAAATCACGCATGGCAGGGAAGCCATTCCTTGTGCCCTCAGAACCATCCAGAAGGAATACGATATCCTTTTTGGCAGTGTCAACTGAGAAAAGACAGGAAGACAAGAAGTGAAAACCTTTGCCAAAAGTACACTCCTGAACAAATTATCACCGAGTGGTGGGCTGTCTCTTTCTTTCTGTTTCTTGCTTTTGTTTTTTCTTTTCTCACAAGCACCTACAGCTGGCCACTTCAATGTTAAACAGCAGGGAAGCACACCAGCACCTCTGTTCAAATGCACACATGCAAGCTAAACAAGTATCAAACTTCATTTCTCTCCCTCAGCGTAGGTGAAACAAGTCACTTGGCCCTCGAGGCGAGAGGCCGCGCTAGTTCACGTACCAAGTACAGTTGGTGATACCGCGGTGACGTCAGTAACCACAGTCTCCACGGAGGACTGGAGCTGCTGTTCCACATTGGGAAGGTCAGTGAATTCAGACACAGACAGAGCGTTACTGGGATGGTGGGCTATGTCCTGCAGTTCTCTGCTATCAGAGCCCCTGGTTCCAATTGTAAAGGTCAAGACACCCAGCCG
Source organism: Trachinotus anak (assembly GCF_046630095.1). NCBI lineage: Eukaryota > Metazoa > Chordata > Actinopteri > Carangiformes > Carangidae > Trachinotus > Trachinotus anak. Next base: position 4,102,934 of record NW_027273890.1, read on the forward strand.
TTTGAGAGCAGAGGCTGGTGCATCAACACTGTCAGAAGACCTTCCACCACTTAGCAATATCAGGACCTGTGGAACTCCTTCCAGGCGCCTGCTTCCGGCAGAGGCAGTGAAGACATTATCCCTCAAGTACTGGAGAGCTGCTCCAGTGTTGAGGGTTCTTCCGCCTTTGTGCCTCAAACCTCTGACAGTGTCGAGGATCTGGCCTTTTGTGGCGTACGTGTTCAGATAGAACTGCACAGTTGGATCTCTGCTGTACTGAACCACTGAGACGCGGTCTTTGTTGTCATCCACGCTGAGTGTCTCTACTACTCTTTGGACAAAGTCTCGCATAGCTGGGAATCCAGTCTTAGTGCCATCAGATCCATCCAACAAGAACACAACGTCCCTCCCCGGACGCTGTTTCTCCACTAGGGAACATAAGATTTGAGACACGTGTTTAGGTTGGTCTGTCAAATGTGTCCTGCGTGGAATTCACCTGCTGAAAGCTAGCCTCAACCTTTGCCACTTACTCTACAAAGGTGGCACAACTGTTTTGCCAAAGAGGCACTGGCTGACCTGAACTTAGTCAAATACACTTTATCACATGTCAATTAGCATCCTAGCATAAGCTTGGAGTGTAAAAATGGGTCACTTCCTTACCGGTTACCGTTGGCGTCATGGCCGTGGCCTTCACTAGCACTGTGCTCATTGCAGAGGAGAGCTGTTCTTGGACAGCGGGGAGGTCACTGAACTCAGACACTCTTAGAGCAAGACTAGGGTCATGTGTTATCTTCTGCAGCTCTCTACTGTCAGAGCCCCTCGTTCCAATGCCGATCACAGAGATGCCCTGTTGTTTGAGAGCAGAGGCTGGGGTATCTACACTGTCAAAAGACCTCCCACCACTTAGCAGGATCAACATCTGTGGAACACCTTGCAGGCGCCTACTCCCGGAGGAGTTTGTAAAGACATTGTCCCTGACGTGCTGGAGGGCTGCCCCGGTGTTGAGGGGTGCGCCTCCTTTGTGTCTCAGCTCTCTGACCGAATCCACAACATCCTCCTTTGTGGTGTATGTGTTCAGATAGAAATTGACCTCCGCATCTCTGCTGTACTGGACCACAGAGACACGGTCTTTGTTTTCTCCCACATTGAGTTTCTCCACCACTTTCTCAACAAAATCACGCATGGCAGGGAAGCCATTCCTTGTGCCCTCAGAACCATCCAGAAGGAATACGATATCCTTTTTGGCAGTGTCAACTGAGAAAAGACAGGAAGACAAGAAGTGAAAACCTTTGCCAAAAGTACACTCCTGAACAAATTATCACCGAGTGGTGGGCTGTCTCTTTCTTTCTGTTTCTTGCTTTTGTTTTTTCTTTTCTCACAAGCACCTACAGCTGGCCACTTCAATGTTAAACAGCAGGGAAGCACACCAGCACCTCTGTTCAAATGCACACATGCAAGCTAAACAAGTATCAAACTTCATTTCTCTCCCTCAGCGTAGGTGAAACAAGTCACTTGGCCCTCGAGGCGAGAGGCCGCGCTAGTTCACGTACCAAGTACAGTTGGTGATACCGCGGTGACGTCAGTAACCACAGTCTCCACGGAGGACTGGAGCTGCTGTTCCACATTGGGAAGGTCAGTGAATTCAGACACAGACAGAGCGTTACTGGGATGGTGGGCTATGTCCTGCAGTTCTCTGCTATCAGAGCCCCTGGTTCCAATTGTAAAGGTCAAGACACCCAGCCGTTTGAGAGCAGAGGCTGGTGCATCAACACTGTCAGAAGACCTTCCACCACTTAGCAATATCAGGACCTGTGGAACTCCTTCCAGGCGCCTGCTTCCGGCAGAGGCAGTGAAGACATTATCCCTCAAGTACTGGAGAGCTGCTCCAGTGTTGAGGGTTCTTCCGCCTTTGTGCCTCAAACCTCTGACAGTGTCGAGGATCTGGCCTTTTGTGGCGTACGTGTTCAGATAGAACTGCACAGTTGGATCTCTGCTGTACTGAACCACTGAGACGCGGTCTTTGTTGTCATCCACGCTGAGTGTCTCTACTACTCTTTGGACAAAGTCTCGCATAGCTGGGAATCCAGTCTTAGTGCCATCAGATCCATCCAACAAGAACACAACGTCCCTCCCCGGACGCTGTTTCTCCACTAGGGAACATAAGATTTGAGACACGTGTTTAGGTTGGTCTGTCAAATGTGTCCTGCGTGGAATTCACCTGCTGAAAGCTAGCCTCAACCTTTGCCACTTACTCTACAAAGGTGGCACAACTGTTTTGCCAAAGAGGCACTGGCTGACCTGAACTTAGTCAAATACACTTTATCACATGTCAATTAGCATCCTAGCATAAGCTTGGAGTGTAAAAATGGGTCACTTCCTTACCGGTTACCGTTGGCGTCATGGCCGTGGCCTTCACTAGCACTGTGCTCATTGCAGAGGAGAGCTGTTCTTGGACAGCGGGGAGGTCACTGAACTCAGACACTCTTAGAGCAAGACTAGGGTCATGTGTTATCTTCTGCAGCTCTCTACTGTCAGAGCCCCTCGTTCCAATGCCGATCACAGAGATGCCCTGTTGTTTGAGAGCAGAGGCTGGGGTATCTACACTGTCAAAAGACCTCCCACCACTTAGCAGGATCAACATCTGTGGAACACCTTGCAGGCGCCTACTCCCGGAGGAGTTTGTAAAGACATTGTCCCTGACGTGCTGGAGGGCTGCCCCGGTGTTGAGGGGTGCGCCTCCTTTGTGTCTCAGCTCTCTGACCGAATCCACAACATCCTCCTTTGTGGTGTATGTGTTCAGATAGAAATTGACCTCCGCATCTCTGCTGTACTGGACCACAGAGACACGGTCTTTGTTTTCTCCCACATTGAGTTTCTCCACCACTTTCTCAACAAAATCACGCATGGCAGGGAAGCCATTCCTTGTGCCCTCAGAACCATCCAGAAGGAATACGATATCCTTTTTGGCAGTGTCAACTGAGAAAAGACAGGAAGACAAGAAGTGAAAACCTTTGCCAAAAGTACACTCCTGAACAAATTATCACCGAGTGGTGGGCTGTCTCTTTCTTTCTGTTTCTTGCTTTTGTTTTTTCTTTTCTCACAAGCACCTACAGCTGGCCACTTCAATGTTAAACAGCAGGGAAGCACACCAGCACCTCTGTTCAAATGCACACATGCAAGCTAAACAAGTATCAAACTTCATTTCTCTCCCTCAGCGTAGGTGAAACAAGTCACTTGGCCCTCGAGGCGAGAGGCCGCGCTAGTTCACGTACCAAGTACAGTTGGTAATACCGCGGTGACGTCAGTAACCACAGTCTCCACGGAGGACTGGAGCTGCTGTTCCACATTGGGAAGGTCAGTGAATTCAGACACAGACAGAGCGTTACTGGGATGGTGGGCTATGTCCTGCAGTTCTCTGCTATCAGAGCCTCTGGTTCCAATTGTAAAGGTCAAGACACCCAGCCGTTTGAGAGCAGAGGCTGGTGCATCAACACTGTCAGAAGACCTTCCACCACTTAGCAATATCAGGACCTGTGGAACTCCTTCCAGGCGCCTGCTTCCGGCAGAGGCAGTGAAGACATTATCCCTCAAGTACTGGAGAGCTGCTCCAGTGTTGAGGGTTCTTCCGCCTTTGTGCCTCAAACCTCTGACAGTGTCGAGGATCTGGCCTTTTGTGGCGTACGTGTTCAGATAGAACTGCACAGTTGGATCTCTGCTGTACTGAACCACTGAGACGCGGTCTTTGTTGTCATCCACGCTGAGTGTCTCTACTACTCTTTGGACAAAGTCTCGCATAGCTGGGAATCCAGTCTTAGTGCCATCAGATCCATCCAACAAGAACACAACGTCCCTCCCCGGACGCTGTTTCTCCACTGGGGAACATAAGATTTGAGACACGTGTTTAGGTTGGTCTGTCAAATGTGTCCTGCGTGGAATTCACCTGCTGAAAGCTAGCCTCAACCTTTGCCACTTACTCTACAAAGGTGGCACAACTGTTTTGCCAAAGAGGCACTGGCTGACCTGAACTTAGTCAAATACACTTTATCACATGTCAATTAGCATCCTAGCATAAGCTTGGAGTGTAAAAATGGGTCACTTCCTTACCGGTTACCGTTGGCGTCATGGCCGTGGCCTTCACTAGCACTGTGCTCATTGCAGAGGAGAGCTGTTCTTGGACAGCGGGGAGGTCACTGAACTCAGACACTCTTAGAGCAAGACTAGGGTCATGTGTTATCTTCTGCAGCTCTCTACTGTCAGAGCCCCTCGTTCCAATGCCGATCACAGAGATGCCCTGTTGTTTGAGAGCAGAGGCTGGGGTATCTACACTGTCAAAAGACCTCCCACCACTTAGCAGGATCAACATCTGTGGAACACCTTGCAGGCGCCTACTCCCGGAGGAGTTTGTAAAGACATTGTCCCTGACGTGCTGGAGGGCTGCCCCGGTGTTGAGGGGTGCGCCTCCTTTGTGTCTCAGCTCTCTGACCGAATCCACAACATCCTCCTTTGTGGTGTATGTGTTCAGATAGAAATTGACCTCCGCATCTCTGCTGTACTGGACCACAGAGACACGGTCTTTGTTTTCTCCCACATTGAGTTTCTCCACCACTTTCTCAACAAAATCACGCATGGCAGGGAAGCCATTCCTTGTGCCCTCAGAACCATCCAGAAGGAATACGATATCCTTTTTGGCAGTGTCAACTGAGAAAAGACAGGAAGACAAGAAGTGAAAACCTTTGCCAAAAGTACACTCCTGAACAAATTATCACCGAGTGGTGGGCTGTCTCTTTCTTTCTGTTTCTTGCTTTTGTTTTTTCTTTTCTCACAAGCACCTACAGCTGGCCACTTCAATGTTAAACAGCAGGGAAGCACACCAGCACCTCTGTTCAAATGCACACATGCAAGCTAAACAAGTATCAAACTTCATTTCTCTCCCTCAGCGTAGGTGAAACAAGTCACTTGGCCCTCGAGGCGAGAGGCCGCGCTAGTTCACGTACCAAGTACAGTTGGTGATACCGCGGTGACGTCAGTAACCACAGTCTCCACGGAGGACTGGAGCTGCTGTTCCACATTGGGAAGGTCAGTGAATTCAGACACAGACAGAGCGTTACTGGGATGGTGGGCTATGTCCTGCAGTTCTCTGCTATCAGAGCCCCTGGTTCCAATTGTAAAGGTCAAGACACCCAGCCGTTTGAGAGCAGAGGCTGGTGCATCAACACTGTCAGAAGACCTTCCACCACTTAGCAATATCAGGACCTGTGGAACTCCTTCCAGGCGCCTGCTTCCGGCAGAGGCAGTGAAGACATTATCCCTCAAGTACTGGAGAGCTGCTCCAGTGTTGAGGGTTCTTCCGCCTTTGTGCCTCAAACCTCTGACAGTGTCGAGGATCTGGCCTTTTGTGGCGTACGTGTTCAGATAGAACTGCACAGTTGGATCTCTGCTGTACTGAACCACTGAGACGCGGTCTTTGTTGTCATCCACGCTGAGTGTCTCTACTACTCTTTGGACAAAGTCTCGCATAGCTGGGAATCCAGTCTTAGTGCCATCAGATCCATCCAACAAGAACACAACGTCCCTCCCCGGACGCTGTTTCTCCACTAGGGAACATAAGATTTGAGACACGTGTTTAGGTTGGTCTGTCAAATGTGTCCTGCGTGGAATTCACCTGCTGAAAGCTAGCCTCAACCTTTGCCACTTACTCTACAAAGGTGGCACAACTGTTTTGCCAAAGAGGCACTGGCTGACCTGAACTTAGTCAAATACACTTTATCACATGTCAATTAGCATCCTAGCATAAGCTTGGAGTGTAAAAATGGGTCACTTCCTTACCGGTTACCGTTGGCGTCATGGCCGTGGCCTTCACTAGCACTGTGCTCATTGCAGAGGAGAGCTGTTCTTGGACAGCGGGGAGGTCACTGAACTCAGACACTCTTAGAGCAAGACTAGGGTCATGTGTTATCTTCTGCAGCTCTCTACTGTCAGAGCCCCTCGTTCCAATGCCGATCACAGAGATGCCCTGTTGTTTGAGAGCAGAGGCTGGGGTATCTACACTGTCAAAAGACCTCCCACCACTTAGCAGGATCAACATCTGTGGAACACCTTGCAGGCGCCTACTCCCGGAGGAGTTTGTAAAGACATTGTCCCTGACGTGCTGGAGGGCTGCCCCGGTGTTGAGGGGTGCGCCTCCTTTGTGTCTCAGCTCTCTGACCGAATCCACAACATCCTCCTTTGTGGTGTATGTGTTCAGATAGAAATTGACCTCCGCATCTCTGCTGTACTGGACCACAGAGACACGGTCTTTGTTTTCTCCCACATTGAGTTTCTCCACCACTTTCTCAACAAAATCACGCATGGCAGGGAAGCCATTCCTTGTGCCCTCAGAACCATCCAGAAGGAATACGATATCCTTTTTGGCAGTGTCAACTGAGAAAAGACAGGAAGACAAGAAGTGAAAACCTTTGCCAAAAGTACACTCCTGAACAAATTATCACCGAGTGGTGGGCTGTCACTTTCTTTCTGTTTCTTGCTTTAGTTTTTTCTTTTCTCACAAGCACCTACAGCTGGCCACTTCAATGTTAAACAGCAGGGAAGCACACCAGCACCTCTGTTCAAATGCACACATGCAAGCTAAACAAGTATCAAACTTCATTTCTCTCCCTCAGCGTAGGTGAAACAAGTCACTTGGCCCTCGAGGCGAGAGGCCGCGCTAGTTCACGTACCAAGTACAGTTGGTGATACCGCGGTGACGTCAGTAACCACAGTCTCCACGGAGGACTGGAGCTGCTGTTCCACATTGGGAAGGTCAGTGAATTCAGACACAGACAGAGCGTTACTGGGATGGTGGGCTATGTCCTGCAGTTCTCTGCTATCAGAGCCTCTGGTTCCAATTGTAAAGGTCAAGACACCCAGCCGTTTGAGAGCAGAGGCTGGTGCATCAACACTGTCAGAAGACCTTCCACCACTTAGCAATATCAGGACCTGTGGAACTCCTTCCAGGCGCCTGCTTCCGGCAGAGGCAGTGAAGACATTATCCCTCAAGTACTGGAGAGCTGCTCCAGTGTTGAGGGTTCTTCCGCCTTTGTGCCTCAAACCTCTGACAGTGTCGAGGATCTGGCCTTTTGTGGCGTACGTGTTCAGATAGAACTGCACAGTTGGATCTCTGCTGTACTGAACCACTGAGACGCGGTCTTTGTTGTCATCCACGCTGAGTGTCTCTACTACTCTTTGGACAAAGTCTCGCATAGCTGGGAATCCAGTCTTAGTGCCATCAGATCCATCCAACAAGAACACAATGTCCCTCCCCGGACGCTGTTTCTCCACTAGGGAACATAAGATTTGAGACACGTGTTTAGGTTGGTCTGTCAAATGTGTCCTGCGTGGAATTCACCTGCTGAAAGCTAGCCTCAACCTTTGCCACTTACTCTACAAAGGTGGCACAACTGTTTTGCCAAAGAGGCACTGGCTGACCTGAACTTAGTCAAATACACTTTATCACATGTCAATTAGCATCCTAGCATAAGCTTGGAGTGTAAAAATGGGTCACTTCCTTACCGGTTACCGTTGGCGTCATGGCCGTGGCCTTCCCTAGCACTGTGCTCATTGCAGAGGAGAGCTGTTCTTGGACAGCGGGGAGGTCACTGAACTCAGACACTCTTAGAGCAAGACTAGGGTCATGTGTTATCTTCTGCAGCTCTCTACTGTCAGAGCCCCTCGTTCCAATGCCGATCACAGAGATGCCCTGTTGTTTGAGAGCAGAGGCTGGGGTATCTACACTGTCAAAAGACCTCCCACCACTTAGCAGGATCAACATCTGTGGAACACCTTGCAGGCGCCTACTCCCGGAGGAGTTTGTAAAGACATTGTCCCTGACGTGCTGGAGGGCTGCCCCGGTGTTGAGGGGTGCGCCTCCTTTGTGTCTCAGCTCTCTGACCGAATCCACAACATCCTCCTTTGTGGTGTATGTGTTCAGATAGAAATTGACCTCCGCATCTCTGCTGTACTGGACCACAGAGACACGGTCTTTGTTTTCTCCCACATTGAGTGTCTCCACCACTTTCTCAACAAAATCACGCATGGCAGGGAAGCCATTCCTTGTGCCCTCAGAACCATCCAGAAGGAATACGATATCCTTTTTGGCAGTGTCAACTGAGAAAAGACAGGAAGACAAGAAGTGAAAACCTTTGCCAAAAGTACACTCCTGAACAAATTATCACCGAGTGGTGGGCTGTCACTTTCTTTCTGTTTCTTGCTTTAGTTTTTTCTTTTCTCACAAGCACCTACAGCTGGCCACTTCAATGTTAAACAGCAGGGAAGCACACCAGCACCTCTGTTCAAATGCACACATGCAAGCTAAACAAGTATCAAACTTCATTTCTCTCCCTCAGCGTAGGTGAAACAAGTCACTTGGCCCTCGAGGCGAGAGGCCGCGCTAGTTCACGTACCAAGTACAGTTGGTGATACCGCGGTGACGTCAGTAACCACAGTCTCCACGGAGGACTGGAGCTGCTGTTCCACACTGGGAAGGTCAGTGAATTCAGACACAGACAGAGCGTTACTGGGATGGTGGGCTATGTCCTGCAGTTCTCTGCTATCAGAGCCTCTGGTTCCAATTGTAAAGGTCAAGACACCCAGCCGTTTGAGAGCAGAGGCTGGTGCATCAACACTGTCAGAAGACCTTCCACCACTTAGCAATATCAGGACCTGTGGAACTCCTTCCAGGCGCCTGCTTCCGGCAGAGGCAGTGAAGACATTATCCCTCAAGTACTGGAGAGCTGCTCCAGTGTTGAGGGTTCTTCCGCCTTTGTGCCTCAAACCTCTGACAGTGTCGAGGATCTGGCCTTTTGTGGCGTACGTGTTCAGATAGAACTGCACAGTTGGATCTCTGCTGTACTGAACCACTGAGACGCGGTCTTTGTTGTCATCCACGCTGAGTGTCTCTACTACTCTTTGGACAAAGTCTCGCATAGCTGGGAATCCAGTCTTAGTGCCATCAGATCCATCCAACAAGAACACAACGTCCCTCCCCGGACGCTGTTTCTCCACTAGGGAACATAAGATTTGAGACACGTGTTTAGGTTGGTCTGTCAAATGTGTCCTGCGTGGAATTCACCTGCTGAAAGCTAGCCTCAACCTTTGCCACTTACTCTACAAAGGTGGCACAACTGTTTTGCCAAAGAGGCACTGGCTGACCTGAACTTAGTCAAATACACTTTATCACATGTCAATTAGCATCCTAGCATAAGCTTGGAGTGTAAAAATGGGTCACTTCCTTACCGGTTACCGTTGGCGTCATGGCCGTGGCCTTCACTAGCACTGTGCTCATTGCAGAGGAGAGCTGTTCTTGGACAGCGGGGAGGTCACTGAACTCAGACACTCTTAGAGCAAGACTAGGGTCATGTGTTATCTTCTGCAGCTCTCTACTGTCAGAGCCCCTCGTTCCAATGCCGATCACAGAGATGCCCTGTTGTTTGAGAGCAGAGGCTGGGGTATCTACACTGTCAAAAGACCTCCCACCACTTAGCAGGATCAACATCTGTGGAACACCTTGCAGGCGCCTACTCCCGGAGGAGTTTGTAAAGACATTGTCCCTGACGTGCTGGAGGGCTGCCCCGGTGTTGAGGGGTGCGCCTCCTTTGTGTCTCAGCTCTCTGACCGAATCCACAACATCCTCCTTTGTGGTGTATGTGTTCAGATAGAAATTGACCTCCGCATCTCTGCTGTACTGGACCACAGAGACACGGTCTTTGTTTTCTCCCACATTGAGTTTCTCCACCACTTTCTCAACAAAATCACGCATGGCAGGGAAGCCATTCCTTGTGCCCTCAGAACCATCCAGAAGGAATACGATATCCTTTTTGGCAGTGTCAACTGAGAAAAGACAGGAAGACAAGAAGTGAAAACCTTTGCCAAAAGTACACTCCTGAACAAATTATCACCGAGTGGTGGGCTGTCTCTTTCTTTCTGTTTCTTGCTTTTGTTTTTTCTTTTCTCACAAGCACCTACAGCTGGCCACTTCAATGTTAAACAGCAGGGAAGCACACCAGCACCTCTGTTCAAATGCACACATGCAAGCTAAACAAGTATCAAACTTCATTTCTCTCCCTCAGCGTAGGTGAAACAAGTCACTTGGCCCTCGAGGCGAGAGGCCGCGCTAGTTCACGTACCAAGTACAGTTGGTGATACCGCGGTGACGTCAGTAACCACAGTCTCCACGGAGGACTGGAGCTGCTGTTCCACATTGGGAAGGTCAGTGAATTCAGACACAGACAGAGCGTTACTGGGATGGTGGGCTATGTCCTGCAGTTCTCTGCTATCAGAGCCCCTGGTTCCAATTGTAAAGGTCAAGACACCCAGCCGTTTGAGAGCAGAGGCTGGTGCATCAACACTGTCAGAAGACCTTCCACCACTTAGCAATATCAGGACCTGTGGAACTCCTTCCAGGCGCCTGCTTCCGGCAGAGGCAGTGAAGACATTATCCCTCAAGTACTGGAGAGCTGCTCCAGTGTTGAGGGTTCTTCCGCCTTTGTGCCTCAAACCTCTGACAGTGTCGAGGATCTGGCCTTTTGTGGCGTACGTGTTCAGATAGAACTGCACAGTTGGATCTCTGCTGTACTGAACCACTGAGACGCGGTCTTTGTTGTCATCCACGCTGAGTGTCTCTACTACTCTTTGGACAAAGTCTCGCATAGCTGGGAATCCAGTCTTAGTGCCATCAGATCCATCCAACAAGAACACAACGTCCCTCCCCGGACGCTGTTTCTCCACTAGGGAACATAAGATTTGAGACACGTGTTTAGGTTGGTCTGTCAAATGTGTCCTGCGTGGAATTCACCTGCTGAAAGCTAGCCTCAACCTTTGCCACTTACTCTACAAAGGTGGCACAACTGTTTTGCCAAAGAGGCACTGGCTGACCTGAACTTAGTCAAATACACTTTATCACATGTCAATTAGCATCCTAGCATAAGCTTGGAGTGTAAAAATGGGTCACTTCCTTACCGGTTACCGTTGGCGTCATGGCCGTGGCCTTCACTAGCACTGTGCTCATTGCAGAGGAGAGCTGTTCTTGGACAGCGGGGAGGTCACTGAACTCAGACACTCTTAGAGCAAGACTAGGGTCATGTGTTATCTTCTGCAGCTCTCTACTGTCAGAGCCCCTCGTTCCAATGCCGATCACAGAGATGCCCTGTTGTTTGAGAGCAGAGGCTGGGGTATCTACACTGTCAAAAGACCTCCCACCACTTAGCAGGATCAACATCTGTGGAACACCTTGCAGGCGCCTACTCCCGGAGGAGTTTGTAAAGACATTGTCCCTGACGTGCTGGAGGGCTGCCCCGGTGTTGAGGGGTGCGCCTCCTTTGTGTCTCAGCTCTCTGACCGAATCCACAACATCCTCCTTTGTGGTGTATGTGTTCAGATAGAAATTGACCTCCGCATCTCTGCTGTACTGGACCACAGAGACACGGTCTTTGTTTTCTCCCACATTGAGTTTCTCCACCACTTTCTCAACAAAATCACGCATGGCAGGGAAGCCATTCCTTGTGCCCTCAGAACCATCCAGAAGGAATACGATATCCTTTTTGGCAGTGTCAACTGAGAAAAGACAGGAAGACAAGAAGTGAAAACCTTTGCCAAAAGTACACTCCTGAACAAATTATCACCGAGTGGTGGGCTGTCACTTTCTTTCTGTTTCTTGCTTTAGTTTTTTCTTTTCTCACAAGCACCTACAGCTGGCCACTTCAATGTTAAACAGCAGGGAAGCACACCAGCACCTCTGTTCAAATGCACACATGCAAGCTAAACAAGTATCAAACTTCATTTCTCTCCCTCAGCGTAGGTGAAACAAGTCACTTGGCCCTCGAGGCGAGAGGCCGCGCTAGTTCACGTACCAAGTACAGTTGGTGATACCGCGGTGACGTCAGTAACCACAGTCTCCACGGAGGACTGGAGCTGCTGTTCCACATTGGGAAGGTCAGTGAATTCAGACACAGACAGAGCGTTACTGGGATGGTGGGCTATGTCCTGCAGTTCTCTGCTATCAGAGCCTCTGGTTCCAATTGTAAAGGTCAAGACACCCAGCCGTTTGAGAGCAGAGGCTGGTGCATCAACACTGTCAGAAGACCTTCCACCACTTAGCAATATCAGGACCTGTGGAACTCCTTCCAGGCGCCTGCTTCCGGCAGAGGCAGTGAAGACATTATCCCTCAAGTACTGGAGAGCTGCTCCAGTGTTGAGGGTTCTTCCGCCTTTGTGCCTCAAACCTCTGACAGTGTCGAGGATCTGGCCTTTTGTGGCGTACGTGTTCAGATAGAACTGCACAGTTGGATCTCTGCTGTACTGAACCACTGAGACGCGGTCTTTGTTGTCATCCACGCTGAGTGTCTCTACTACTCTTTGGACAAAGTCTCGCATAGCTGGGAATCCAGTCTTAGTGCCATCAGATCCATCCAACAAGAACACAACGTCCCTCCCCGGACGCTGTTTCTCCACTAGGGAACATAAGATTTGAGACACGTGTTTAGGTTGGTCTGTCAAATGTGTCCTGCGTGGAATTCACCTGCTGAAAGCTAGCCTCAACCTTTGCCACTTACTCTACAAAGGTGGCACAACTGTTTTGCCAAAGAGGCACTGGCTGACCTGAACTTAGTCAAATACACTTTATCACATGTCAATTAGCATCCTAGCATAAGCTTGGAGTGTAAAAATGGGTCACTTCCTTACCGGTTACCGTTGGCGTCATGGCCGTGGCCTTCCCTAGCACTGTGCTCATTGCAGAGGAGAGCTGTTCTTGGACAGCGGGGAGGTCACTGAACTCAGACACTCTTAGAGCAAGACTAGGGTCATGTGTTATCTTCTGCAGCTCTCTACTGTCAGAGCCCCTCGTTCCAATGCCGATCACAGAGATGCCCTGTTGTTTGAGAGCAGAGGCTGGGGTATCTACACTGTCAAAAGACCTCCCACCACTTAGCAGGATCAACATCTGTGGAACACCTTGCAGGCGCCTACTCCCGGAGGAGTTTGTAAAGACATTGTCCCTGACGTGCTGGAGGGCTGCCCCGGTGTTGAGGGGTGCGCCTCCTTTGTGTCTCAGCTCTCTGACCGAATCCACAACATCCTCCTTTGTGGTGTATGTGTTCAGATAGAAATTGACCTCCGCATCTCTGCTGTACTGGACCACAGAGACACGGTCTTTGTTTTCTCCCACATTGAGTTTCCCCACCACTTTCTCAACAAAATCACGCATGGCAGGGAAGCCATTCCTTGTGCCCTCAGAACCATCCAGAAGGAATACGATATCCTTTTTGGCAGTGTCAACTGAGAAAAGACAGGAAGACAAGAAGTGAAAACCTTTGCCAAAAGTACACTCCTGAACAAATTATCACCGAGTGGTGGGCTGTCACTTTCTTTCTGTTTCTTGCTTTAGTTTTTTCTTTTCTCACAAGCACCTACAGCTGGCCACTTCAATGTTAAACAGCAGGGAAGCACACCAGCACCTCTGTTCAAATGCACACATGCAAGCTAAACAAGTATCAAACTTCATTTCTCTCCCTCAGCGTAGGTGAAACAAGTCACTTGGCCCTCGAGGCGAGACGCCGCGCTAGTTCACGTACCAAGTACAGTTGGTGATACCGCGGTGACGTCAGTAACCACAGTCTCCACGGAGGACTGGAGCTGCTGTTCCACATTGGGAAGGTCAGTGAATTCAGACACAGACAGAGCGTTACTGGGATGGTGGGCTATGTCCTGCAGTTCTCTGCTATCAGAGCCTCTGGTTCCAATTGTAAAGGTCAAGACACCCAGCCGTTTGAGAGCAGAGGCTGGTGCATCAACACTGTCAGAAGACCTTCCACCACTTAGCAATATCAGGACCTGTGGAACTCCTTCCAGGCGCCTGCTTCCGGCAGAGGCAGTGAAGACATTATCCCTCAAGTACTGGAGAGCTGCTCCAGTGTTGAGGGTTCTTCCGCCTTTGTGCCTCAAACCTCTGACAGTGTCGAGGATCTGGCCTTTTGTGGCGTACGTGTTCAGATAGAACTGCACAGTTGGATCTCTGCTGTACTGAACCACTGAGACGCGGTCTTTGTTGTCATCCACGCTGAGTGTCTCTACTACTCTTTGGACAAAGTCTCGCATAGCTGGGAATCCAGTCTTAGTGCCATCAGATCCATCCAACAAGAACACAATGTCCCTCCCCGGACGCTGTTTCTCCACTAGGGAACATAAGATTTGAGACACGTGTTTAGGTTGGTCTGTCAAATGTGTCCTGCGTGGAATTCACCTGCTGAAAGCTAGCCTCAACCTTTGCCACTTACTCTACAAAGGTGGCACAACTGTTTTGCCAAAGAGGCACTGGCTGACCTGAACTTAGTCAAATACACTTTATCACATGTCAATTAGCATCCTAGCATAAGCTTGGAGTGTAAAAATGGGTCACTTCCTTACCGGTTACCGTTGGCGTCATGGCCGTGGCCTTCCCTAGCACTGTGCTCATTGCAGAGGAGAGCTGTTCTTGGACAGCGGGGAGGTCACTGAACTCAGACACTCTTAGAGCAAGACTAGGGTCATGTGTTATCTTCTGCAGCTCTCTACTGTCAGAGCCCCTCGTTCCAATGCCGATCACAGAGATGCCCTGTTGTTTGAGAGCAGAGGCTGGGGTATCTACACTGTCAAAAGACCTCCCACCACTTAGCAGGATCAACATCTGTGGAACACCTTGCAGGCGCCTACTCCCGGAGGAGTTTGTAAAGACATTGTCCCTGACGTGCTGGAGGGCTGCCCCGGTGTTGAGGGGTGCGCCTCCTTTGTGTCTCAGCTCTCTGACCGAATCCACAACATCCTCCTTTGTGGTGTATGTGTTCAGATAGAAATTGACCTCCGCATCTCTGCTGTACTGGACCACAGAGACACGGTCTTTGTTTTCTCCCACATTGAGTGTCTCCACCACTTTCTCAACAAAATCACGCATGGCAGGGAAGCCATTCCTTGTGCCCTCAGAACCATCCAGAAGGAATACGATATCCTTTTTGGCAGTGTCAACTGAGAAAAGACAGGAAGACAAGAAGTGAAAACCTTTGCCAAAAGTACACTCCTGAACAAATTATCACCGAGTGGTGGGCTGTCACTTTCTTTCTGTTTCTTGCTTTAGTTTTTTCTTTTCTCACAAGCACCTACAGCTGGCCACTTCAATGTTAAACAGCAGGGAAGCACACCAGCACCTCTGTTCAAATGCACACATGCAAGCTAAACAAGTATCAAACTTCATTTCTCTCCCTCAGCGTAGGTGAAACAAGTCACTTGGCCCTCGAGGCGAGAGGCCGCGCTAGTTCACGTACCAAGTACAGTTGGTGATACCGCGGTGACGTCAGTAACCACAGTCTCCACGGAGGACTGGAGCTGCTGTTCCACACTGGGAAGGTCAGTGAATTCAGACACAGACAGAGCGTTACTGGGATGGTGGGCTATGTCCTGCAGTTCTCTGCTATCAGAGCCTCTGGTTCCAATTGTAAAGGTCAAGACACCCAGCCGTTTGAGAGCAGAGGCTGGTGCATCAACACTGTCAGAAGACCTTCCACCACTTAGCAATATCAGGACCTGTGGAACTCCTTCCAGGCGCCTGCTTCCGGCAGAGGCAGTGAAGACATTATCCCTCAAGTACTGGAGAGCTGCTCCAGTGTTGAGGGTTCTTCCGCCTTTGTGCCTCAAACCTCTGACAGTGTCGAGGATCTGGCCTTTTGTGGCGTACGTGTTCAGATAGAACTGCACAGTTGGATCTCTGCTGTACTGAACCACTGAGACGCGGTCTTTGTTGTCATCCACGCTGAGTGTCTCTACTACTCTTTGGACAAAGTCTCGCATAGCTGGGAATCCAGTCTTAGTGCCATCAGATCCATCCAACAAGAACACAACGTCCCTCCCCGGACGCTGTTTCTCCACTAGGGAACATAAGATTTGAGACACGTGTTTAGGTTGGTCTGTCAAATGTGTCCTGCGTGGAATTCACCTGCTGAAAGCTAGCCTCAACCTTTGCCACTTACTCTACAAAGGTGGCACAACTGTTTTGCCAAAGAGGCACTGGCTGACCTGAACTTAGTCAAATACACTTTATCACATGTCAATTAGCATCCTAGCATAAGCTTGGAGTGTAAAAATGGGTCACTTCCTTACCGGTTACCGTTGGCGTCATGGCCGTGGCCTTCACTAGCACTGTGCTCATTGCAGAGGAGAGCTGTTCTTGGACAGCGGGGAGGTCACTGAACTCAGACACTCTTAGAGCAAGACTAGGGTCATGTGTTATCTTCTGCAGCTCTCTACTGTCAGAGCCCCTCGTTCCAATGCCGATCACAGAGATGCCCTGTTGTTTGAGAGCAGAGGCTGGGGTATCTACACTGTCAAAAGACCTCCCACCACTTAGCAGGATCAACATCTGTGGAACACCTTGCAGGCGCCTACTCCCGGAGGAGTTTGTAAAGACATTGTCCCTGACGTGCTGGAGGGCTGCCCCGGTGTTGAGGGGTGCGCCTCCTTTGTGTCTCAGCTCTCTGACCGAATCCACAACATCCTCCTTTGTGGTGTATGTGTTCAGATAGAAATTGACCTCCGCATCTCTGCTGTACTGGACCACAGAGACACGGTCTTTGTTTTCTCCCACATTGAGTTTCTCCACCACTTTCTCAACAAAATCACGCATGGCAGGGAAGCCATTCCTTGTGCCCTCAGAACCATCCAGAAGGAATACGATATCCTTTTTGGCAGTGTCAACTGAGAAAAGACAGGAAGACAAGAAGTGAAAACCTTTGCCAAAAGTACACTCCTGAACAAATTATCACCGAGTGGTGGGCTGTCTCTTTCTTTCTGTTTCTTGCTTTAGTTTTTTCTTTTCTCACAAGCACCTACAGCTGGCCACTTCAATGTTAAACAGCAGGGAAGCACACCAGCACCTCTGTTCAAATGCACACATGCAAGCTAAACAAGTATCAAACTTCATTTCTCTCCCTCAGCGTAGGTGAAACAAGTCACTTGGCCCTCGAGGCGAGAGGCCGCGCTAGTTCACGTACCAAGTACAGTTGGTGATACCGCGGTGACGTCAGTAACCACAGTCTCCACGGAGGACTGGAGCTGCTGTTCCACACTGGGAAGGTCAGTGAATTCAGACACAGACAGAGCGTTACTGGGATGGTGGGCTATGTCCTGCAGTTCTCTGCTATCAGAGCCTCTGGTTCCAATTGTAAAGGTCAAGACACCCAGCCGTTTGAGAGCAGAGGCTGGTGCATCAACACTGTCAGAAGACCTTCCACCACTTAGCAATATCAGGACCTGTGGAACTCCTTCCAGGCGCCTGCTTCCGGCAGAGGCAGTGAAGACATTATCCCTCAAGTACTGGAGAGCTGCTCCAGTGTTGAGGGTTCTTCCGCCTTTGTGCCTCAAACCTCTGACAGTGTCGAGGATCTGGCCTTTTGTGGCGTACGTGTTCAGATAGAACTGCACAGTTGGATCTCTGCTGTACTGAACCACTGAGACGCGGTCTTTGTTGTCATCCACGCTGAGTGTCTCTACTACTCTTTGGACAAAGTCTCGCATAGCTGGGAATCCAGTCTTAGTGCCATCAGATCCATCCAACAAGAACACAACGTCCCTCCCCGGACGCTGTTTCTCCACTAGGGAACATAAGATTTGAGACACGTGTTTAGGTTGGTCTGTCAAATGTGTCCTGCGTGGAATTCACCTGCTGAAAGCTAGCCTCAACCTTTGCCACTTACTCTACAAAGGTGGCACAACTGTTTTGCCAAAGAGGCACTGGCTGACCTGAACTTAGTCAAATACACTTTATCACATGTCAATTAGCATCCTAGCATAAGCTTGGAGTGTAAAAATGGGTCACTTCCTTACCGGTTACCGTTGGCGTCATGGCCGTGGCCTTCACTAGCACTGTGCTCATTGCAGAGGAGAGCTGTTCTTGGACAGCGGGGAGGTCACTGAACTCAGACACTCTTAGAGCAAGACTAGGGTCATGTGTTATCTTCTGCAGCTCTCTACTGTCAGAGCCCCTCGTTCCAATGCCGATCACAGAGATGCCCTGTTGTTTGAGAGCAGAGGCTGGGGTATCTACACTGTCAAAAGACCTCCCACCACTTAGCAGGATCAACATCTGTGGAACACCTTGCAGGCGCCTACTCCCGGAGGAGTTTGTAAAGACATTGTCCCTGACGTGCTGGAGGGCTGCCCCGGTGTTGAGGGGTGCGCCTCCTTTGTGTCTCAGCTCTCTGACCGAATCCACAACATCCTCCTTTGTGGTGTATGTGTTCAGATAGAAATTGACCTCCGCATCTCTGCTGTACTGGACCACAGAGACACGGTCTTTGTTTTCTCCCACATTGAGTTTCTCCACCACTTTCTCAACAAAATCACGCATGGCAGGGAAGCCATTCCTTGTGCCCTCAGAACCATCCAGAAGGAATACGATATCCTTTTTGGCAGTGTCAACTGAGAAAAGACAGGAAGACAAGAAGTGAAAACCTTTGCCAAAAGTACACTCCTGAACAAATTATCACCGAGTGGTGGGCTGTCTCTTTCTTTCTGTTTCTTGCTTTAGTTTTTTCTTTTCTCACAAGCACCTACAGCTGGCCACTTCAATGTTAAACAGCAGGGAAGCACACCAGCACCTCTGTTCAAATGCACACATGCAAGCTAAACAAGTATCAAACTTCATTTCTCTCCCTCAGCGTAGGTGAAACAAGTCACTTGGCCCTCGAGGCGAGAGGCCGCGCTAGTTCACGTACCAAGTACAGTTGGTGATACCGCGGTGACGTCAGTAACCACAGTCTCCACGGAGGACTGGAGCTGCTGTTCCACACTGGGAAGGTCAGTGAATTCAGACACAGACAGAGCGTTACTGGGATGGTGGGCTATGTCCTGCAGTTCTCTGCTATCAGAGCCTCTGGTTCCAATTGTAAAGGTCAAGACACCCAGCCGTTTGAGAGCAGAGGCTGGTGCATCAACACTGTCAGAAGACCTTCCACCACTTAGCAATATCAGGACCTGTGGAACTCCTTCCAGGCGCCTGCTTCCGGCAGAGGCAGTGAAGACATTATCCCTCAAGTACTGGAGAGCTGCTCCAGTGTTGAGGGTTCTTCCGCCTTTGTGCCTCAAACCTCTGACAGTGTCGAGGATCTGGCCTTTTGTGCCGTACGTGTTCAGATAGAACTGCACAGTTGGATCTCTGCTGTACTGAACCACTGAGACGCGGTCTTTGTTGTCATCCACGCTGAGTGTCTCTACTACTCTTTGGACAAAGTCTCGCATAGCTGGGAATCCAGTCTTAGTGCCATCAGATCCATCCAACAAGAACACAACGTCCCTCCCCGGACGCTGTTTCTCCACTAGGGAACATAAGATTTGAGACACGTGTTTAGGTTGGTCTGTCAAATGTGTCCTGCGTGGAATTCACCTGCTGAAAGCTAGCCTCAACCTTTGCCACTTACTCTACAAAGGTGGCACAACTGTTTTGCCAAAGAGGCACTGGCTGACCTGAACTTAGTCAAATACACTTTATCACATGTCAATTAGCATCCTAGCATAAGCTTGGAGTGTAAAAATGGGTCACTTCCTTACCGGTTACCGTTGGCGTCATGGCCGTGGCCTTCACTAGCACTGTGCTCATTGCAGAGGAGAGCTGTTCTTGGACAGCGGGGAGGTCACTGAACTCAGACACTCTTAGAGCAAGACTAGGGTCATGTGTTATCTTCTGCAGCTCTCTACTGTCAGAGCCCCTCGTTCCAATGCCGATCACAGAGATGCCCTGTTGTTTGAGAGCAGAGGCTGGGGTATCTACACTGTCAAAAGACCTCCCACCACTTAGCAGGATCAACATCTGTGGAACACCTTGCAGGCGCCTACTCCCGGAGGAGTTTGTAAAGACATTGTCCCTGACGTGCTGGAGGGCTGCCCCGGTGTTGAGGGGTGCGCCTCCTTTGTGTCTCAGCTCTCTGACCGAATCCACAACATCCTCCTTTGTGGTGTATGTGTTCAGATAGAAATTGACCTCCGCATCTCTGCTGTACTGGACCACAGAGACACGGTCTTTGTTTTCTCCCACATTGAGTTTCTCCACCACTTTCTCAACAAAATCACGCATGGCAGGGAAGCCATTCCTTGTGCCCTCAGAACCATCCAGAAGGAATACGATATCCTTTTTGGCAGTGTCAACTGAGAAAAGACAGGAAGACAAGAAGTGAAAACCTTTGCCAAAAGTACACTCCTGAACAAATTATCACCGAGTGGTGGGCTGTCTCTTTTAAACAGCTGGGAAGCACACCAGCGCCTCTTTTCAAATGCACGCATGGAATCTAAAAAAGTATCTAAAACGATGAATGCTAACCTCAACATTTACATCAAAGATTGCACAGCTTTTTTATCAAATATGTACTGCCTCACCTGAGCTTAATGAAATACTCGACATGATCTTGAGATTAAAACTTCAGTACCTTTCTTACTGAAAGGTACTGAAGTTTTAGTGGTATGAGTTCTCATTGGAGTTCAATTTAAAAAAAATTTGCAAAAGTTGGAAAGATTGCAACCAGCTGATGTAGTCCTCTTCATTTTTATTTGGACGTGAATTTACTCTTGCCTGACATATTTTCATTCACAATATTATATCTTATTTTCCAAAACAGAGGAATCAAACATGGCTTGACGTTTGTTTTTTACAGCATTGGCCATCCCCATATATGTGGTTTTATTTTTATACACTGTGCTCCTACACTAGCCACCTACACTTTACATTTCATCTGCTTTTCCTTCTATTGATTTCCCTCTTTAACACCACAAGGTTATTTTGTGCTCTTATTATAATGTTAAAAATGGAAATAGTTTCACTCACATGTATCAGAACAAGATCTGTATTTGAGCTTAACTTGAATCATGCAGAATACAATAGCTGTATAACATCTTACCCATCAGTTCTGTTTTTGAAATTTCTTTTTTCCATTTTTCTTCTGTAATTGCAGAAATAACTTGCTCTTGTATATTTGGAAGTTGAGCCATATCAGAAACTGATAAACTGTAACTTGGAGCATATGATATCTTCTCCATTTCTTTGTGGTCAGAGCTTTTTGTTCCAATAGTTAATATTGTGACATTGCTTTCTTTTAGAGAAGCTAAAGGCAAATCCACACGGTCACTTGATGGTCCACTACTTAAAACAACAAGATATTGTGGCACATTTTCTGAGTATCTGCTCCCTGTGGCAGCTGTGAATACATTGTCTTTAACATATTGTAGAGCTGCACCCATTTTGAGAGGTCTTCCACCTTTGTGTGAGAGCCTTCTGACAGCTGTTAGGACATCTTCCTTCCTCTTGAATGAATTCAGAAAGAAATTAGCTAGTGCCATATTGCTGAATTGAATCACAGCAACTCTGTCTTTTTTTGGTCCAATGTCAAATCTTTCTATTACTTTGTGCAGAAAATCTTGAATGGCTGAAAAGGCATCTCTGGTATTATCAGATCCATCCAAAAGAAAAACTATGTCTTTTCCTTTTTCATCACTTTCCTCTGTTAATGAAAATAGATACGATGAGATGAAAACAGATTGATGATGTTAATAATAATCATCATAAATATATTCAATGGTGGTTTCTGTAAATAATTATTCAAATAATCTAAATTCTTACCTGCTTTAGTTTCCTTCTCAACTCCCTCTTGAATAAGATGACTCATCAAACTTTTCTGAATACGAGGAAGATTTACAAAGTCAGGAACTGAGTAAGCATGATTTGGGTCAGAGGAAATGACTTGCATTTCAGCTGAATTTGACATTCTTGATCCAACTGCAAATGTGACAACCCCTGCAGCCTTCAGCATACTTGCTGGGCCTCGTGGAGAATCTCTCGATCTTCCACCAGCCAATATTACAAGTATCTGCTTGGCACCCTCATGATGTCGACCTCCAGCGTCTGAAACAAACACTTTATCCCTCACAAACTGTAGAGCTGCTCCAATG
Source organism: Trachinotus anak (assembly GCF_046630095.1). Lineage (NCBI taxonomy): Eukaryota > Metazoa > Chordata > Actinopteri > Carangiformes > Carangidae > Trachinotus > Trachinotus anak. Next base: position 4,124,903 of record NW_027273890.1, read on the forward strand.
TACTGTGGCCTTCCGCCTTTTGGTTTTAGGCTTGCGATATGTTTAAGGACATCATCTCTTGTGTTGTAAGTATTCAGATTGAAATTGAGTTCAGCATTGTTGCTATACTGAACAACAGCAACTTTATCTTTTCCTTGGTCCAGGTCAAAAATGTCAACCATTTTTGCAACAAATTCACGTATAGCAGAGAATCTACTCCTGACATCATCAGATCCATCAATGAGAAAGACAATATCTCTATTCACGCTGGAGCTGGATCCTAGAAAAGTCCACAATCATCAGTTTTGTTATATATATATATATATATATATATATATATGTATGTATGTGTGTGTGTGTGTGTGTGTGTGTGTGTGTGTGTGTGTGTGTGTGGCCTTGTTCTGCTATATTCTTGGGGTCTGAAAATTGGGAGTCCATTATACTTGACCAAAATGCTGTATCCCAAAACTTTAAATGGCTGTTTAAGGGTTAAGATTTGGGTTTAGGGATAGGGTTAGAAATAGGTTTAGGTCAAAGCAACAGTAAGGGTTAGGGCTAGGCATTTTGTTGTGATGGTTAATGTTACAGTAAGGGGCTAGGGAATGTATTATATCAATGATCGGTCCCCATGAATATAGTAAGACAAGTACATGTCTTTGTGTGTACATAAAATTAGAGATTTATCAGAAATGAAATGATGTCAAATTAATTTATATGTGTTTTCACTCACCTACACCAGGGCTGGCTGTGCCTTTGTGAGATGCAATGGCTGAGAGCAACTGTTCTCTCACAAGAGGAAATTCAGACTTCTCCTTGATAAAATACTCGGCTCTAGGACTGTGTGTTAATTGCTCCATCTCCAGTCTATCCGCATTATTAACGCCAACAGTGAAAAGGGCAATTCCATCCTTTCTCAGCCTGTCCACTGGACCTAAGACATCGTCCTCTGACTTTCTCCCACTTAAAAGAATCAGTATCTGTGGAACTCCCTGCTCAGCTCTGCTTCCAGATGAAGCCGTCAACACATCTTTCTTCACATAATCAAGGGCTATACCAGTGTTCACACTGAACCCTCCTTTCAGTTTTACATTGTTCAAATGGCTCATGACATCATCTTTCACTGAGTATGTGTTCAGGAGAAAATCAGTAGTGGGCTCTGTACTGTACTGAATCAAAGCGACTTGTACTTTGCTTGGACCAATATCTATTGGCTTGACAAATTCTTTGACAAAATCCAAAATTTGTCTTTCACTTGCTTGCATTTCATTAGAGCCATCAAGGAGAAAAACAATATCAGCTCTTAGGAGTTCTAATTCTGCAATTATGGAAGGGTCTGTAATGAATACAAATAAACATTTTACAAAACCAACATCTTTGCTGTAAACAGAAATATTTGAATATATGTTCTTATATAACCATAAAACTTTTATGTCCACATAAATGGCATCTCTAAAATGTTAAAATGCAAATTATTGTTCTACTTCTTACCAATAACAGTTGGAAATTCTGTTGTTTCATGAGTGCCCTTCAATGTTGCCTCCAAAGATGGTTGTATGCTTTGCAGATTGTTAAAATTAGTCACATAAAAATTATGTGCTGGTGTGAAAGCAATGGTTTGCATTTCCAAAGTATCAGCATTCCTTGTTCCAATAGTAAATGCCTTTATTCCATTTTCTTTGAGTGACTGTGCTTGGCTTCTGACATCATCCACTGATCGCCCACCACTAAATACATACAGATACTGGGGGACTGATTCTTTATGTCTGCCTCCAACTGAAGCAGCAAAGACATTGTCTTTGACAAATGTCAGTGCATTGCCAATCTTGAGGGGCCGTCCCAATTTATGCCTCATTGTTCTAATAGAACTGAGCACATCCCTCTTGGAAGAATAGGAATTCAAGTAAAAATTGGCAGTGGCATCACGGCTGTATTGAACAACAGCCACTTGATCTCTGTTCTCACCTACAGTTAAACTTTCAACAATTTTTTCTATAAACCCTCGTATCTCTTCGAAGCCATTTCGTGAGTCATATGATCCATCAATAAGAAATACTACATCACTTTTCTTGGAATCTGCAACACAGAAAAAAAATGTGGAGACAAAGGCGATATGATTTTCTTAGGTAACAGGTAAGCAGCTGCAATGACAGTCAACTTTGATTCCCCATTCTCTTTATTTCTTAATGAAATAATGTTTTTAGTGAAAAGGTAAAAACTTTAGACCTTACCAAAACCCTTTGTGGGAGCAGTTTGCTCTAAATGGTGGGAGGCCTTTCTTAACAATGACAACACATCTTGTGTAACAGCAGGAAGTTCCTCATAATCAGTAATGGAGAGTGCATAATTGGGTTCATGAGATAATGTCTGTATCTCTAGGGTATCAGCATCAGTTGTTCCAATGGCAATTGGAATGACACCAATTTCTTTCAGCATTCTGACCGGGGTTCTTATGTCATCTCCAGATCTTCCACCACTCAGTAGAATGAGTATCTGTGGAACTCCCTCCAGGAGTCTACTTCCTGACTTGGAAGTAAATACATGGTCCCTCACATACTGAAGAGCTTCTCCAATGTTGTGAGGATGACCTCCTTTGTGACTTAGACCTCGTACTGCATCAAGGACACTATCCTCTGTTGAGTAACGTCTCAGGTTGAAATTAGTTTCTGCCGTGTCACTGTACTGAACCACAGCCACACGATCTTTGTTTGCATCAATGTTTAGGTCTGCCACCATTCTCTGCACAAAGTCTTTAATATCTGGAAATCTTTGCTGAGAATCATCAGAACCATCAAGCAAGAATACAACATCTCTTCTGCTGAGATCTGCAATCACACAGACATTTAAACAAATTGGTTGATATAAAACTTTTGATGAAAAGTGCAAATGTTCAGTTACCCCCCACATGCACAACAGCAGACCATTTTTGTTTTAATGCAGACCCTCTCATTTGAATCTCTGCTTGACAGAAATGGGAAGGACCACCAAAGAACATATCGGTAATCAAGTCCAAAAAAGGTGAATTTAAAGTATTTAAGGAATGGGTTGACAAAAAAAATAGCATGTTACATTTAAGTTATTTTCAATGCGAATTAAAAAATTTTGTGATGGACAAAAGTGAAAATTGTTTTATTTGTCTAAATATGCAAAATATTTGTTTACAAGAAAACTGTCATATTTCACTTAATGATCCAACATATCTGTGATCTGATGGCCAAGGGATCCAACAGCCAAAAGGGGTACCAGTCTGTTACTGTCCATCCTTGACCCCCAATTGAAATGAATGATTACAGGCCTATGTCAGTATGACAATGCTGATCATCTTAAATTGTGCACATAGTGAAAGATCTTGTCATTACAGTCTTACCATATGATGCTGGTTTAATAGCAGGGGTTTCAACCTTTGTGGTGGCAGAAAATATTTGTTGTTCAATGCCTGACAGATCACTGGAATCTGATGCAAAGAAAGCATGACTGGCTTCCTGTGAAATAGACTGAATCTCAAGGGAATCTGCATTCTTTGTTCCCACCACAAATACCATCACACCCATTTGTTTCAAGTTTTCTACGGCATTTCTGACATCATCACTGGACCGTCCACCAGTTAAGAGAACCAAAATCTGAGGGACACCTTGTTGATGCCTACTTCCAGAGGAGGCTGTGAAAACATGATCCTTGACATACTGGAGGGCTGCACCAGTATTGAGGGGTCTGCCTCCTTTATGCTGTAGACTTCGCAGATTGTCCACAACATTCTGTTGTGTTTTGTGTGTGTTCAGAAAAAAATCAGCAGAAGGTTCCCTGCTGTACTGCACCACTGAAACACGATCGTTGCCCTCATCCACACTGAGATTCTCCACCATTCTCTCAACAAAGCCAAGCATTGTCTGAAATTCATTTTGCATTTCATCTGAGGAATCCAGTAGAAATACAATATCACGTTGAATGGATTCAGTTAGATCTGCAGAACCTTTCACAGACACAAAGATGATGCTCAGTTAGAGTTACACATGAAGTTATTCAAGATAGATAGATAGATAGATAGATAGATAGATAGATAGATAGATAGATAGACAGCCTTACCCAATACATTCTCTGGTTTTGGTGGTGGTTGTTGTCGAGGCACCCTTTTCACAAATGACACAAGCTGATGATAGACGCTCCCAATATCATCAAACCGCAGCACAGAGAAAGCATAGGAAGGGTTATGTGCAATCATTTGGAGCTCAAGTATGTCCGCATTTCTTGTACCTACACAGAATGGAACAACTTTGTCCTGCTTTAGAGCCACAGCTGCACTTGCAACATCATCCTGAGATCTTCCACCACTTAACAGAATCAGTATCTGAGGGATACCTTCTTGATGTCGACTCCCCGAGAAATCAGTGAATGCATTATTTTTCACATAGTCCAGGGCTGCCCCAGTGTTTAGGGGTCTGCCCCCTTTATGGTTCAGCTCCTGAAGAGCGTTAAGAATATCTTGTTTTTCCGTGTAGGTGTTCAAATTGAAATGTGTCTGTGGATCTCTACTATACTGGACCACAGCAACACGGTCTTTGTTCTCACCAATACTGAGTGTTTCTACCACTCTTTGGACAAAACTTTTCATTGCTGGGAAGCCGCTCCGTGTGTCCTCAGACCCATCCAATAGAAACACTATGTCTCTTTGAGGGGATTCTAGTTCAACTAGAAAAGAATAGGAAAACCTTGTTTAATAATAACATAATAACATAATACATCAGTGTGGTGCAAGCAATACACATTAGATGGTTGGTAAAGCCATAAGAATAATTCAAACTACTTACTGCAATAAACAAGGTGTTAGATACCAGAGCACTTAAAAAAGGTAGATGAAATAATTAACAAACATGGAGAAAACTACAAGATGAGAGAAAATATTCCTCTTTCACAAATGAAAGATGGAAAGAGCTGAATAAAAGATTTCAGTATTCTTTATATCTAAATATTCAGTCAATGATGTGATTATCATTGGCTCAAGGAAGAGCTTAATGATGCCGATGTGAGGCTGTCAAGAAAGGCTCTCCAAGGCGCATGAGGAAAGAGGTTGAGAACCAAACAAGAGAGAGCATCAGGAAATTGTGTTTGAGGCACATGAAACTGACTGACATTCTTCAGAAGATAATGCAGTTTCATGATAGTTCAAACCCTGAAAGACTTGCACTAAAATGTAAGCGGGGAGTCTGATTCAGCTTCAAATTAGCAATGCCTCTTACCTACAACAGTAGGCAGCTCGATTCGTATTTCCGACTTGACAAATGCAGCTATCTCCGGCTGAATGGAAAGAAGTTCACCAAAGATGGGCAAGTTGAAAAGGAATCTGGAGGAGAGGGCAATTTTTTGAAGCTCCTCCTGTTTAGCATTTTTCATTCCAATGGCAAAAGACAGAATGCCAATTTGTTTTAAGTCCAATGCAGCTCTGGAAACGTCATCACTGGATTTGCCTCCAGTCAGTAAAAAAAGAATCTGAGGGACACCTTCTAGTTGTCTACTCCCAGATGATGCTGTGAAAACATGATCTCGCACAAACTGCAGAGCAGCCCCAGTATTCCGAGGTTTACCTCCTTTATGGCGAAGGCTTCTTACAGCGTAGATGATAGCCTTTTTGGATCTGTGAGTTTTTAGATTGAAGTAAACCGTGGTGTCATTACTATACAGCACAACAGCCACTCGAACCTTGTCTTCACCAATGTCTAGCTCTTCTGCCATTCTTCTGATGAACTCTCGAATAGCAGGAAGTCCATTTCTGGAGTCATCCGATCCATCAAGGAGAAACACTATGTCCTTCTTATTGCTCTCTGCATTAACAAGGTGATACAAAGAGAATTCATGGACGTAATGAAGACTTTTCTACACTCATGCATAGTCATTAGCATGAGAAAGAAACTCAGAAGCTCAGGGGGAAAAAATGACCAGAAGAGCACATATGACCTGTTGCCCGGAAAGAGTTATTTCAAGCAGAACTGCCAAAGAACCATCTTTTTTATCAAAAAGATGTATGAGAGAACATGGCAAGTTATCTTCAAAGTACCATTAAAAATGAACAATTGGAAAGAAGTATAAACGAGAGCTACATCTGGAAACCCTTAGAAATGCATAACAGTTGATTTTTCAAAACAGAGTAGATTTTATATCAACATTATTCATGAATATCATGCAAGAGAAATGTGTCATAATGAATCATTCATGATCTTATCATAAATTGTTGGGAATTTATGTTGATTAGAGAGAGGAGAGACTATCCTAGAGAGTAAAAGTTGTAAAAGTAAAAGTAACTTTAAGTAATCCAATTTCAGGCATATATTCAAATGTGGAATTCTTACCTACTAAATCAGAGATTCCAGTCATGGTTTCCTTGGTGTCTTTGTTTATGTTCAGTGTAGCAACAACTTGTGACTGGATTGAGGCCAACTTGGAGAAATCATTGACCTTGTATGTAAAACCAGGTTTGAAGGTAATCATTTCCAACTCTGCAAGATTGGCATCTCTCACTCCAACTCCCACTGACACAATTCCATGGTCTTTAAGAGCAAAAGCTGGGTTTCTTACATTATCAGCAGATGGTTTGCTACTTAGAAGAATTAGGATCTGGGGCACTTCTTCCAATCGTCTACTGCCCATGGAGGAAGTGAAGACACTGTGTCTCACAAACTGGAGAGCTTGTCCAATATTAAGCTGCCTTCCTCCTTTGTGCCTTAAATTATCTATGGCATTTCTAATGTCATTCTTGGTCTTATGAGAATTTAGATAAAAGCTGACCTCAGGGTTATCAGCAAACTGAACCACAGACACTCTGTCTTGGCCCTCACTGCCAGAGAGGCTCTCCACTATGCTCTTAACAAAGAGTTTTATCTCTGGGAATCCATGTCTTGTGTTATCAGAGCCATCCAGTAGGAACACAATATCTCTTTTCAGAGCATTGCTTTGTTCTAAGACATAACAAATAAGATTAGATTATTCTGATTAAGCACCAAAAACCAGCAGGAGTTGTGTTGTTTTCTCACAGCAAGTTTCACATGCTAATAAGAATCAAAAGTTTTCTTACCTTCATTAATGACGATGGTTAGCTGTTCCTTTGGAAGGCTCAAATAGTTATTGATCCTTGATGGTATGGTGGTAAGCTCACTGAATTCCTTGACGTTGAAGGCAAAGGAAGGGTTGTGTGAAATGGCCTCAATCTGCTTTGGGTCTGCATTCTTGACACCAATACCAAAAGGTATGACTCCGTCTGTCTTCAGGGCACCAGCAGGCTCCTTCACATTATCTCTGGATCTGCCTCCAGTCAAAATGATATTAAACTGAGGGACGTTTTGTGCAGCTCGGCCACCATTTCTTTCAGAAAAGATGGTGTCCTTCATGAATCGTAAAGCAGATCCTGTGTTTAGACTACGTCCACCAGCTGGGGTCAACCCTCTGACAGCTCTTAGCACTTCATCTTTAGTTTGATAAGTGTTAAGGTAGAAATTTGGAGTTGGCTTCTCACTGTGTTGAACCACTGAAACTCGTACCCTGTCAATCCCAATGTCAAGTGGTTCAATTACTTTGATGATAAAATCCCGGATGGCAGCAAAATCTGCTCGAACGTTGTCTGAGCCATCAATGAGTATGGCAACATCCCTTTCACCTCCACGAACAGCTGAGGGAAAACAAAATTAACTGTTATTCGGGAGACTTTTGATCCTACAGTTTGCTATTCTGATATCAAATTTACTTCATTAATAGAAATATTAATTTCATTAATAAAAACTCACCCGTTTCTTCAGGTTCTTCAATGATTGTTGTTACATCTGTATCACCAACCACAGTTATCAGCTTTGGCATGATTACTTCAGCCATAGCTGGTACATTTGAGAAGCTTGGCTCATGGTAACCCAAATCTGGAACGAAGGCAACTGTCTTCAGGAGGGCATCATCTGCTTGCCCAGAACTGACTGTGAAGGTCAAAACCTGAGCCAGAGCCAATCTGTCAGCTATACTTTTAACCTCATCATGGGGTGGACCACCTGTGATCAGAACCAACACCTGCTGGACACCCTGCCTCCTGCGTGACCCGGATGATGACTGGAACATTGTGGCGAGGGCATGTTTCATGGCAGCTCCTGTATTCAAAACTGAGCCTCCCATCAGCCTGAGTTGAGAGATTGTATTCACAACATCTTGCCTGTTGCTGTAGCTGTTCAAATAAAATTCAATTTTTGGATTTTCAGCAAACTGCAGGAGACCAATCTGGACTCTCTCAGGACGTACATCTAGCTGGTTGACCACGTTGATCATGAAGTCTCTCACGTAGGGCCAGTTAGTGCTGCCAACATAGTTTGAGCCATCCACAAGAAAGACTATGTCTCGAACTACTTTTTGAGTCTGCACTGTGGTTATCTCCACCACTAAGAGAAAGCACAAAAAACAAAAATTACCCATGTGTATGTGTATTACATTTTCAAGTTCATATTATGAATTCTTTTTATGACTTTTTGAAGTGTATAGAATATGCCTAGAAGTGAAAGGATTACCTGGCTCAGTGGGTACTTCGGTCACCACCACCCCAGCTAGAGTGGAGAGCGCATTAACAATTGCCTTTGGGTTGCGGCCCAGTGCACGGAAGTCCTTCATGAACACAACGCTGTCAGCAAAGGCAATCTGTTTCAGCTCTTGCTCACTGGCAGCCTTGGAGCCTGCAGCCAGAGTCAATACGCCCATTCGGAGCAGAGCCGCAGCAGGTACTTCCACACTGTCACTCGATTTTTTACTGGTCATCAACAGTAAAAGCTGGGGTACCCCTTGTTGAATACGACTGCCCCTCTCAGGCCGCAGCATATTTGTCCGCACGAAATCCAGGGCTGCTCCAATATTGACCGTTTGTCCAGGTCTTGGTTTTATAGCACCCAAAGCAGCAATTACAGAATCCCGGGATGAATGGGCGTTGAGGTCCATCTCAAGTCGAGGGACATTGCTGAACTGGGCCACACCCACTTGAACATCATCTGGACCAATAGGCATGGTGTCAACAAACCGCTTGATGAATTCACGCACAGAGTTGATTAGTGTTGCACCCATTGTACTGTCGATTAGGAAAATGATGTCTCGTTTTCCAACTGCCAAGACTGAAAAGAAAGGAAAAACACATTAATATAAAAGCTAATTTTAGGTAGTGTTATAATAATAAACCTGTAAATGCTAAAGGCTAACAAAGCCCATTAATGACATTCTGGAATTAGATTTATATTTGTATTTGATTATTTGGGTTATGTGTGAACTAATACTGACTTACTAAAAAAAAGGGGGATGCCATCTGAATGTTATATCAAAAATATATAGTTCGTAATTGATGTTCTGACAGTTACTTATACAAAAGACAGAAGCAATCTAAAAGCTATCAATTAAGTTTAGAATAAGAGAATAAAAATAGAATAATAAATGCTCAATGACATTAATGATTAATCAACAAAATTTAAACTAAAAAC